>NC_042616.1:761526160-761826160 GCF_901001135.1 Rhinatrema bivittatum
TGGAACTATTTTCTGCATGGCCACTACAAAGTCCTTTGCTGTGATCTTAATAGAAGAAACATCCAACTGTAGTTTCTGACTGCTGGTGTATATCTGAGGATAACGTCTGCGCAAGGCACATAAAGCAGCTTCAGTGCATACAAACTTAATATCTGCACCACAATATCCTAGTAGAAATGAAAGATAAGGCACATATTTAAATGCTAGCTTAACTGTCACACTAAATCTACGCATTGGCATAAAGACATAAAAACAGGCTATAAAATTCTGAGATTTAAACATGATCTAACATTCCTATTCTCATTTGATGAATGAAATATAAAACCACAAAGTTAAACTATGACCTTACAATTTAATATATAAAACCCATAAAGAAAATAAGATGTTTCTTACCAACACATTTTTCTCCCAGTTCTTCCACAAAGGTATCTGATGGCTTGGGATTCCAATCTCGCATGTGAATCTTGAGAATCTCTTTTCTAGCCTTGAAATACAATTCATTTTAAACATATTAATATCTTTTAAAGGTTTTCCCCATACCTTGGAACATCTTCATATACCAGGAACCGCTATCCTGGCCATCAGGATTAAAGAAATTGTTGCTAAATGATTAGTTCAATAAAAAGGATACAATTAGCTGCAGTGAAGCGATCATCATTCCCATCTGCTTCATCAAAAAGATAACAAGTATGCTTACCTGTAAACAGGGTTCTCTGTAGAGAGCAGGATGAATAAACCACAATGTGTGGGTGATGCCATCCAACAACTGACTTGATCCTAGCTTTCAGCAAAAAGTATTACTGAGCATACATGGGAGTTCCCACACACGCATGCTGCCTTGTGAGCTCCTCAGTCTCTTTCAGAGCTTAAGCTTTAGCAAGGTAGTCGACTCTATGGGGAGGTAGGCAGGTAGGTATTAAATATGGCTAAATTCATCCTGCTGTCTATGGAGAGCCCTGTTTATAGGTAAGCAAAGCTGCTTTCTCTATCAACAAGCAGGCATGGACTAGCCATAATGTGTGGAGAGTCCAAAGCTGAGGGTTGCATTGTGCAGTAATTACTGAAAAAGGAACTCTGGGCCCACTAGAGGAGAGTGAACTAATTGGTGAATGGGTTGCACCAAACGATTTATCCAAAGATACTGAGTCTTCAAGACACACTGTCAAAACAGTAGAGGGACATAATAGTGCAAAATAATAGAATTCGGTTGTGAAAAGACTGCAGATATGGCAAAATAGGAAACTAGAGCCTATAATTTGCTCTCTCTTTGTGCTAAAGTGATGGCAACAAGAAACAATACTTTCCAGGTTTGACTTGAGAAGTTTGAAGTGAGGTTTCATGAGTTCAGCGAGGATTATGCTGAGGTCCCCAAGAACTGGAGGTTTACAGACTGGTAGCTTAGGATACCACAGACCTTTCATAAACTTTGCAACTAAAGAGTGGCAAAAGGTTGGAGCCCCTCCCACATACTAGTGACAATAGTGCAGAAATTTCTTTATTTAAGCAATTTATAGTCCACTGATCCACCAATCTCAGTGGATTACAACTTACATATAAAATCAATATAACATACATGTTTGACAAACCATAAGAAAACAATAGCACATAGCAAACAGTACATAACTTAAGAACAGTAAGATATGCCATACTGGGTCAGACCAAGGGACCATCAAGCCCGTATCCTGTGTCCAACAGTGGTCAACCAAGTCACAAGAACCTCGCAAGTACACAAACATTAAATGAATAGATCCCAGGCTACTAATCCTTATTAATAGCAGTTTATGGATTTCTGCTCTAGGAACTTATCCAAATCTTTTTTAAACCCAGCTATACTAATATACCAAATTATTCTAAACAGTCATAGTAACTTAGTAATATGACGATGACAGATAAAGGCCAAAAGGTCCATTTAGTCTGCACAGCAATTTAATTAATTTAAGAAGGTGTTTTTTTTGTTTTTTAAATACCACTGCTCCATAAATCGGTTTACAAATATGCCATACATAATAAAAATATACTTATGAAAATACAAAATAAAATATAACACAAAAAATATCAAAACTAATGGTAAGCAGTAAAGTATCTCTGGAGATTTAAGCTGACTCATGTGCAATACTTCATTGAAGAGCTGCACTGTCTACTGCAAATTCCTGAGGTATAACCAGGTCTTTACATCTTTTTTTTTGAATGCCTTTGCATCATTTTACATTCTAAATTGCTCTGGTAAGGTATTCCACAGAGTTGGGCCAAGTATAGAAAAAGCTCTCTCATATACTTCACCAATATGTGACTGCCAAATGCTGGGACTTCCAGGAGGCTTTTATTTTGTGACCTTAGCATTCTTGAAGGGGTGTAGATATGTAACGTGGTCCCTGCTCATGGAATATTCGTGGTGTTAATTTGTGAATTAAGATTAAGGTTTATACTTAATTATTGCTCTAACTGGGAGCCGTGGAAGGCAGCAAATACTGGGGTGATGTGATCATATTTTATTTTCCTGAAAGTAATCGGGCTGCGGAATTTGTAATAGTTGAAGGGAATGCAAAATAGAGGCAGGAACTTCCAGTAATAGGGAATTGCAATAATCTGTCCCTACAAAGATCAGAGATTACAGTAGTGCTATGAAATCTTCCATACTTAATAAAGATTTAAAATGTTTTAACATGCAAAGTTTCATATATCCTGAGAGGATTATATTTTTTATATGAATTTTCATTGAAAGGTTTGACTCAAGAATGACCCCCATGTCACAAACTATTTTCATTATAGGTCTGATATATTCAGCCACTTTTAATTTTATATTTTCTGGTGTATTCTTGGTCCACGACAACATTATGATCTCTGTTTTTGAAATGTTTAGTGGTAGGTGATTATGATGCTCCATTTGTCAGTGGCACCTAGAAACATTTTGAGACAGTTCATTATATTAACTATAGAGTCTTTTATTGGTTTTAAAAATGGAATGTCACCAGCATAAATGAAAAAGTTTAGCCCTAAACCAGCAAGCAATTTGCATAATGGAATGAGGTAGAGATTGAACAGTATTGCAGATAATGTTAATCCCTGCGGGATGCCAGTCTTAATATCGTTCCAAACTTATGGTAGTAACTACCGTTCCATGCACTTTATCCCGATGTGTTCTATTAAGGAAACTAACTGCCGCTCTGTGCAGGTTACCACCATGCAGAAATGTTACACCATCCCTTTCTTTAAGCCTTTAGGGATCTGCAGTGTTTATCCCATGCCCTTTTGAATTCATTAAGTATTCTTGTCTTCACCACCTCTTCTGGGAGGCATTCCAGGCATCTACCACCCTCTCTGTGAACAATATTTCTCGATATTGGTTCTGAGTCGTCCCCTCTGGAGCTTGATATTGTGTCCCCTGTTTCCTGTCCCCTGTTTCCTGTATGAGAGAAAAAAATGTGTGAAGCTTGCTGGGCAGACTGGATGGGCCGTTTGGTCTTCTTCTGCCGTCATTTCTATGTTTCTATGTTTCTGTCCAACGGAAAAGGTTTGAAGTTTGTGCATCAATACCTGTCAGGTATCTGAAGGTCTGTATTACATCTCCCCCTGCATCTCCCTCCTCCAGGGTGTACATATTTAGATCCTTTAACCTCTCCTCATAGGTCTTCTGAAACAGACCCCCTCATTTTGGTTTCCTTCCTCTGGATAGTTTCCATATTGTCTCTATCCTTTTTGAATTACAGTCTCCAGAACTGAACACAGTAGTTCAGGTGAGTTATGTTCTCAGGTAAGGAAAGCAGAACTGAAAAGATGGGCTTTAAGGAATTTTCTAAACTGGAGAAAATCCTGCTCTCTAATCTGAGCTCGTCAGGCAGTGCATTCCAGAGTGCTGGGCCAGCAATGCCAAATATCCCTTGTCATGACTCAGACAGATGTGCAATATACTTTACTGACAGGAAGGCAGACCTGAGGACTTCACTTATGGCCAGAATGTGAAGGTAACTGAAGAGGTACTAAGGCCCAAGGACAAGAGAAAGTACAAATACTGAAGTCCCTCAGATCCAACTTGCTAATCCCACATTAAGTTGGGAACAAGCAAAGAGAGAATTTGAAATGAAGTTGGCCGTACAGGCAAAAACTCATAATAAAAATGTTTTAAAATATATCCAAAGCAAAAAAACTGTGAGGGAGTCAGTTGGACTGTTAGATGACCGAGGGGTTAAAGGGGTTCTTAGGGAAGATAAGGCCATTGCAGAAAGACTAAATGAATTATTTGCTTCCGTGTTTACTAATGAGGATGTTAGGGAGATACCAGTTTCGAAGATGGTTTTCAAGGGTGAGGAGTCAGACGAACTGAACCAAATCGCTGTGAACCTGGAAGATGTAGTAGGCCAGAATGACAAACTTAAGAATAGCAAATCACCTGGACCGGGTGGGTATGCATCCTAGGGTACCGAAGGAACTCAAAAAGAAATTTCTGATCTATTAGTTAAAATTTGTAACCTATCATTAAAATCATCCTGTTGGGAATCCCTGCCATGGTCCGCCTCAGCTGGGCTCCCTTACCTGTCCCAGCAGGCGCCAACTCCAGGCTCTTCCTCCAGCAGCGCGGGGCGGCCCTGTCCTGTGCCCTGCTGCGGCGTTCCTCCCATGTGGCCTCAGCCGCTGCCAACATCCTACTATGCATGCTTCCCTAGGCGCACACAGCACTTGCCGCTTCTTAAAGAGGCCGCGGCAGGAAATCTCGGCCCAGCCCCCGAAGATGACGTCATCTCTTTGGGCTATTTAAGCCCAGTTCAGATGACCGTTCCTTGCCTTGGCAACAGGTCCTGCTCATAGAGTGCATTGTTGCTGCGTCCCAGTGTTCCTGATCCTAAGTTCCTGCCTGTTCCTATACCCGTGGTTCCGATTGCGCCTGTTCCTGGTTCCCTGCTCCCCGGATTGTCTTCTTGGTTTCAACTTCGGCTTGGTTTCCCGATTCTGCTTGTCTGCTGCCCGTTCTGACCCTTGGCTTGTTTCCTGGTTCCTGTGTGTCTGCTGCATGTCCTGACCTCCGTCCTGGTACCTCGTGCTACATGATCGCTGCCTGCCTCGACTTCTGGATTATCCATGGTACCCCTGACCACTGCCAGCCTCAACCCGGACTCCTTGATGCTGCTTCTTCTCTTGGACTTGTCACTGCTGGGAGACCCGCGCCTAAGCCCTGCTGGTCCCGGTACCCAAGGGCTCAACTTGAGGGGAACGTGGGTTGGTATAGGTGAAACCCCAGCTGGGTCTCCCCCTTCCTGTACCGCTTCCCAGCGACAAGGACCGCTTCCCAGCGACAAGGACCGGCATGATGTGTTTCACGAATGTCGGTAAATAAAAGTTAATAAATAAATAAATAAATAAGGGCCATCCCTTGGTGGTGGTTCCAGCTCTCGTCCCGGCTCAAGGGTCCACAGCGCTAACAGTTTGCCAAGGCCATGGACCCGGCGGATCTGTCCGGTCTCCAGGCCATTCCGGGCCTGGCTCAATGACTCCAACAGCAGCAGCAGTGCATGGATGTGTTAGCGGCTACAGTCCGGCTACAGTCGAGCGCCTGGCCAATCATCTGGACAGTTCCTGGGATTCTGTCGTTACCACCAGCACCAGTTCCTTCCGCCTCCTTGCATCTCCCGGCACCTCCCCACTACTCCGGGGACCCGAAGCAGTGCCATAGGTTCCTCAACCACTGCTTTATGTGCTTCTCTCTCCAATCGTTGCAGTTCACGTCTGACCAGGTTAAGACAACCTTCATCCTATCTCTACTCGATGGTAAGGCCTTGGCTTGGGCCTCCCACCTTTGGGAGCGTGGAGACTCCTTGCTTGGGGAGTGAAGGAAGAAGTTGTTTTTGGCGAGAGCTGGTGTGTCTGTGTGTGAATGGATGCATGGGTGAGAGCTTGTGTCTGAGGGTGTGAATGGGTGCCTGGGTGAGAGCTTGTGTCTGAGGGTGTGAATGGGTGCCTGGGTGAGAGCTTTTGTCTGTGGGTGTGAATGGATGCATGGGTGAGAGCTTGTGTCTGAGGGTGTGAATGGGAGCCTGGGTGAGAGCTTGTGGGTGTGAATGGGTGAGAGTTTGTGTGTGAATGGGTGCTTGGGTGAGAGCTTGTGTGTGGGGGTGTGAGAGCTTTTGTGTGTGATTGAGAGAGCGAGACTGGTCAGGAAGGTGATGTGTTTCTGTGTGAGAGAGAGAGACTGGAAAGGAAGATGACTGGTGTGAAAGAGACAGAGACTGGTCGTGGGGTCTAATTGGGTGTGTGTGTGTTGTGAGTGACTGGTTGTGGGCGCTAAGGAAGAAGATTGAGGACAGAGCTTCAGCAGCCCTTGCGCTTCTGGTGAGTGCTATTGGCCTGGGAGGGAAAGGAGTAGGAGAGTTGCTGGAGAGGGTAAGTAAAGATGGCTTTTAAAATTTATTTTTCTTGATTGACTGCTATTTTAATTATTGGGTATTATACGATGTCTGCTGTTTTGAAATATTTTATTGATATTTGGACATGTTTTAATAATTTTTATGAGTGTTTAATTTAATATTATTCTGTTCAGCAGCTGTTTTGTAACATTTTTGGTATAACTTTACAATTATTTCTGTGTGGGGCTCTGTAGCAGCTTGGCTTATTCTGTTTTCCCAATAGGAAATGTATTAGTGTTTAGGGCCTGGTTTAATAGTTGTGTTTCTTAGATAGGGTTGTTACTGTTTGCGTGTGTTCCATAATACAGGTGTAACTTTATTCAGGTTAGTTTGTGTGCATTATTGCAGATCCTGGGTTTATGTTAGGTGCTATATTTCTCTTTCCATTTCTCCAGGCTCGCACTGCATGCAGAGCTCCATTCCAGTTTCTGTCTCCATATTTATAATTTGTGTTTTTTCTGTACTTGGTGAAGGTCAGTTCTGGGTGTGTGACCGAGGTGAGGTATTTTACTAGCATGTAGGCATTTGTATTAATCTTATTTGTTGTGTTTTCTCAATAGAATATGCATTAGTGGTATATTACTGTCTTTTCATAAGGAAGGCTATTGTGCCTTGTAGTAAAGGGAGTTTGTTTTGCTTTTACTGAGATGTCATCAGAACCAGAATATCTTTTTTGTATGGTGAGTTGTACAGGTAATGCCCTAGATCTGCTCTGCACTCATTGCTGGGGGTTGAGGGGATTCCTGTGGATGCAGAGTGCATGTTTACATTTAGCCCCGTGATGGTCACATGTTCAGTGTGTCACGCATGTGAGAACCATTTGTCAGGTGTGTCCCGGCCAAAAAAAGGTTGAGAACCACTGTACTAGTTTATTTCAAGGACCTCTCCACTCATCGCTTGGAAGTACGCCGCGTTCCACAGTGCCTCTGTGAGCACCGCGTCTTTGCCAAGCTTGAGAAGTGCCTTTACAAGCGAGAATCCCTTCCCTTTCTGGGGTATATCGTGTCTAATACTGGCTTCCATATGGATCCTGATAAGGTTGCGAGTATCCGGGACTGGCCATGTCCCATGGTGGTCCATGCTCTCCAGCGTTTCCTTGGCTTTGCCAACTTTTATCGACACTTTATCACCCGGTACTCGCATATGGTGACTCCTCTTACCGCCCTTACGAGGAAGGGTTCTAATGCCAGACATTGGCCACCAGACGCGCTCCGAGCATTCGAGGAGTTGAAACAGGCCTTCCTTCGCAAGCCCTGCCTCCGCCACCCTGATCCCTCACGCCCATTTGTGGTGTAGGTAGATGCCTCGGACATGGCAGTGGGAGCTGTCCTCAGCCAACACGCTAGCAATGGAGCCCTACTACTGTGCTCCTACTTCTAAGAGAGAATTTGAAAAGAAGTTGGCCGTAGAGGCAAAAACTCACAGTAAAAACTTTTAAAAATATATCTGAAGCAGAAAGCCTGTGAGGGAGTCAGTTGGACCACTAGATGATCAAGGGGTTAAAGGTAATAACAATCAGTACGCACTTACTCTGTTGCAAAGAATAGATATCAAATATGAAACAGAGGACTCGGCACAAATTCAATGCCCATAAATTTTAAAATAATTTTTATTCCCAACAAATTTTTTATGTTTGTAAAGGGGTTAAAGGGGCACTTAGAGAAGAAAAGGCCATCGCAGAAAGATTAAATGATTTCCTTGCTTCGGTGTGTTTACTGAAGAGGATGTTGGGGAGGTACCCGTAATGGAGAAGGTTTTCATGGGTAATGATTCAGATGGACTGAATCAAATCACGGTGAACCTAGAAGATGTGGTAGACCTGATTGACAAACTGAAGAGTAGTAAATCACCTGGACCGGATGGTATACACCCCAGAGTTCTGAAGGAACTAAAAAATGAAATTTCAGACCTATTAGTAAAAATTTGTAACCTATTATTAAAATCATCCATTGTACCTGAAGACTGGAGGATAGCAAATGTAACCCCAATATTTAGAAAGGGCTCCAGGGGCGATCCGGGAAACTACAGACCGGTTAGCCTGATTTCAGTGCCAGGAAAAACAGTGGAAAGTGTTCTAAACATCAAAATGACAGAACATATAGAAAGACATGGTTTAATGGAACAAAGTCAGCATGGCTTTACCCAAGGCAAGTCTTGCCTCACAAATCTGCTTTACTTTTTTGAAGGAGTTAATAAACATGTGGATAAAGGTGAACCGGTAGATGTAGTATACTTGGATTTTCAGAAGGCGTTTGACAAAGTTCCTCATGAGAGGCTTCTAGGAAAAGTAAAAAGTCATGGGATAGGTGGCAATGTCCTTTCGTGGATTGCAAACTGGCTAAAAGACAGGAATCAGAGAGTAGGATTAAATGGACAATTTTCTCAGTGGAAGGGAGTGGACAGTGGAATGCCCCAGGGATCTGTATTGGGACCCTTACTTTTCAATATATTTATAAATGATCTGGAAAGAAATATGACGAGTGAGATAATCAAATTTGCAGATGACACAAAATTGCTCAGAGTAGTCAAATCACAAGCAGATTGTGATAAATTGCAGGAAGATCTTGTGAGATGAAATTTAATGTGGATAAGTGCAAGGTGATGCATATAGGGAAAAATAACCCATGCTATAATTACACAATGTTGGGTTCCATATTAGGTGCTACAACCCAAGAAAGAGATCTAGGCGTCAGTGGATAACACATTGAAATCATCGGTTCAGTGTGCTATGGCAGCGAAAAAAGCAAACAGAATGTTGGGAATTATTAGGAAGGGAATGGTGAATAAAACAGAAAATCTCATAATGCCTCTGTATCGCTCCATGGTGAGACCGCACCTTGAATACTGTGTACAATACTGGTCGCCGCATCTCAAAAAAGATATAATTGCGATGGAGAAGGTACAGAGAAGGGCTACCAAAATGATAAGGGGAATGGAACAGCTCCCCTATGAGGAAAGACTAAAGAGATTAGGACTTTTCAGCTTGGAGAAGAGACGGCTGAGGGGGGATATGATAGAGATGTTTAAAATCATGAGAGGTCTAGAACGGGTAGATGTGAATCGGTTATTTACTCTTTCGGAAAATAGAAAGACTAGGGGGCACTCCATGAAGTTAGCATGGGGCACATTTAAAACTAATCGGAGAAAGTTCTTTTTTTACTTAACACACAATTAAACTCTGGAATTTGTTGCCAGAGGATCTGGTTATTGCAGTTAGTATAGCTGTGTTTAAAAAGGATTGGATAAGTTCTTGGAGGAGAAGTCCATTACCTTCTATTAAGTTCACTTAGAGAATAGCCACTGCCATTAGCAATGGTAACATGGAATAGACTTAGTTTTTGGGTACTTGCCAGGTTCTTGTGGCCTGGATTGGCCACTGTTGGAAACAGGATGCTGGGCTTGATGGACCCTTGGTCTGACCCAGTATGGCATTTTCTTATGTTCTTCTGAAAATTTTCGCCAGCTGAAAAGAACTATGGCATCGGAGATAAAGAACTTTTGGCGATCAAGATGGCATTCGAGGAGTGGCGGCAATGCCTAGAGGGGGCCCAGCATCCCGTCACAGTATATACAGACCACAAGAACCTGGAATATCTCTGCCAGGCTCAACGCTTGAACCCCCAGCATGCTTGATGGTCACTGTTTTTCAGCAGATTCAACTTCATCCTGCGGTACTGCCCAGCCTCAAAGAATGCCAGAACAGATGCCCTCTCCAGGACTTTTGAAACGGAGGACACACCCATTCTTCCCCAGTACATTTTGGACCCAGCTAAAGTCCTCCTCTCTGCCACTGACATTGTACCCATGGGTAAGACAGTCGTTCCTCTCGTCTTCGTAGGAGGGTCCTGTCCTGGGCGCATGACTCATTAACTGCCGGCCATCCTGGCAGGGCTCGCACTCTGGAGCTCCTGTCCCGCTACTATTGGTGGCCTCGCATGGAATGTGATGTCCAGGCATACGTAGGTTCTTTTCCGACCTGCGCCCAGCAGAAGCCATTGCCAGGTCGCCCTTGGGGTCTCTTGCTACCCATACCCGTAGAACCATGGACTCACATCTCCACGGACTTCGTGGTGGATCTACCTCTGTCCAATGGGAATCAAGTCATTTGGGTGACCATAGGCAGGTTTTCAAAGATGGTACACTTCATTGCTCTTCCGAAACTACCCTCAGCACCTGAACTCGATCAGTTATTCACTCAACACATCTTCCACCTGCACAGTCTTCCCCGACCAAGGTTCTCAGTTTACAGCAAAGTATTAGTGAGGTTTAGGGATGTGAATCGGATCCGATATTGGATCCGATTCACATCCGATATCGGATCCGATTCACATCTATAGAGATGTGAATCGGAACCAGAATCGGATCCGATATCGGATCCGATTCACATCCCTAGTGAGGTTTATGCAAAACATTTGGGATCCAATTGGATTTTAGATCTGCCTTTCATCCTCAAGGGAACGGCCAGGCAGAATGAACTAACCGAGCTCTGAATAGACTCTGAATAGCTTTAAAAAATTGCGATGAAATTAAACTTTGCCCTTGGAGTTATAGGAAGGCAATGTAGTGCTACCAAACTCAGAATAATGTTCTTGCTTTCCAAGCCCTATAATTAGACATGCAGACACATTTTGAACTGTTTGCAACACCTTCATGGGCAGCAATTTCCCCAAGAGAGCAAAATATAAATTAAATAGCATGGTTGAGATTGCTGAAGCCTGAAGCACTCCAGTGGAAACAATTTTATGTTTAAATCTGTTTATTGAGTCAGCAATAAAAAAAAAACTTACATGAAATAGTTGCTTGGTATTTATCAATGTCGCAACCCAAGCATGATACAACAGTTTGTAAACAATATCATTTCAAGGGTCCTCTTAGATCCTAACATCAAATGGTAACATTATCCAGAAGCAACAATTTCAACTGAGTTTTTTCACCTTAACTTGCAAAGTACAACCTAAAAGAAAGGATGTGAATCATTTTAAGACAATTCCAATCCTGAAAGTCTAAGAGAATATGTTGCAAAAGTGTGTAAAAAACCGCAGACATATCTTGAAGCGCAAAAAAATCTATTCTGTCTTTATCTTCCTCCCTCAAGCAATCAACAAAGTCTCTGTACTAAGATAGACTCTAAAATCCACACTGATGTGGGTCAAGAAAACCTTGTCTATCAATATGGTTATTTAACTGAGAAAGAACACATTTATCTATTAATTTGCTTAATTATGTCTATTTATCTATTAATTTGCTTAATAATGGCTAAGTCATTTGATAAAATATTTGCCTTTTTTAATATGGGATTATCAATGACATTTATGTTTAAAATGTTTATTTAAAGCACAGTGTTTCTTATGCTCTCTAAAGGTAAATATATTTAATACAAAATCAAACATTTTTGTCCCCATTGGAATGTAGGTACATAAGTATGCATGCATTTGGGCTTATGATGCTCTCAAAGAATTAGAGCTCCTGTGACCTAATACTACAGAGATAGTATTGATCATTAAGTTCCTAACATTCTTCAAGCACACAAACAAATCCTCCAATACCATAGAAAATCAATCATAACCCTTCACTCATACTCTGTCGTCATGAAAGGCCAAGGAAAAAAATGTGAATAATACCAGTTGTAAACCAGCACCTCGTGAACACTCTTCAGGAAAGCTCTAAATGGTATGCAAAGGAGCAAGTCTTTTGGCAAACCACTGCATGTAGGTCCACCTCTGAGCCAGCCTTTTAAATTAAATGTTACGGTGGGAAGGTAACATTAGAAGAGAGCCATAGACCTCAGTGGCACAGGACTGAGCAATTAGGTGCACTGAGTAAAGCTCACCAACAAAAGCCAGGAAAGTGCAATACTGCCTCTATAGAAATCAGTTCATCCTCAGTAAGGACTGCCGACACCAGTGGCATCAAGTAGGAGATTGAAGCCTCAGCAATTTCAGTAGAAGTGGACAACTGAGGCACTCCTTGTCGGTTGCACCTTGCTGGGTCTAACTGACTGTACTGGTGACACTTCCTTCCTGAGCTTAGCACCAAGGCACTCTACTCCAATTAGGTTGAAGACTTAGCAGCCTATGCCAAAGATGTGCTCTATGCTGTAACTGCACCAGGTCCTGATAGATTTGGTGCCTTGGTGCCAGGAGGCGCCACAGTGACAATGATCTGTGTCAGTGAAGCAACATCTTGCCTAAATGGCAAAGAAGGTACTGCTCCGGTGAATGCCTGTGTGACTGCAATGGAGATGTCCACAGAAAGGATCTCTCATGCTTCTTAGGCACTTCTCTCTGCACCACAGCAGCACCTTAATCTTCTGCGCCACACTCAACTCCTGACTTTTAAAGGATCCAGGAAACTTTGCTATGTGGGAAGGGGGTATGGTATTCAATGACTCCTAGCTCTGGGATGAGGAGTGGCCATGTCATCCTACCTCTTTGCACTGTGGAACTGGGCTTCTACCCAGCAGTGCCTTCTGCAGGGCCTCCATTTTCAAGACATGGCACTATTATGCTCATGGGGACATCCTACTATAACTGTAGCAGGTGAAGGCATCATCCGGACCCAGGCAGTGACAACATACAGAATGAGAAAGCAGAGTTGCTTACCTGTAACAGGTGTTCTCCGAGAACAGCAGGATGTTAGTCCTCACACATGGGTAACATCAGATGGAGCCCCAATGTGGATAACTTGTGTCATAGTTTCTAGAACTTTAATTAGGCACACTGAACTTGCCTAGCATGCCCTATATCATGCGTCCACACAGATTCACTCCCCAATCTTGTAACAGAATTATAATTAAAATAAAAAATAGAAGAAACCCAACTCCGCGAGGTGGCAGGCAGGATTTGTGAGGACGAACATCCTGCTGTTCTTGGAGAACACCTGTTAAAGGTACTCTGCTTTCGCCGAGGACAAGCAGGATGGTAATCTCACATGTGTGAATCTCTAGCTATAAGCTGCTCCCCAACACAAAAGGGGAGCAACAGATACTTAACAAAATGCCAACGTGCACAACAATTGTGCTGTTGCTAACACAGGTGGAGACAGCCTGAACCCAAACAATGGGCCCTAAGCGGAAGAGTTGTGTTCTACACCTAAAAAATGTTCCGAAGGACAGGTTAGCCGAACCTACTGTCATGTCAACCATCCCTATAGAGACCGTAATGAGATGGGAATGTGTGAAGAGAACTCCATGTCGTAAGCCTTTCAGATCTCCTCCACAAGAACTGCTCGCAAGTGGGCCACTGACACTGCCATGGCTCTGACAGAATGAGCCTTGACATGACCCCCAAGATGCAGTCCGCCTGGGCATAACAGAAGGAGAAGCAATCTGCTAGCCAATTGGATAGTGTCTGTTTGGCAACAGCAACAACCAACCTATTCTTGTTAAAATAAATAAAAAGTTGAGTAGACTGTCTGTGGGCTTGATTCTGCTCCAGATAGAAGGCTAAGGCTCTCATGTAGTTCAAACTTTGCAGGGCTCATTCGCCTTGGTGCAAATGAGGCCTGGGAAAGAATATGGGCAGGATGATTGACTGGTTAAGAACATAAGAAATTGTCATGCTGGGTCAGACCAAGGTCCATCAAGCCCAGCATCCTGTTTCCAACAGAGGCCAAACCAGGCCACAAGAACCTGGCAATTATCCAAACACCAAGAAGATCCCATGCTACTGATGCAATTAAAAGCAGTGGCTATTCCCCAAGTAAACTTGATTAATAGCAGTTAATGGACTTCTCCAAGAACTTATCCAAACCTTTTTTGAACCCAGCTACACTAACTGCACTAACCACATCCTCTGGCAACAAATTCCAGAGCTTAATTGTGCATAGAGTGAAAAATAATTTTCTCCGATTAGTCTTAAATGTGCTACTTGCTAACTTCATGGAATGCTCCCTAGTCCTTCTATTATTCGAAAGTGTAAATAACCAATTCACATCTACTCGTTCAAGACCTCTCATGATCTTAAAGACCTCTATCATATCCCCCTCAGCCGTCTCTTCTCCAAGCTGAACAGCCCTAACCTCTTCAGCCTTTCCTCATAGGGGAGCTGTTCCATCTCCTTTATCATTTTGGTTGCCCTTCTCTGGAAATCAGTCGTCACCTTAGGCAGGAACTTAGGGTGCATATGCAAAACCACCCTGTCATGAAAAAACTTATTATAAGGTGGATAAGTCACTAAGACCTGGAGCTCGCAGACCCTAAGCAAAGAAGTGACCATCAAAAATATAACCTTCCAGGTCAGGTACTTCAGGTCTCAGATGTGCAGTGGCTCAAAAAAGCTTTCATCAGCTGAGCTAACACCACGTTGAGGTCCCAAGATACAGCAGGAGGCCTTAAGGAAGGTTTCAATGAAGCAGGCCCAGCATGAATCGTACAACTATAGTCTATACAGAGATAGGCGTACAATCTACACCTTGGTGATATACACCATTTGCACTGAGATGAACTCTAACAGAGTTGGTTTTTAAGCCAGCCTCCCATAAGTATAGAAGGTAATCAAGCAGCTTTTTTGTGGGTCAGGAGAACGGATCTAGGGCCTTTTGCTCACACGAAAACGAGTTTATCGGCGTCTGTTTTCCTTACCGGCAGGACTTTCTAGTAGAAGGCTTTCTAGAAGCCACCAAGACCCAAGACACATCCTCTGAGAGATCGAGCAGTTGCAGAATTAACCTCTCAACATCCAGGCTATGAGCGACAGGGCCTGGAGGTTGGGATGCCATAACCTGCCTCAATCTTGGGTGATGTGGTTTGGGGAAGTCCCTAGACTGATCGGTCTCCAGATGGACAACTCCCATAGGAGTGGAAACCAGACCTGTCTCAGCCAGTGAGGGGCTATGAGGATCATAGTCCCCCTGTCTTCACGAAGCTTCAAGAGAGTGTTCACAACTAAGGGAATCAGAGGATACACATACAGAAGACCCTTGCCCCATTAACAGGCAAGGTTGTCCAAGGCTGGTTTGCCATCTGAGCTGGACAGGGAGCAGAACCAAGGCACCTTCATATTGAAGGGGGATGCGAACAGATCCACATCTGGGCTCCCCTAGAGGCAAAATATCCGATTCACCACTCACTGGTCTAGGGACCATCTGTGGAGTCTGAAGGCTCGACTCAGCCTATTCACTACCATGTTCTCTCTCCCGGCCAGGTACAGGGCCCTGAGCACCATATCGTGAGATAGGGACCATGATCAGATCTGGACTTCTTCCTGACATAGGAGGTACGATCCTGTGCCTTCCTGCTTGACATACCGCATGACTACTTGGTTTTGGTGTGGATCAGGACAACTTTGTTGGACAGCCGATCTCAAAGCCCATAGCGCATACTGATTGCCCAAAACTCCAGGAAGCATTCCTGGGCAGACCAGAGACCCTGGGTGCTGAGCCCATCTACATGAACTCTCCACCCCAAGGTGGATGCATCATGATTAGGACAATTTGGGTAGAGGGAATTCGAAACAAGATCACCCATTCCAGATTTGAAAGTATCCACCACCAGGACAATGAGTCCCAGAGAGACGGGGTGACTCAGATACAATCCTGGAGGCTTTGAGTGGCCTGGCACCACTGCGACCTCAGGTTCCACTGGACTCTGTGCATGTGTAAACGTGCATAAAGGAGTGACATGGACAGTTGTGGCCATGAAACCCAACAACCTCAACATGTGCCAGGCTGACACCTGCTGGCTCTGTTGGATCTCTGCCTCGATGATTGTCAAGGTGGTGGCCCTCCAACGAGGCAGGTAGGCCTTGGCTTGAGCCATGTCTAGCAGGGCTCCTAAGAAATCCAAATGAAGTGTCGCGCTGAGATGGGGCTTTGGGTAGTTGAGAATGAACCCTAGTGACTCCAAAACCCAAATAGTCAAATGCATGGACCTGGTGGCACCTACCTGAGACGTGCTCTTGTCCAGCCAATCGTCCAGATATGGGAAAATATGCACTCCCAGCCTGAGGAGGTGCGTAGTCACCATGGCCAGACATTTCGTGAAGACCCATGGGGCTGATGCAAGCTCGAATGGCAACATCCAATACTGGAAGTGCTATTTTCCCCACAACAAATTGGAAATACTTCCTGTGACCGGAGCAGATCGAGAGATGTGTGTATGTGTCCTTTAGGTCAAGGGGGCATAGCCAGTCCCCTTTTTTAAAAAGGGAAATCAAGATGTCCTGGGAAACCTGATGTCCTTGGTCTGGAGGAGATAAATGGTCCATCTCCATCTGCCGGCAACATCCCAATGGTCCCGCCGATATTGTTGGTTTGGTGTTCATCGGCGTGACTCCTTGGTCCTTTGATGCCGATAACTCAGACTTCTTTGACCCAAAGAGTTACTCCATCTTGTCAAGTCGAAGTCAACATCCCTTCAGGATTATCTGGCGCATAAGTGGCAACCCCAAACGTCATGTGCTGCTCCTAGGTAGAGAACACATGTCTCATGTGGATTCAAGTGGACTTAGTCCTTGGGCACTGGGGGATTGGTGATAAACAGACTTGGCCATGACGGATAAAGTAAAAGTGCACTAACAGAAGATTATGGCAGTGGGGCATTGATGGCTGGTGGGCTCTGACGCACTGCTGCCACAGGGATCGACCGTGAAAGGAAACGTACCCAAATCGCCGAAAACCCTGACTAGAAGATACCTCGGGAAGGCACAGAGGGACCTGGCAATGGGATAACGAAAGAAAACCTGCAAAAAATGTGAGAAAAATGAAGTTTTCCACAAGGTCAAAATACAGCCAACATGAGCTCACTCACACCGTGATGCTTACAGCTCCGCAGAAAACAAGAGACTGACGACCACAGACGCGTGATATAGGCATGCTCAGTGTGCCTAGTCATAGTTCTAGAAGCTTTGACATAAGTTTTCCACATCAGGGCTCCAGCTGATGATGTCACTAAATGTGGGAGGACTACCATCCTGCTTGTCCTCAGAAAAATCAATAATCTTTGCATCTTCTTTACAATAAGAAAATTATTCCTTACCTGCTAATTTTCGTTCCTGTAGTACCATGGATCAGTCCAGACAGTGGGTTATATCCCCCGACCAGCAGATGGAGTCAGAACAGAGTTTGAGAGCGTCAGCATATAGAGTAGTGCATCCTCTGCTGGAGCTCAGTATTACGCATAGCAAAGCCCAAAAGCAAAAAACACAACATTTTGGATCCAGAACCGTTCCCAAAGAGGAACAGAGAAAGATATAAGTAAACAAACGGTCAACGGGACCAGCAACAGTCAAATTGTGAGGAGCTGTGAACAGTAACAATAATCAGAGACAAACAGAATGAAAGATACCTGGAAGAATCCGAGCAGGACCTAATGAAACCCCTAGTGGCGGGCGTCTGGACTGATCCATGGTACTACAGGAACGAAAATTAGCAGGTAAGGAATAATTTTCTTTTCCCTGTACGTACCTGGATCAGTCCAGACAGTGGGATGTACCCAAGCTTCCCTAAACTGGGTGGGGTCCTGAGAGACCTGCTCGGAGAACCTGATCGCCAAGAGAACCCGTGCCCTGAGGCGCCAGGTGTAGTCTGTAATGTCTGGAAAAAGTGTGCAACGACTTCCATGTCGCCGCACGGCAGATTTCCTGGGAGGAAACAGAGCGAGATTCCGCCCAGGATGCCGCTTGGGATTACGTGGAATGAGCCGAGACGCTGCGAGGCGGCACCCACCCCGCCGCAATGTAAGCGGAAGAGATGGTGTCCTTTATCCAGCGAGCAATAGTCGTCTTGGATGCCTGAGAACCTCTCCTCAGTCCTGACCAGAGGACAAACAAATGATCAGATACCCGGAAGTCATTAGTAACCTCCAGGTAGCGGAGCAGTACACGCTTGACGTCCAGGAGCCGGAGAGACCGGGGTTCCTCTGGAGCAAACGCTGGAAGCTCCACCGTTTGATTGACGTGGAAGGCCGAGACCACCTTTGGTAGGAAGGATGGCACCGTACGAAGGGAAACCCCGGAGTCGGAGAAACGCAGATAAGGGTCTCGGCAGGACAAGGCTTGAAGTTCTGAAATCCGGTGAGCAGAAGAGATGGCTACCAGGAAAACCGTCTTGAGGGTCAGGTCCTTGAGGGAGGACCCCCTCAGGGGTTCAAAAGGAGGGCCCGACAGCGTGCGCAGCACCAAGATGAGGCTCCAAGAAAGGAAAGGATCCCTGACCGGTGGCCGCAGGTGTTTGGCACCCTTCAGAAAACGTGCGATATCCGGCTGAAGGGGTAGAGAGCAGTCCTTCTGTGCCCCCCCTTGCCAATTGATGTAGGCCACTGTGGTGGCGTTGTCAGAGAGGATCCTCACCTCCCTGTGTCGCACTAGGGGAAGAAAACGCTGGAGAGCGAAACGCACGGCTCTCGTTTCTAGGCGATTGATCGGCCACTTTGCCTCCTCTGGCGTCCAAGTCCCTTGAGTGGCGCTTCTTTCGCAGACGGCGCCCCATCCCGCGAGGCTGGCATCGGTGGTCACCACCACCCAATTGGGAACCTCGAGCGAGACTCCCCGAGCCAGATGCGAGGGGACAAGCCACCAATCCAGGCTTTTCCTGGCTAATGGTGGAAGCGGCAGGATCACCTGATACTCCTGGGAGACTGGTTTCCAGCGGGATAGTAGGGACGCCTGCAGTGGATGCAGGTGTGCAAACGCCCAGGGTACCATGTCGATGGTGGAGACCATTACTCCCAGGAGCTGCAGATAATTCCAGGCGGTTGGTTCTTCCAGAGCCGAAAACCGAGACACGTGCTCTCTCAGGGCTTGCGCCTTGTCCTGGCGCAGGAACACCATCCCCCGCCGGGTATCGAAGCTCGCCCCTAAGAAATCCAGGTGTTGCGAGGGCACAAGGGAACTCTTTGGAAGGTTCACCACCCAGCCCAGAGAGCGTAGGAATTGTACTACTCTGGCCACTGAGGTCTGACCATGTGAGAAGGACTTCACTCGAATCAGCCAGTCGTCTAGGTACGGATGTACTAGGATACCCTCCTTGCGGAGGGCCTCCGCCACCACTACCATGAAGGTCCTAGGTGCGGTCGCCAAACCGAAGAGAAGCGCCTTGAACTGAAAGTGTTGACCGAGAATCTTGAAGCGAAGATACCGCCGGTGAGCCGGCAGGATGGGAATGTGCAAGTACGCTTCCGAGAGGTCCAGTGAAGCGAGGAATTCTCCCTTGTGCACTGCGGCAATCACTGATCTGAGAGTCTCCATGCGGAACCGGGTGATCCTGAGGGCCTTGTTTACCTCCTTCAAGTCCAGGATGGGGCGAAAGGAACCATCCTTTTTGGGAACGATGAAGTAAATGGAATAGTGGCCCAAGCCCACCTCGTCGAAGGGGACGGGAACGATGGCCCCTATTTCCTGCAGTCGGTCTAGTGTTTGTTGAACCGCTATCCTCTTGAGATCCGAACCGCAGGGGGAGAAGATGAACCGGTCCCTCGGGGGGCGGACAAATTCCAAGGCGTAACCGTCTCTTATGGTGTCCAGCACCCACTGGTCCGTGGAGATAACTGCCCACTCCTCGTAGAAGTCCATGAGGCGGCCTCCGATCCGGGGAGGTGAGAAGTGGGCTCCTTTGGCATCATTGGGATGATTTTGTGGGCGGAATTCCCTGCCCTGGACCCTCTCTCGTGGGCCTCCGCCCACGAAAGGAACGAGACCAAGGCTGGGGTCTTGTCTGCTGTGTCCGGGAAGCGGACTGTCGTTAAGACCTATAGCGTCGCTGTGCCCTGGCCCTGGTTCTACCGGAAGAAAATGATCTGAAGGAACGCTGTCTATCCTCCGGCAGCCGATGCACCGAATTTTCCCCCAGTGACTTGATGATCTGATCCAGGTCCTCTCCAAATAAGAACTTCCCCCGAAAGGGGAGGGAGCCAAGGCTCGACTTGGAGGAAGCATCCGCTGCCCAGTTGCGAAGCCACAAGAGCCGTCGGGCTGCTACAACCGAAACCATGGACCTCGCCATTACGCGAAAGAGATCCTACAGGGCGTCCGCCCCGTATGCTATGGCAGATTCCAGCCGGTCCGCCTGGGCTGCCTCTTCGGGGGGCAATTCCTGAGAGGTGAGAAGCTGCTGTACCCAGAGTAAGCTGGCCCTTTGCACGAGCGAAATGCACATCACGGCCCGCATACCCAGGGCGGAGACTTCGAAGACCCTCTTGAGGAAGGTCTCTAGTTTACGGTCCTGCGTATCCCGCAGGGCCGTTCCCCCCGTGACCGGGATGGTTGTCCTCTTGGTCACTGCCGACACCGCTGAGTCCACCTTGGGAACCTTGATAAGATCCAAAAAATCCTCAGGGAGCGGGTATAGCTTTTCCATGGCACGTGTGACTTTCAAGGATGCCTCGGGAGTGTCCCACTCCCTGGTGAGAAGCTGTAGGAAGGACTCATGAATAGGGAAAGCCCTTGCTCTAGGACGGAGGGCGGCAAGTACTGGATCTCCTTTGCGAGACGAGGTGGCGACGGCAGGAGCCACAGGGAACGGCAGATCTGGAGGTGGGTCGAGGTCCAGCTCCTGAATAATGTGGTGGATGAGTTCATCCAGCTCTTCTTTTTGAAAAATCTGTAGGGATCGAGGGTCGTCCCCCTCCGTATGTCCATCCGGATGCGCCTCCAGGGGTTCCGGGGAGACGTCTCTCACTGGCGAAGCCGCCCCCGTGGTACGCCGGGGTGGCACGGGAGAGAGACCCGGCAGGGATCCAGGCGTAACGGATGAGGCGGTGAGACCAACAGCAAGTTTTAGGAACCTTGGGGGGAGGGGCCCCCAGGGGATTAGGCGCCTGCGCTCCCATACCCTGCAAATAAGCCATGTGCATTGCCAGAATAAAGTCAGTTGAGAAAAACGGAGAGCTGATTGGAATCCCTGGGGGGACGGGACCGTCCTGGGAGCCCCGGTCGGGCAAACCTCCCGCCGGGGGCAAAGCCTGTTGAGAGCCAGTGCAACCAATCCTGTCTGCATCTGGGAGCGAGTCCGTCTCACGCTGACCCCCTAAAATGGCCGCCGTTCCCGCCAAAGGCGGCGTCGTGGCCGGCCCGCACCACCCGGGCTGAGGAGGAGGAAGGTCTGAAATCGCACCAGAGGACTGCAGGGTGCCTTCCCCGTCGGGGAAGCACCGCTCACAAAGCCCCTCCCTCAGAAATTGATTTCCCGGCTCGCCGCAGGCCTCACACCTCGAGGACCGCGGCATGTCAGCACCGGGAAAAAGAAAAGCCTCGGGGGGGGGGGGGGGGGGCCCCCAAAGACGAGCTAGTGCCGCGGGGGGGCCTGGAAATGGCCCTAACAACCCGCCGAAGGGGTCCAGTAACTGCGGGGGAAAACCCCCGTTTTAGTTGAGCACACACCCACGGGCGGAGCTTGCGAACCGCAGGACCCCCAACGATGTGTGGAGCGGCCGGAACCACCGGCATCCATGGGGCACCACCAAAAAGAAGCAAACCTGTGGAGAAAGAAACTCAAAAAAAACTTCCACTTACCCCAACGGAAGAGGAAAGGAGTACAGAATAGAGAAGGCAAAGCCACAGACACATGCCTCCTCAAAAATTGAAAACTTTTTTTTTTTTTTTTTTTTTAAACTTTAAGGATCCAAAATGAAGAGAAACATAAGACAGGGAAATACTGTGGAGAAAAAGAAAGAAATAACTAAAAATGAAGAAACCCTGTCAATCTGGGGGAGCTAGTGGATCCCCCCACTCGCATCTGCTGGAGTCAGAAGAATACTGAGCTCCAGCAGAGGGTGCACTACTCTATATGCTGATGCTCTCAAACTCTGTTCTGACTCCATCTGCTGGTCGGGGGATATAATCCACTGTCTGGACTGATCCAGGTACGTACAGGGAATGAAAAGTTCGAGATACTGCATAGGTAAGACAAAAAAAAAATGCAACGAGACAGAAAACTAGTCAAAACCAAAACAGAAGAGAGACTGAAGATATCTGTGTGGAAGCTCGGATGAAGAAAGACTGGCTTTGAGAGCTGGGTCTTTGTCGGCGCCATTGAACATTATGGACAATTAATGCCTGCTTGTAGACTGAGAAATAAACATTCTCTATTTCTCTCAAGAATTAAGAGAAAATTTGTGAATATGTTTTTATAAATTTTCTTTTCCTACCATTATAAGCTGCTGCACTCACCCCAATATAAAACAGTTTGCTATCAGAGCTAATTGTATAAGTTCTTACATCTTTATCAGGTAAGCTGAAAAGAAATTCTCTATCGAAGCGTCCAGGTCGTCTTAAAGCAGGATCTATGGAATCCAGTCTGTTGGTAGCCCCAATTACCACAATCTCTCCTCGACTGTCTAAACCATCCATCAGAGCCAGCAGTGTGGATACTATAGAACTAAAGAGAAGAAAACAATTGTATTCGCTTTATTTTTTCACTATATTAAAATGTATTACACCTATAAATTATACACAATATAAATTACTCAATGACAATTTTATTTCATTTTCTGTTTTCATTCAACTAGTAACTAACAAGGAGAAAAAAAAACTAGTAGATTTCCATAGGACACATTTTGGAATATCCATGTTGAACTGCAGCATAAACTTTCCACATATATAACAGAACCAGTAACTGATGAACTTTCTGAACATTCTGTTCAACTTTCAATATGCAGACTCTGTATGCCAAAGTTGCATGGCATAAACTTGAAGGCAATTCCTTAGAACATAAGAAATTAAGATAAACCATGCTGAGACAGACCTAAAGTCCAATGAGCCCAGCATCTTGTCTCAGACATTTGTCTGTCCAAGTTACAAGTACCCAGCAGATCCTAAAGAGTAGATTTATTTTTATTGCCAACTCTCAGGGATAATCAGTGACTTTCACAGGTCTACCTAACTAATAATGGTTTATGGACTTTTCCTCCAAGAACTTATCCAAACCCTCTTTTAGACCCAGCTATATGAGATGCCTTGACCACATCCTCCAGGAACAGATTCCACTATGATTGTGCATTGAGTGAAAAAGTACTTTCTCCAATTTTTAAACCTGCTAAGATGAGGAAACACTCCATGAAACTGTCTGCAAGATGGTTCCCTATTGAACTGTACCATCCCTTCATGATTTTCTAAATCTATCACTAGGGTAACCAATTCTGGTCCTTTGAGAGCCACAAATGTGCCAGGTTTCAGGATATCCAAAATGAATATGTATGAGGTAGATTTGAACTGTCTGTCCCGACAGGCATGGGGGAGGGGGAAGGAGGTACACTATATCAGACAGGTTACAGAACACCCTTACATTGCTTATAGCCTTCTAAAAATCAAATACTATTGACCTGCTTGTCTTTAGCCATATGTTTATTAACACCTTCAAAGAAAATCCAGTAAATTGGTAAGGCAAGACTTGCATTTGCAAAATCAATATTAGTTCTTCCCTATTAGGCCATGTTTATCCATATGGCCAGTAATTTTGTTTTTAAGAATAGCTTCTATTATTTTGCTAAGCAAAGACTTCAGGCTCACTAGTTTGCAGCTTTCTGGATAACGCTTTTAAAAATTATTATATATTATATTGGCCACGCTCCAGTCTTCAGGTACTGTGGCTGTTTTTAATGATAGGGCATAGATTACCAGTAAACAGGCCTGCATTTTTCTATTTGAGTTCCTTCAGAACCCTAGGGTGAACACCATCTGGTCCTGGTTATTTATTGTTCTGTAGTTTATCAATTTGCTCTACTTCATCTTCCTGTTTATAGTGATTTGCTTCACTTCCTCTGAATCACCATAGTGAAAATATTTTTGGTGTGGTTATCTCACCAACATCCTCCTCAGTAAAGATCTAAGCAAATTCATTCACTTTTTGTGCAATGACGTTTTCATCCCAAAGCACCCCATTTATCCCTTTGTCATCAGCACCGAACTGACTCCTTCACAGGCTTCCTGCTTTTCATGTATTTGAAAAATTGTATTAGTGTTTGCCAAGCTTCTTCACAGGGTCTCTTGGACTGCTTTATTAATGTTTTACATTTAACTAAGGAGAAATTACTACTTATCTGATAATTTCTTTTTCTCTAATGAAGACAGATTAATTCACAACTAGTGGATTATGCACCTCTACCAGCAGATGGAGATGGAGCAAAGCTAACGTCACGGTATATATACCCCTGCTCTGACATTGGCCCACCAGTATTCTTTGCAAAAGCCAACTGTGGACAAATTAACAATACTTGATTATAACCATTAACAGACAATCACTCACACACTCAGTAACAGGAAACACTAAACTCAGCCAAAGAGTGTAATATCACTAATCTAGGGACTGAAATGACACTTTCCAGTTATCCCCTGAACACAACTCAAGAGGACAATAGAAACACTAATGGGCAGCCAAAGGCGCGAAGGTCTTGAGGTAATGCTCCCTGGGTGAGAGCACATATATGCCCTCATCAGCGCTCTTTGCTCTCCTGATGGAGTCTGCGGTCGCAGAACTATGCTGTGAGGCTGCTCCTTCCATTAGAGATTAAATCCCAGTTGAACTGGTGGTTACATGTGGATCATTTCAGGAAGGAATCTCCCTGATGATTCCAAATTGGTTGGTATTCTCAACGGATGCGAGCTTCCAGGGCTGGGGAACTCACTGTCAGGAGTTGGTGGTGCAAGGGCGCTGGAATTCAGTGGAGTGGCAGTGGAACATTAACAGACTGAAGGCACAAGCGGTTCAGTTGGATTGCCTTCGGTTTGCCGAGCAGCTAGAAGCTAGAGCAGTCTGGATAATGTCTGACAATGCAACAAAGATGGCTTATATCAATCGTCAGAGTGGAATCAAGAGTCAACAGATTTTGGAGGAGACAGATGCGCTCATAGTATTGGCAGAGCAACATCTAAGCATATCTGCCTCTCACATTGCTGGAAAGGCCAGTATCAGAGCTGATTTCCTCAGCAGGACAAGCTTGGACCCAGGAGAATGGGAACTGGCACATGAGGCCTTTCAGCTCCTTGTGGATTGTTGGGGCCTACCAAATCTAGACCTGATGGTGAACTTCAACGTGAAAGCTCCATGCTTCCTCAGTCACAGGCGAGACCCAAAAGTGACGGGCATAGATGCTTTTGTTCAAGAGTGGCCACAATGAGCCCTGCTATATGCGTTCCCACCTTGGCCTTTGATAGGCAGGCTGGTACAAAAGATTGAGAGTCAAACCATACTGTCCTTTTAGTGGCTCCGGATTGGGCTCGAAAGCTGTGGTACACTGATCTCCAGAGATTTCTGGTGGGCAGTCCCCTCTGACTATCATCTCGGACGGATCTGTTGTCAGGGGCCTGTTCTGCACGAGGATCTGGGTCGGTTCTGTCTCACGGTTTGGCCACTGAAAGGGCTCGGCTGTTGAAGCACAATTAGTCGCCTATTTTAATTTCCACTCTTCTTTGGACCCGGATATTTTCTACTTCTCTAGCTTACGTTAGAGTTTGGGGAGGTCTCTGAACGAAGAACTCAAGAGCTCAGGGTGGATATACTTTTGATGTTGGTATTTTTACAGGACAGCTTGCTTGAGGGTTTGGCCCTTAATACCATTAAGGTTCAGCAGCACTGGCTTGTTAAGAATCAATGGAGGGCCTTTGTCTTCCCATCCGGACATGTCTCGTTTCTTGTGGGGAGTTAAACTTCATGCACCATTGTGGCTTCTGGTGCCTTTGTGGGATCTTAACTTGGTCCTCGAGTTCTTGACAGGTCTGACTTTTCAACTGCTGCAAGCTCTTTCCTTGTGGCTGCTTACTTTGAAGACAGTTTTTCTGGTAGCAATCTGTTCGGCTTATCAGGTCTCTGAGCTGCAGGCTCCTTCCTGCCATGAACCTATTCTCCGTGTGACTCCGGGTGCGGTTCAGCTTCGGATTGTGCCTTCGTTTTTGCCCAAAATGGTTTCGGACTTTGATTTGAATCAGTCCATTTCTCTGCCTGCCTTGGACAGGGATGAAGTTGAGTACCGCTTTTGCGCTCCTTGGACATCAAGTGTCATTTACAGCGCTATTTGGAGGTGACTAACAATGTTCGGAAGTCTGATCATCTGTTTGTGCTCCATAGTGGAAGCAGGGAGCACCATTGATGCAGGCAATGATTGCCTGCTAGGTTAAGGAGGTCATTATGGCTGCTGAGACTGCCTTATCAAAGCAGATTAAACTGCATTCATCATGGGTGGAGTTCTGCAGGGATCAGACTCGCAGCATCAACAAGTGGATCAGATACTCAGGCAGAAGCATTCTACTGTGCCTTGTATCGAATCAAACCCCAAGATACTCCAGGGTCTAAGACAGCTGCAAATTGCTCTTGGCCAGATTCACCACTCAGCCTAGTTCTTGTAGCAAGGAAACCACCCTGCAGGAAACGTGAAGACTCTCTTCCAATGTCTTGGCTCAAATTAACCAGTCGTCCAGATAGGGGTGAACTAGAATGGCTTCCTTGTGAAGGGCCGCCGCTACCATTACCATGACCTTGAAAAGGTCCTGGGCACTGTGGCTTATCCGAAAGGCAATGCTTGAAACTGGTAATGACAATCCAGGATGTCAAATCGGAAGAACTACTGATGTTCCTGCTAGATAGGAATATGTAAATACACCTCAGTCAGATCCAGAGACGTGAAATACTCCCCTGCTTGAACCGCCATTATGACAAAGTGCACAGTTTCCATCCTGAAATGCTTAGAAGTCAGTTGACCCTCTTGAGATACAGTATGGGTTGAAATGACCCTTCCTTCTTGGGCATGACAAAATAAAGAATATCTGCCTGTATTTTGCTGTGATTTGAGAATGGGAATCACTGCTTTCAGAATCAACAACAGTTATGATGTCGCTTCCACTTCTACCCTCTTCTGAGGGGAGTTGCATGGCGAGACCATGAAGGCATCTGAAGGAATGCGAAGAAATTCTAGAGCATAGCCATTCCAAACCACTTCGAGAACCCATTCATACAAAGTAATCTGGTCCCATCTGTGATAAAACTGGGACGACTGTTTTATGTCAAACCAACCACTAGCGACTGGGAAGGCTGAAGATTGTTCTTGGCTGGGTTCACCACCCAACAGAGCTCCTATAACAAGAAGATCACCTTGTCTGACACCAGGAGGCTCTTTTCCAGAGTCTTGGCCCAAATCAGCCAGTCTTATTTTATTTTATTTATTTATTTATTTATTTAAAGGCTTTTATATACCGACTTTGATACAAATCAAATCAACTCGGTTTACATCGAACTAAGCAGTTAACCGTAACCAATTAACAAGAGACAAAATTTGATGAAGCACAAAGTTACATTATAACAAGGGCGCAAAAACTGGGGATAGGAAAATAAAGGGGGGGAGAACAGAAATAGTATACTATATACAGGTGAGGGTGTGGGAGGGAGGCAGAGGAGCCAACCTCTTGTAAGTATGGATGGATCAGAATCCCACCCCTTCTCAACTCTGCCACCACCACGACCATAATCTTGGAAAAAGTTCTGGGCATGGTGGCCAAACCAAAAGGTAGTGCTTGAAACGGATATGATGCTCCAAAACCACGATGTGCAGAAATTGTTGATGCTCTAGCCAGATGGGGATATGCAGGTACGCCTCAGACAAATCCAAGGATGTCAGAAACTCCTCCGATTGCACAGCCATTATCACTGAGTGTAAGGTTTCCATGCGAAAACGAGTCACCCGCAACTGTCAGTTGTCCCCCTTGAGATCCAGGATGGGGCAAAGAGCCCACCTTCTTGGGCACAACAAAATAAATGGCATATCGGCCCGTATTTTCCTGAGATGTAGGCACTGGAACCACAGCCCTCAGACTGAGGAGCCTTGATAATGTACACTCCACTGCCTGCCTTTTCTGCGGGGAGTGGCAGGGAGGCACCATGAATATGTCCTGAGGAATACAGCAATACATCCAGGGCATATCCAAATCGTATCACTTCCAGGACCACTGGTCTGATGTGATTTTGACCCACCTCTGATAAAAGAGAGAGAGTGGCAACCCCCTATCTCCTGCTCCTGGGGATGGGTCAGTATACCTGCATTGAGAGGCCTCGGGAGATCTCACTACCCAAGACTGCGCCCATCCTGGGCTAACTGGGACGAAAGGACTGAGACCTACCCAAAGGTCAATTCCTCTGAAAAGCTGCTCCTCTGTAGAGTCGAAAACATTTGGATCCCCTCTAACAGTCTCTCATGCTAAAGGAACGCGGCATCTGCTTCTTACCCTCCAGCAATCAAGGAATCTGGGACTCGCCCCATTTATTGACCATTTTCTCCAACTCGCACCCAAACAAAGGTGAGCCTTTAAGGGCAATTTCGGTTACACTTGGAGGTTGCATCAGCCGACCAATTTCTCAGCCATAACTGACGCCTGGCCGCTACCACCGAAGCCACCCCTCTGACTGAAATGCGGACCAAATCACAGCCTGCATCTGTCAAAAAGGTGGCTGCTAGCTCCATTACTGCCCTGGAATTCACATCTGATTCATCAACCTCCTGAGAAAGAAGTAAAGAAGAGCAAGCCAGCAGGGATAAACAAAAAGCTATCTGCAAAATCATTGCCATTGCTTCAAATACTTGCTTAAGGATGGCCTCAATTCTTCTATCGTGTGCATCCTTCAAGGCCACTCCTCCTTCTCAGGAACAGTGGACGGCACACACAAGCACATCCACTTTCTGAAAGCATAATTGCTTCCTTGCAACTGGCTCCAGGGGGTGCAGTCCTTCCAAAACTCAACCCCCTTTAAAAAGTTTGCTTCAGGTGTGCCCCACTCAGTTCTGGAATAGCCTCCATTACAGGGAAAAAAAATGAGGCTTTATACAAAGAAGTCAAAATGGGATTCTTTCATGGCTCAGCCAGGGTCTCAGCACCTGGTACTCCCAACACCTTCTGGTCTGGGAAGTCCAAGCCAGCAATTCATCCCTGTAAAGAAGCACAATGCCTTTCTGTTTGGCTCCAAACCCGGAGGAATATCCCTATCCTCCAGGAAGCAGGGATCCCCGTCATCATCTGTGTCATCATAACAGGGCAAGAAGCACCCTGCCACCTGCCCGCTCTGCCATCATTGCGGGATTTCGCAGCTTGCAGTCCAGGACTGTCAATCTTGGTCGACTCCACCTTTCATGCCTGTAGAAAGGACTGTAGCCCCTGAAAAAATTGTATCCAAGAAATAGTGGAAGGATCCAGGGCAAAAAACAGGGGGAGGCGGTATTAGCTCCCACCGAGTATTCCTCCCCTGCTGACAATCCAGTTAGGGGGCCTCAAAACCAAGTGAAACATCCGATACATCCCATTCTGGTCCCATTCCTGTTACTTTAGAGAAGGGCTGAGTTCAGCAAAATCTGCTGGAGAACTCTGCCTGAGCCTCCAGGCAACGCTGACAGTTTAGAGGGTACATCTAGCTGCGATGCCCTAATATGGCAAATAGCACACACTGCAAGGTGCTCAGACTTCTTTATTACCAGCACCTTGGTATTTGTCCACTATCAACAAGCTCAACAGTGTCTAACAACAGATTGTCTAACTGTGTGTCCGTCCAAATAAGGACCAAGAAAAGAGATATCTATCACCTGGATGCCCAACCTGGACTTCCCAAACCTGGACCCACAAAAATTTTAGACATCCAAGTACACGGCCCAGGCGGATGCTCCACCTGGACGCGCAGGTCCAGATGTGCAGAGGACATGCACAGAATAAAAATTTGCGAATACTGCCGCAGCCTACCATGCAGCCCCACGGAAAATCTTGAGAATGGGGCCTTGCCTAAAAAGGCCACTCAACCTGCCAGATTGTTGCGCTCCCCAAGCCCTTTGCATAGGCGGGAAATAACATCAAATTGGCACACCGAGGCTCGGAGGCTGGAAGAGGGGTCCTTAACACTCTCTATCCCCGTACTCTCCTATTCTTTTTGTTTTATTTTTTATTTATTTATTTTTATAACTCTTTATCTGAGCTCAGCCCATCCCAACCAAATACAGCTCCAGTCTCCGGCTGCAAGTGGAGAGGGCTACAGCCTTCACCGCCGCACATGGCTTCCTGAAACTGCTAGCGTTTCAGCTGGCTATGCCATCAGCTAAGTACTCGCTGGAAACCGGCTACCGAACCAAGGCACTTGACAGAGAGGGATTGAATGGATATCACCACAGGAGAAACAACTGAGGGAGGGACCTTTAGGTATCACCACAGGAGAGCGGTGCATATAGTCTCCTTTAACTTCTTCCTTTCTCCTTTATGTTTTTTTTTTTCAAAGCAATCCCCCAATATGGAGATGGACATCCACCATCTGCTGGAGATGGAGAATACTGGCGTGCTGATGTCAGTGCAGGGGTTTACTACGTCTCCGTCTGCTGGTAGAGATGCATAAGCCACTTGCACTGGATCCACCTAACTGTAAAAAAAAACAAAACAACACTAGTTTTCTCCATCGAGATACTATCTAGGAGAACGCCTCATGTGGCAGATATTACTCTGTGGGGTTGAGTATGTTCCAGCTGAGAAAGTCTGCCTGAACATTTTCTGTTTTCGCTACGTATGTCGCAAACACCTTTACATGATTCTCCACTCACCATAGCAAGAGGTATGCTTCTTTGCCCCTGCCCCAAGGACATCTGTTACTTGCCTGGTGATTCACATATGTCACTGCTGTAACATTGTCCAAAAGGCTCCAAACCACTTGACCATGCTTAAGAAAAGCAAACTCGAGGAAGGCCTCTCTCATTGCTCTTGTTTCCAGATAACTGATGGACCATTTGGACTCTTACGAATTCCAAGTTCTCTGAACCATCTGATAGTGAATCCCCCTAACCAAACAGACTAGCATCATTTGTCATTGTCGCCCAGGTAGGAGAACAGAGGTTCGTTCCCACTTCAAGTAAGTAAATCCATGGCTCTAGCACTAAACTTTCAAAAGGGAAACTTTATGAAATGAGAAAAATAGTTAAAAAAACAAACAAAAAGACCCCAAAAAACACGAAAACAAAAAACGGAAAGGTGCAGCTACAAACTTAAAGAGTGTGCAACAGGCATGGGCATTATTTAAAAAACAACATCTTAGAAGCGCAGTCCAGATGTATTCCACGCATTAAGAAAGGTGGAACGAAAGTCAAACATTTGCCAGCATGGCTAAAAAGTGAGGTGATAAAGACTATTTTAGCCAAAAGATCTTCATTCAAAAATTGGAAGAAGGATCCATCAGAAGAAAATAGGATAAAAGCATAAGCACTGGCAACTTAAATGTAAGACAGTGGTAAGACAGGCTAAGAGAGAATTTGAAAAGAAGTTGGTTGTAGAGGCAAAAACTCATAACATTTTTTTTAAACAGATCTGAAGCAGAAAGCCTACAAGGGAGTTGGTTGGACTGTCAGATGATCGAGGGGTTAAAGGGACACTTAGGGAAGATAAGGCCATCACGGAAAGTTTAAACAAATTCTTTGTTTCTGCTAGCCAATTGGATCAAGTCTGTTTTCCCACCCCAACTGCTAATCTATTCTTATCAAAAGGGATGAAAAGCTGAGTAGATTGCCTGTGGTCTGCTGTGCATTTTAAATAGAAGGCTAAGGCCCTCTTGCAATCCAATGAGTGTAGAGCCCGTTCGCCCTGGTGTGAATGGGGCCTCGGGAAGAAGGTGGGCAGAACAATGGACTGATTTAGGTGCAAATCAGTCACCACCGTAGGCAGGAACTTGGGATCAGTCATGAAAGAATTTTGTGTAAGGCAGGTACGTAACCAAGGCCTGAAGCTCACTAACCCTGCAAACTGAGGTGATCACCACCAGGAATAGCACTTTCCAAGTGAGAAACTTCAGATCACAGGAGCGCGTAGGCTCAAAGGGAAGGCGCATGAGCCGCGCTAATACAATGTTGAGGGCCTAGGACAACAGGAGGCCAGAGGGGGGGCTTCAATTGATACAGGCCCTGCAAAACGTGATCTACTATGGGCTGAACAGAGATGGACTTGCCAGCGACAACTTGATGGTAAGCACGGACGATGCTCAGATGGACCCTGACCGAGGTGGTTTTAAGCCCAGCCTCGGAGAGGTGTCACAAATAGTCCAAGAACTTTGGAATGGGGCAGATGGCTTAGATCCATTCATATCCCTTGCACCAGACAGAAAACCTTCTCCACTTTAATTGGAAAGATTTCCTTGTGGAAGGCTTTCTGGAAGCAACGAGCACCTGAAACACATTGTCAGATAGGTCAAGGGACTGAAGGACTAGGTGCTCAACCTCCAGACCGTTAAGGCTAATGCCTGGAGGTTCAGATGGCGTAGCATGACGCGATCCTGCGTTATCAGTGTTGCGTTCATGCCTACTCTCTGCCCTCGCTCCACCCTCTCTACCTGTGTGGCAACTCCCTCTGGGTCTGAGAAACGGCTGTTGCCGCGGCGTCCTCTTGCCACGTCTCTCCAGAATCTCCGGGCTGGCCTGAAGCAGCGGATCCGCCATGTTCCTGATGATATAAGGAGGCGCGCGCGCACGCTCCAGACTTTGTACCAGCAAGGGCATCCCCCCGTAGTGACGTCATCCATTTTCACTTTAAAAGGTCTTTGTTTGCTAACCTCAAACGAGTTAGCAAGGAATTGAATCTTACTTCTTGTTTACGATTCACCCAGCTACTCTGCTTTATGTACTTACCAGGAGTACCCGCTCCACGGGGGCTCCGCTCTCTCTTTTGATTTTAGATTGCCAAAACGGGATCCGGTACTCGCTCCTCGAGAGCTTATGTCCCTGAATACTCTGAAGACTCCTTATTGCCTGGAAGCGATCGCAGACATGAACACAGTGAGTTCTATTGTATATAGGAATTGGTATGCGCTCCGCGAGGGCCCAAATTCCTATATCTCTGAAGACTCCCTTCTGTCCAAGACGTTATTCACAGGTACGGAGATCGTGAGTTATATTGGCAAGATTGCAGATAGGAACCGGCACTCGCTCCACGAGGGCCCATGTTCCTAGAATCCTTTACAGACTCTCTTCTACTCTAGAAGCCATTTCATATACAGCTATTGTGAGTTCTGATTACAGACTGTTTATAGGAATCAGTGTTCATCTACGGCTCCTATTCTTGAATATACTGAAGACTCTCTGTGGCATAGAGATCATTGCAAACATCTACTATTGTGAGTGTACCATCTTGTATCCAGTATACCTTGTCTACTCACTACTTCTAGTCTCTCTCTACAGCTCAGCAACCCAGAGATTAATTCCAGTATCAGAAGGACTTCAGCCCTGCCGGACACATCGACTCACTACTGCCACCACTGGTGGTTCAACTTCCAGTCTAATAAAGATCTATATATGTGGTGTCTATACTCCAGCCTAGTCGGTGGCTCCTCTCAGGATCCCCCAGAAGGCACTGGTGGCCTTGAGGGCACCAATGGTAGGGAAGTGCTCAATACCCCAGGCATGGGCTCGGGGAACATGGCCATGGGACCAAATGACCCGAGGGTGCCTGTGGCATGGCATATCTTCCTTCTCGGAGCACCTGATAATGGGAATTGCTCTGGAGGGCATTGGTTGCCGCTGGGGAACTGAGGGTCCCCTGGGAACTGGTTGCATCGGAAGGACACCAAGGAGGACATCCAGACGCTCTTAGCAGGGGCACCAACAGAGAAGATACAGGCTCTGGCACCGTAGGGCTAAGTGCACCACACTCTGTAACCTGTGTTCCAACACCTCCTGGAAGTCTGGGGAAGCCAGGACAGATGGAGGAGGATGAGCATTACCAGAGCTTCCTCTGAGTCCTGAGGAGGCTCGGTGCCCGGCATCGATATTGGTAAGGAATACCTGGGACTCCTGGGTTTATCAGAGGATGGGGCCTCCTCACTACAGAGTCGCTTTGGTGGTGGCATGGCAGCTGCCGATGCCACACTGGATCCAGAGCCGTGTGCAGACGGCAACCGGTGACTGTGCTTTCCCACGATGTTCGGCCCAGTCTTTCCCCGGAGCCGAGGATGCTGAAGATCCCAATGCCTTTGAGGGCCTATCACTGGCTCCTCTTTCTGGGACATCCTGCCGGGGGTGTAGAGAGGGACAAGGTATCTAAGGGCTCCCCTTGACCCACGGGTGTCGACATCCCCTATGCCGGCATGGATGGAATAGACGTTTTAGAACCAAAAACACTTCTCCATTTTGTCCAGCCGAGCACAACAGCCTTTGGGCATCATCTGATCAGCTGACATCCTTGGAATTCATGCGATGCCCCCAGGCAGAGGATGCAGACCTCATGCTGATCTGTAAGCAACATGGATCTGTAGGCACTGGGGGCACCAGTGAAAACCAGACGACGCCATGAAAATGAACCCACGAGCGATCGATGGCCGGCAGCCACCGAAAAGCGACAGGTTGGGAATAGACCACAAGGAGGCAAAAAAGAAAAAAACCTATCACGCCGAAGGGGCTCTGATCGTAGAAGCAGGATCAGACGCTAAAAAACAAGAAATTCTGAATGAGAAAACTTTGAAGAGCAGAGCTCCAAAACCATGAGACAACACACACCGCAGAAAAATAGAGATTGAAAGAGGACCCCGCATGGACGTGTGGATAGTGGCATGCTCAATGTGCTAATCAAAGTTTCTAGAAACATTGACAAACATTTTCCGTGCTGGGCTCCATCTGATGTCACCTATCTGTGAGGACTACCATCCTGCTTGTCCTAAGAGAGCAGAGGTCTACAAAATCATGAAAGGAACAGGTTAATGTAAATCAGTTATTTACACTCATAGATCATAGAAGGACTAGTGGGCACTCCATGAAGTTAGCAAGTAGCTCATTTAAAACAAATCGAAGAAAATTCTTTTTCACTCAGGGGTAGATTTTTTTTAAAAGCGCGATCGCGTACTTTTGTTTGCGCAGCAGGCGCAAACAAAAGTACGCTGGATTTTATAAGATACGCGCATAGCCGCGCGTATCCTCTAAAATCCTGGATCGGCGCGCGCAAGGCTGCCGATTTTGGGCAGCCTGCGCGTGCCGAGCCGCACAGCCTGCCTCCGTTCCCTCCCCTCACCTTCCCCTCCCTTCCTCTACCTAACCCACCCCCCCCCCCGGCCCTATCTAAACCCCCCTCTTACCTTTGTCCCTAGATTTACGCCTGCGAGAAGCAGACGTAAATCTACGCGCGCCAGTGGACTGCTGGCGCGCCGTCTTCCGATCCGGGGGCTGGTCCGGAGGCCTGGACCACGCCGGTGCCACGCCCCCGGTCCCGCCCCCGAAACGCCGCGCCATCCGGTCCCGTCCCCGACACGCCCCCTTCGAAAAACCCCGGGATCTACGTGCGTCCTGGGGCTCTGCGCGCGCCGGCGGCCTATGGAAAATAGGCGCACCGGCGCGCAAGGCCCTGCTCGCGTAAATCCAGGCGGATTTACGCGAGCAGGGCTTTTAAAATCCGCCCGTCAGTGCATAGTTAAGCTCTGGAATTTACTGCCAGAGGATGTAATTACAGCAGTTAGTGTAACTGGGTTTAAAAAAGGTTTGGATAAGTTCCTAGAGGAAAAATCCATAAACTGCTATTAATTAATAAGCAATAATAGATTAAAATGTATTTAATGTTTGGGTACTTGTCAGGTACTTGCGACTTGGATTGGCCACTGTTGGAAACAGGATACTGAACTTGATGGACCCTTGGTCTGACCCAGTATGGCATATCTTATGTTCTTATGATTCTTGATCACAAGCCACCAATTCACGCTTGTCCTGGCCTGATACAGCAACGAGCATCTCACTGAGTAAACTTGAGACTGAGAATAACATATAGACCAGGGATCCTTTGGGCGAGGATCCCAAATGGGAATCACAAAATCTTCAGTTGGGGTCACAAGTGCCTTAAATGGCAATACATTAAGGCATTCACAGCAGCAGCATTAGTAGTGGAAGTTAGTGTGGGGCCTGTGAGCTAGCACACAGAGTCACTGCAGTTTCGTAGTAACAGGAAGGAGGGACTGAGGCCATTGCAAGGCCTGGAGAGCTTATACTAGATCAAAGGTTCCATGCTGTCTCATTACTAATGTTGCTGCTGCTTGGAACTAGACATGGAACTAGTTGCACTCAGAGCTAAAAATGAAGCGAAGGGAGGGGAGTGCTAACTAAGCAGGGGCTGGTGGAGACTGCCACTGCTCCTTTCTCCTCCTCCACCACTGAACATACCCAAGAGAAAAATATTGCTCCTATCATCAACCTACCATCTCTTACCACCATCCCCTGTGGCCCAGGACAAAAAAAAGAAACAGTCACTGACCCTGGCAGGGGATTTTTGGAAGGGCTGTTTGAAGAGGGGATTAGGTATAGGAGGGAATTAGGTATAGGAGGGAATTGAGGATTAAATCAAGTGGAGGGGCTGGCTGTGGATTGTGAGAGGGGGGAACTAGAGGATGTAAGAGGAGCTGGGGGGGGGGGGGTTGTGCAAGAAGGGCTGGAGAGAAAGAGCTTTGGCTGGGAAGTAAGGGAAGGGAAAGGAAATGGGAGATGAGAGTGAGAAGGAAATGTGGAATGCGTCGAGAGAGAGGGGATGAAAGAGGATCAGCTGTGGGTGTGCGAAAAGGACTGGAGGGGGGTGGGAGAGGGAATCAGGTGGGGAGATGAGTAGAGTGGGGGAAAGAGGGGGAGCCGCTGGAAAGGAACAGGTTAAGAGAGGAGATACTCTGTAGGGAATGGAGACAGAGAGAAGATCGGCCAGGCCGAGATGGTAGAAGCTGAGAGAGAGAATCAGCAGGAGTGCGGGAATGGTCACAGTGGAGTGACTGCTGGAAGAGGACTCCTCCTCCTAATTTGTTTTGGTACTCTAAAATAAGGTCAAATTGGCAAAAAATGTAGGAAGCCCTGATCTGGACAGTAGGACTCTCTGTAAAATTCTCATACTTGGTCTCACCTAAGAAACTAAGTCTAGAGCTGCCATCATGGATCCCAAAAACCTGAAGGTAATCCCAGGCCTCTGGACCACTAACAAATCATGTACACCACCTATTCTTGTATCAACACATCTCAAGTAATCTAAGAACTGGGTGGAAATCAAATTGCTCTTGGAAAAACTGACAACCCAGTCTAGCTTTTTCAACAGTTACACTATCCTGGTTATGACTGCTTCACTTGCCAGAGTTCATTTTGCTCTGACCAGCCAATCAACTAGATAGGGATGAACTAAAATTCTTTTGATGTAAGGACATCAGAGCAGTAGCCAATCTGAAGTGAAGTTTTTGAAGTGACCTCCTAGGACTGTGAACCACAGACACTTCTGATGTTCCTCCCTTATATTTTTATTTATTTATTTTTAATTTTTATATACCGACATTCTTGTATAATATACAAATCATACCAGTTTACATTAAAATAGGAGATGCAGGAAAAAAAGTTACCTTTGTCAAATACATTTAACATTAATAACAATGAAAATTGTTAACAAGGGATAACAACTATGAAAAAAATAGGAAAAAATATAGGAATATGAAGGCACACCATATCAATCCAGTGACATTAGGAATTCCTTTCTCTCACTGCTATCACTACTGACTTCAGAGTTTCCATCCTGAAGCGAGTCACCTTCAGAGGTTTGTTTTTTGTTTTTTTTTAACTTTATGATACTGAAATTGGAACCAGTGCCCCCTTGCAAATTAGATGACCGAGTGTTAAACACATAGTCTCCCTTTTTTATACATCAGGACAAGATTCGCCATAAAAGTGAGTGGAATAGGATGGGAAAACTCCCAAGGTATAGGCAATCCCTGACTACTTCTGGAACCCACTAATTTGTTTTAATCTGGACCCATCTCCAGAAAAAGGCTGCTAACAGCCTGCCTATTCTAGAATCCGGAGCCTGGGTCCCTGATAACTTCATAAGGAATTACAAGTGCCTCCTGCAACCCTTGAACTCCAATCTTTGCCAATTCTCAGCACTCCAAGAGGACTGGGATCCACAAAACGGTCCAATCCACTTGCCCATTACAGATTTACAAGGTCTAATATGCTTCACTTCACAAAAACAGACTCCTTGGAGGACCAATTGAGATGCCCCTTTGGGTTCATACTCAGATAGCCTAGGCGCTTTAGACAACAAAGACCTTCACCATTTTCTCAAGCTCTTCTCCAAAAAGATGATCCCCTTTCAATGGTAGTTTAATCAACCTAGACTTGGGACTGCATCCCATCAACCTAGAATTGGGACTGCATCCCAATTCCTTAATCAAAGCAAGCACCGGGCTGACACAATCAAAACTATATTCCAGGCTAAAGCTCGGTCAAAACATAAGTGTCCACAAAAAACACAGACCCTTGGCACCAAGGTGCCTTCCGCAAAACTGTCCCTCATAGTTGTAAGGACCTGAAGGGCTCAAACTGCTGACCCTGGGAATGGTAAGATGAAGCCCTCCATGAGGAGCTATGCTTTTGGTGAAAAGTTGGGGAAGTAGTAGTGGTGATATTTTTCATGTATTATGGGCTTGGTTACAACCAACCAGAGGCTCACTGGGCTTGAAGGTAGACCAACCCTAGTAGCTCAGCTGTTTTAAGTACTATCAGCAAAGAGTTCTCTGCTGGCACAACGGTTTTCTCTATCCTTAGGACTAGGTCTGAAGAGGGCTGCACTGAATTCTTTCAAGCTTTTTGGATCTCACTCTTTTTTTGCCTGGTAAGGGAAGCCTTCTTGGCTATTTTGTTTGTTCTCCTGCATTACTGAAAGACAAGAAGCACAGATGTGTCAGTTATGTTACTTTAACTGTTGATGAAGTCAGCCTATTTTGCCTGCATCTTAATCAGACTCTGACAATAGTTTCCAAGTAACTTTCCTGAGCATACTGTGACAAAAATGCAAATCTGCCCTTGCCACAATACCACTGCATACTGCAGCACCAAATCAGAAGCTTGGAATACTTAAGCACAGACTCAATTTTCCAATCTCGGGACACTTCTCAAACTCACTTCTGAACATCACTGGGAAGAAAATTAAGATGATATGAAACAAGTTTTCAAACAAAATAAAAATAATCTAGCACAGTAGCTCACATTGTAGGGCTATCACTAAAGAAAAATTAGACAGGAGATAACTAAGAAAAAAATAGTCTGTTCACATTTACAGAATAGACAAAAAAATATCTAGTTGGCTGCCTCAGCACAATTCTCAATTTGTGCACGTTAAGAAAGTTTTATGCACCTTTCTGAAATCTGAGAGCTGTTCTGTCAACACCATCTGATAATACCACCACCACTTATGTGGCCATTTCAACCTGCTCGTCAACAAACAATACATGGATTTATTGAATTTTCAAATGTATACGTTGAGATATTTGAAGTTTTACTGCTTTTAAATTATAAATGGATATACCATACTTGTATTTTTAGGAGAAATTTTAAATGTAATTTAAACATGATAGTAAAAATAAAAAAAATAAGTATCAATAAAGGATAAAAAAAAAAGTATATCAAATAGAACTTTCAATGTCAAAAACATTACCTGTGAATTTGATCTTGTCTGCTAGATCGTACAGGAGCTAATCCATCTATTTCATCAAAAAAGATAATTGAAGGACGCATCTGGTAGGCCTAAAATGAAAGAAGTGTATGAATAATGCTGTGATATAGAACAGATATTTCTAACATTATAAAGGAAAATTAGTTTCTTACCTGATAATTTTCGTTTCTGTAGTAACACGGACCAGTCCAGACACCTGGGTTTTGCCTTAGCACCAGCAGATGGAGACAGAGCAAGATTTTCATTGGCTCAGCCCTGCATATATATAGCAGCGTGCCAGCCTCAGCCTCTCAGTCTTATGTTATGTCAAAGCAGAATGAGCAAACCAAACAGACTAACTAAATCGGCCCTAAAAACCCAAGGCCAAGTTCAAACCCCCAACTGGAACAAGACTCCCAGAACCAAAGGAGTAAACAATGGAACATAAAACCAAGAGTGGACTCTCCGTTACTTCAGAAGATACACGCAAACACACAGACAAACCAAGGGCGGGTCCCTGGACTGATCCGTGGTACTACAGGAACGAAAATTATCAGGTAAGAAACTAATTTTCCTTTCCCTGTACGTACCTGGATCAGTCCAGACACCAGGGACTTACCAGAGCTAACTTACCTAGGGTGGGGCCCAGAGAGTCCCGCTCAAAGAACTCCCTCACCAAAACCACCCGAAGCTGTAGCCTGAACATACAAACGATAATGCCTCGCAAAAGTATGCAACGATTTCCAAGTAGCCGCCCGACAAATTTCCTGAGGTGACACTTGTGAGGATTCCGCCCAAGAGGTGGCCTGAGACCACGTCGAATGAGCCAGAATACCCACAGGGGGAGGTTTCCCCCATAGTAAGTATGTGGTGCCAATGGCTTCCTTGAGCTACCGAGCGATTGTAGTCTTGGAGGCCGCACTTCCCCTCTTGCGACCCGTACACAAAACAAACAAATGATCAGAAATGCGAAAGGGATTCGTAACCTCAAGATACCGCAGTAAGGCCCTGCGAACATCCAGTTTACGTAAATCTCGCGCCCTAGGATCTGACCGCTCCTCTTCTGGAAAAGAGGGACGCTCCACCGATTGATTCAAGTGAAAAGCCGACACTATCTTAGGTAAAAAGGAAGTGACTGTCCGTAGAGAGACCCCGGAATCCGAGATACTCAAGAACGGCTCCCGACAGGACAAAGCTTGCAATTCCGAAACTCGCCGAGCTGAAGTGATCGCGATGAGGAACATCACTTTTAAAGTAAGATCCTTTAACGTCGCCCGCTTAAGAGGTTCAAAGGGTGATAAACATAAGGCCGAAAGCACCTAATTGAGGTTCCAGGACGGACAAGGGTGGCGTACGGGAGGACGTAAATGCTTAGCCCCTCGAAGAAAACGCGCGATATCCAGATGTAGAGCCAAAGACACTACTTGAACCTTTCCTCTAAGACAACCGAGCGCTGCCACCTGGACCCGAAGGGTACTACAAGAAAGTCCTTTCGAGAGACCCACCTGAAGGAAAGCTAGGATATGAGAAACCGCAGCCTTCATGGGATCCACCCCGTGATCTCTACACCAGTCCTCAAACACTGACCAGACCCGCACATAGGCCAAGGACGTAGACTGCTTCCTAGACCGCAACAGCGTGGCTATAACCGCATCCGAATATCCTTTCGCCATCAAACGTTGCCTCTCAAAAGCCATGCCGCGAGACAAAAGTGATCCGCCGCCTCTAAACAAACGGGGCCCTGACGAAGCAGAGCCGGGAAGTCCCGAAACCGAATGGGCGGCTTGACCACTAACAGCAGGAGATCCACAAACCACGGCCGCCGAGGCCATTCCGGTGCTACCAGGATCACGTCCGTGGGATGCAGTTCTACACGTCGAAGCACCTTGCCGATCAGAGGCCACGGAGGGAAAATGTACAGTAGCACATCTGTGGGCCATGGCAGCACCAATGCATCCACCCCTTTGGCCCCTCTTTCTCTCCGACGGCTGTAAAATCGCGGAGCCTTTGTGTTCTGAAACGTGGCCATCAGATCCATGTGAGGCGTGCCCCACCTGCTGCAGATGAGTTGGAAAGCTTCCTCTGCTAGTTCCTATTCCCCAGGATCTAGGAGATGTCGACTGAGGAAGTCCGCCTGAATATTGTCTACCCCAGCGATGTGAGAAGCCGCAATGCTGCTGAGATTCTTCTCTGCCCAGTACATCAAGGGCTGCGCTTCCGTCGCCACCAGCTGACTCCGTGTCCCGCCCTGGCGATTGATGTACGCTACCGTAGTTGCATTGACGGACAACATTCTAACCGCCTTCCCCTGAATCAATGGAAAAAAGGCGTGAAGCGCCAAAGCTACTGCCCTAGTCTCCAAGAGATTTATGGACCACTGAGACTGCGCTCGGGACCACCTGCCCTGCACCGAATGCCCAAGACAGACCACTCCCCAGCCGGAAAGACTGGCGTCCGTGGTGACCACCGTCCATTCGGGCATCACTAGAGACACTCCAGACGTCAAGTGATCCGACACGAGCCACCAAGGGAGACTGGCCCTCGCCTGGTGCGTAAGCGAAAGCGGGAGGTGGAATTGTTCCGACACAGGCTTCCAGCGGGACAGTAATGCTGACTGCAACGGTCGTAGATGCGCGAAAGCCCAGGGCACCAAAGTTATCGTGGACACCATGGATCCCAAGACCTGCAGATAATCCCGCACTCGAGGCATCGATAAGGACAAGAGACAGTGCACCTGAGACTGCAGCTTGACCACCCTCTCCTGGGTGAGAAATACTTTTCCTTGCTTCGTATCGAATAGCGCCCCCAGAAATTCCAAGGACTGAGAAGGGGTCAAGTGACTCTTGGCAAGATTGACCAACCACCCGAGAGAGCGCAAGAGCTGTAGAACCCTGGCGACTGCCTTCCGACACAGCAACTCCGACTTCGCCCGAATCAACCAATCGTCCAAGTAGGGATGCACCAGAAACCCTTCTCTCCTGAGTTGAGCCGCCACTTTGGTGAACGTGCGCGGCGTGGTGGCGAGACCGAACGGAAGAGCTTGGAATTGATAATGCATGCCCAGGATGCAGAATCTGAGAAACCTCTGATAAGACTGCTGAATTCCTACGTGCAGACAGGCTTCCGTGAGATCCAAGGAGGCCAGAAATTCGCCGGGACGAACCGAGGCGACCACCGACCGGATCGTTTCCATTTTGAATCGTGGAATCCGTAGACACCTGTTGACCCCCTTTAAGTCCAGGATCGGTCTGAAGGTTCCCTCTTTCTTGGGCACTACGAAGTAAATGGAGTATTGCCCCGTGCGTCGCTGTCCGGGAGGCACGGGAGTGATTGCCCCCAAGTCTTCTAGGTGCTGCAGAGTGTCCTGCACTGCCTCGTGCTTCTCTCAATATTCGCAAGGGGAAACGAGAAACTTGTCTGTGGGGATCTGTACAAAATCTAAAGCGTAACCTTGACTTATCACGGTGAGGACCCACTGGTCCGACATTATCTTGGCCCATTCCTCGACAAAAAGCGACAGCCTGGCCCCCACGATTGGGACCAGGCGAGGAACCTGCCCCTGAGGAACGGGCCACACGATCCTCATTGGGAAGCCTTAGCCCCCGTTCCCGCTGGGGCCCCGCTCTGCCTCCCAAAACGTCTGCCACGAAAGGACTGCGGCCACGACGACTGTCGCGCCGAGCTTGAACGGTAGGACGTACCAGACGATCTCACTGGTCTAGATTTCCTATTCCCTCGAAACCGGTGCTTATTGGAATAGGAACTCCTAGGCCGAGGCCTGTCCTCCGGTAATCGAAAAGCCCTGTTTTCTCCTAGAGATTGCATGAGATCATCCAACTGTTTGCCAAACAACAACTTCCCCTTGAAGGGGAGGGAACCAAGGTGGGCCATTGACGAACCATCTGCCGCCCAATTCCGAAGCCATAAAAGATGCGCTGAAACCACCGAAACCATAGATCTTGCAGACGTGCGCAGAAGATCATACAAGGCATCCGCACTGTAAGCGATCACCGCCTCCAGACGATCCGCTTGAGCAGCTTCTGCCTCAGAGCCCTTCATTGGCTAGAAGCTGTTGCGCCCAGCGCAGGCCCGCCCTCAAGGCAAAATTACTGCATATAGCTGCTCGGACCCCCAAAGCCGAGACCTCAAACACTTTCTTAAGTTGGAGTTCAAGCTTTCTATCCTGTAAGTCCTTGAGGGCAGTAGCCCCTGTAACTGGAATCGTCGATCTCTTCGTCACGGCCGACATCGCTGAGTCCACTCTAGGGAGGCGGAGAATCTCCAGCGCTTCCTCTGGTAATGGGTATAATTTATCCATGGCCTTACTGACCTTCAGCCCGAGTTCCGGAGTATCCCATTCCCGGAACAAGATATCCGTCGCCGAATAATGAAATGGGAATGCGACTGATGGACCACTGAGGCCCAACAAAACCGGGTCCATCTTGGTTCCCGGTCGGGACTCCACTGGGGGCACTTCCAAGCAGAGTTCCTGAAGAATGGCTGGAATAAGTGGAGCCAGCTCCTCCTTTTTAAAGAGGCGAATGACCTTAGGGTCGTCCCCTGCTACTGCTGGGGAACCTTTAGTGGTACCAGCCTTCGCTGGCACGTCTCCTTCCGCTTCGCCAGTACCCCCCCGGGCTCAGAGAGCGGATCCACCTCGTCTTGAGACGTGGACTCTGTGTCCGAGTCCTGGGGAACTGACCTGAGACGTCTCTTATCCTTTGGCGGGTTGGAGCCCTTCCTGGACTCATCTCTGGAACGCCTCTTTATTTATATATACATTTATTTATTTATTTATTTATTTATTTATTTATTTAAATCTTTTCTATACTGTCGTTAAGAAGGATCCATCACAACAGTTTACAATAGGGCACATAAAGTAAGGATGCTGAGATATATTAATTTACACAGGTGCTGTAATGATTCGGTACATAGTTTTCTCAATGATATAATTGGTTTGTGTTACAATACTGTCCAGGAATTATCAGTTTAAAAACAATTCTAACTTTATAAGTGTCAACTTCTCTTCTGGTGAAGAACGAGAAGGTAGAATAAAAACAGATAGAACTATCGCTACACACCTTATTTTTTCATATCTCTCACTTCGCCTGCCTCACTGTTTCCCCTTCTCTGTTTGGTAGGCTTGCTTGAATAGCCAGGTTTTTAAGCCTTTTCTGAAGGTTTTGTTGTCTTTTTGCAACCTTAACTCTAGTGGCATGGTGTTCCACAGTGTGGGTCCTGCCAAGGATAGTGCTCTCTCTCTCACTTGAGTTAGTCTTGCTGTCTTAATTGATGGGATCATAAGGAGTGCTTTATTCGCTGAGCTTAGGTTTCTGTTTGGTACATGTACGCGGAGGGCTGTGTTAAGCCATTCCGCTTTTTCGTTAAGTATTTATTTATGTAAGATGCAAAGTGTTTTGTATTGTATTCTCTGCTCAACAGGTAACCAGTGTAACTCGGCTAGGGTTTTGGTGATGTGGTCTCTCTTGTTTTTATCGGTCAAAATTCTTGCAGCAGTGTTTTATAAAATTTGTAGTGGTCTGAGTGAGGTGTATGGTAAGCCTAGTAGTAGCGCATTACAGTAGTCGATGCTTGCAAAAATCAATGCTTGTAGGACTGAACGAATGTTCTTTGGCGTTAGAAGTGGTTTGAGTCTTCTGAGTACCATAAGTTTAGCGTATCCTTCTCTAACTTTTAAGGATATATGCTGTTTTAAGTTTAATTCGGAGTCAATTATAACTCCTAGGTTCCGTACTTTCTCCGCTAGCTCAATCTTTTGGTTGTTTTTGAGTGTAATAGTGTTTTGAATGATCTCTGTCTTTTTGCGTTCTAGATGTAGGAATTCTGTTTTCTCTATGTTGATTACTAGCTCCATTTGGTTTAGTAATTGTTTTATGATGTCAAGGTACATGTTAGCGATATTTAATGTTTTTTCAATAGTTTCATCTATGGGAAGTATTAGCTGTATATCATCAGCGTATATAGAGTGTGTTATGCCAGCCCGGCTAGTAGGTGGCATAAAGGTAACAGGTATATGTTAAAGAGTTTAGCAGATAGAGCTGACCCCTGTGGTACTTCAGTTTGTAGGTGTATTTTTTCTGACATTACGTCTTTGATTTGAACTTGGAAATATCTGTTACTTAGATATGATCTGAACCATTTTATAGTTATGTTACTCAATCCTATTTCCTCTAGTCTATTTAAAAGTATGTCGTGATTTACAGTGTCAAATGCTGCTGATAAGTCCAGCATCACTAAAATATAGTGTTTGCCATTGTCAAAACCTCTCATGATGTTGTCTGTTAGTGTTAGCAGTAGTGTTTCTGTACTATAGTGTTTTCTAAAGCCATGTTGTGATGGATATAAGATGTTGTTATTCTCTAAGTGCTCCGCTAGTTGCTTTTGTATAGTTTTTTCGATTAATTTGGCAATTAGTGGTAGGTTTGATACAGGTCTGTAATTGCTCAGATTGAGCGGGTCGGTGTTCTTTTTTTTTTTAAATTGGATTAACAATTGCCCCTTTTAGATTATCTGGAATGATTCCTTCCTCTAGCGAGAGATTCACTATCTTTGTTAATGTTGGGGATACTGTATTGGCTACTTTTTTTATTTCAGTGGTTGGTATTGTGTCAAATGGTTGAGGGGCGGGGTTTAGTTTTCTTAGCATAGACTCAATTTCTATTTCAGATACCATATCAAATGTCTTCCATTGTTCAACGTCTCTTTTTTTCATTTTGATTTCCTGTTTTGTTGTATCTGGAATCTTTGTTTTTAGATTGTTGATCTTGTCACTGAAAAAGTTGGCTATTTCATTGCATTTATTTACTGGTAGGTTTAGTGGGGAGTTGGATTTGTCATTAGTGAGATCTCTAACGATGGAAAATAAGGTTCTAGGGTTGTTAGCATATTTCTCTATTTTAGTGTCGTTTAACTGTTTTTTTGCATTGAGAATTATTTGTTTGTAAAAGGCTAGGTATTTTCTGTACTTGGTTAGGTTATCGGTGTTTTTATTTTTTCTCCATTCTTTTTCTTTCTTTCTTAGGTTCCTTTTGACTTCTTTTATTTTTTCATTGTGCCAGGAGTTTGTTTGTTTGTTTAGGTTCTTTGACGTTAATGTATCTTGTTGGGTTTATCTCATCGGCTAGGTTATTGGTTGTTTGCATCCATGTTGTGGCTGCGGAGCAGCAGTTGGAGTAGTCTAATTTTGTTAGTTTTTCTTCTAACTTGTTTTTTAGTACTTCAGAATTATAGGGTGGTCGATATTTAAATTTAATGGGCTTACTTTTTTCTTGTGTTAGAGGTTCAATGAATTTCAGGTTGGATTTTATGAGGAAGTGATCCGACCAGGGGATGGGTGTGTAGTCGGTTTTCAAGTGTTCTAAGTGAGTGTAGTTAATGAATGATATGTCAAGAGAGTGACCTGCTTTGTGCGTGGGTTTGTCAGTTGTTAGAGTGAAACCTAGTGCAGTCATAAAGTCCAATAGTGTTTGGCAGGTGTTGGATAATGGCTTTGTGTCTATGTGAAGGTTGAAATCACCTAGTACAATGGTGGGTTTTGATGTATTTAAATGTGTGGTTAGGAATTCAATTAGAGGGGAGATGTTTGTTTCAAGTAGGCTTGGTGGGCAGTATATTAGGCAAATTTGTAGATTAATAGTGTCAAAGAGGGCGATTTCATGGTTTCTCAGTGGAGTGGTTGGTATCAGTTTACATTTAAGTTTTTTTTTCAATTATTAGCATTAGCCCTCCCCTTCTTTTGTTTATTCTAGGGATTGAGAAGATATTGTAGTTCCTGTGAGCTATTTGATTCTTTAGTACTGTGTCTGAATGTTTTAGCCAGGATTCGGTGATTGCAATAAAATTTGGCTTTGTATCATAGAGCAGATCTGTAATGATTGGGAATTTTTTTGTGATGGATTGTGCGTTCACTAAAAGAAAGGACTTCAGTCCTAGTCCCCCCGAAGTCAGCTTCCTACCTGACTTTTTCCTCAGGACTTTGTTCTTCAGGACCTTTTGTAACAACAGCACCAAGTCCGAGGAAAAAGACGAGGCTGAAGAACAGGAAGCCTCATCAAGGCCATCTTCAGACAGAGGAGAGACAGCCCCCCCCCCCCGGGGCATCCCCCCGGGATGGCCGCTGTTGAGGAGAAAGCGCAGGAGGCACCGGAGCCTCCCCCAGAGCCGCCCGCGTGGCCTCTTGAAAAGTTTCTAAAATGGCTGCCGTTCCCGCACTAAGCGGGAACGGCTCTGCACTCGCTGAGGTGATGCTATCCTTGCGCTGCGGCGAACGCGGCGCCCGAGACCGGCCTCCCCGACCAGCCCCCGACGGCCCTTCACTGCCCGGTTCACAATTAGCGCAAATTCCGTCGTGAGACACGCGCGCAGAGCCGCACTTGCGACAAACTGACCCCCGCGGCATCGGACTCCCCCCCCGCCGAACACCTCCAACGAATAAAAACAAAAAACGAGGCGAAATAAAATTAAAACAAGCAGCGGAGAGTCTGCGCGCAGAGTAAAAAACAAAGCAATTTTTTTTTTTTTTTTTTACTTGCCGGCACTGTCACAGGTACTGGACTCCTGCTCCAGTAGGGGTGAGTGAACCGGGCTCCCCGGTGTCACCCCCGATGCTGCTAACCGGATAGGCCGGGTCCTCGACCCTTAGCAGCAGCCTCGACCAGGGGGGGGATGGTCCCCATAGAACTTTCAACCCCCCTGAGAGGAACTCACGGCACGGGACAGGCTTCCAAATTCTTCTTCCTTCTTCAAAACCTTTTTTTTTTTTTTATACCCTCAGAAAAAAACCTGACTAAAAAACTAACACTACCACAACACCAACTTTCACAGAGACTGAGGCTTAGCAACTGCACCATCTGCTGGAGACAGAGTAAGACTGAGAGGCTGAGGCTGGCACACTGCTATATATATGCAGGGCTGAGCCAATCAAAATCTTGCTCTGTCTCCATCTGCTGGTGCGGAGGCAAAACCCAGGTGTCTGGACTGATCCAGGTACGTACAGGGAACAAGACTTGTAACTTATTTTATTCATAAACATTTGATATTCCACCTTTTTCCAAGACAGTCTCAAAGTGGATTACAATCAAAATTACAATTAGTTAAATCCCAATTTACAATTATCGCAGGAGCAGTGACAATGAAGGAGGAGACAGATATGAACAGATAACGAGGTATCTTAATGTCGTTGGCTGGGGTACATTATACCATAATTAGTGACATAAATTAAATAGAAATTTTTATTGTATACAAAAAATTTTTTCCAAACACTTCAATACATTTTACAATATTTATTTTTTTTTATCGGATACATCTAGTGAATATCAAATTTTCAAAAAACACATTCATTAAAAAATACCTCTTGCAAACAGCTGTGAGACGGGTTGTAAGAACGCTGAGAAGATGGAAGCGTCTTTTGTGATTTTTTTGGTGAAAGGAAGTAAGATACGAAAGTAAAATTGTGGTATGGACCCGTTGAAAGATTGGGAGTGCAGCACTTTGGCAAAAACAAAGGTGAAATTGTGGAGGACTTTTGCCTATCCTCGGAGTGGAAGAATTAAGATAAACTGAAAAGAGAGGGAGGATACATTTGGGTGAATTGTTGGAGAAGATCGTTGAATACTGGTGTTAGTAATGATTCACATCATGCTCCCCTGAAGAAGCCTATTGAGTGGCAAAACATGTTGGGAGTATAAAGGGAATGTAAAAGGAAGCATCAATTTGTGGGAAATGGTGTTATAAAGAGAGAGTGCAAATTGTTATAGAGATTTTTTTAAACTGTATGGATTTGTGTATGAATGGTAGTTTTAAATGACTGTTTTGGAAAAATTGATATTTACTCGATGTATCCAATAAAGAACAAATATTGTAAAATGTATTGAAGTGTTTGAAAAACATTTTTGTACAATAAAATTTTTTAATTAATTTATATGTCACTAATTATGGTATAATGTATGATGTGATATATTTTTATAATTGCCAATTTTTTGAATCTTATTGACTGGGGTACAGCAGAATTTGTGACAAATCATTGGTCTGCTTGATAGATTAGAGTGTAAGAAGAGACAGGTAAGGGTGCAGATGCATAAACAAAGCAGGCATCAAGTGTACAAGTGTCATTACATAAGAAAGCTTCTGGGAATAGATAATGTGGTCTCATGATCGATAACTCTGATATTTGTCATATGAAGGGAAGTCTCTGCCATTGAATCTATGAGAAAGCCTGACCATATAGCCAATCCTTGATTTGCTTCCAGAAGATAATGTGCCTTGCTTCAAGATGAAGTGGTATTGGTAACTTGTTCCATAGTTTTGAGGCACAGTAGCTTAATGCATATACTCTTGTACACGTTAATCAGGCAGAAATCAAGAAGCAAAGATAGTTCTCTGTGGGCGTGTAGGAGAATAGAAACTGGGAGAGAAACTCGGGGGCCAATTTGTTCACACATTTAAAAGACAAAGAAAAGTTTTGAATTGTATCCTATACTCAACTAGCAGTCAATGTAGCTTCCTTAAGATTGGCCATGTATGGCCTTGCTGCTTTGGCCCCAACCAAAAATCTGGCACCTGTACTCTAACAGCTGGAGGAGTTTAACTGAGATGCTGCTAAATAGAAAGTTACAGTAGTCAATGTAGCTGGTGATTAACACATGAACAACAGTAGAAAGATTACCTGATCAAATAATAATCGCAGCTGTCGCTCAGATTCTCCAACCCATTTACTCAGACAATCTGCACCTTTTCGCATAAAGAAGGCAACTCTTCTGTCACCCTGACTGCACTCATTGGAAAGTGCTCTGGCAACCAGGGTCTTACCAGTACCTGGAGGACCATAGAACAAGCAGCCCCTGAAAAAGGTAAAGCCTTTTTACTTCAGCTTGCAAAAATAAGTTAAGACCAGAAAATTCAGCACCTAAGCATGATTTGCAAACCATAGTGGACAGCTCATGAAAAGTAACACTAAGGCACTGTTGGGGGAAAAACCATTGTATTAAAAACAACCCCCCGAAAAAAACCATTTCCTTTCTACTACAAAAAAAACCCTTCCAGAACCTCAGCCCATAAAATTAGGATATCACAGGAGGACAATACTATATGTGACAGTGGTAATACCACCCAGTTTTGCAATAGCATTTCTTTTCTAAATAGCCCCTACTTCATCGATTACAAATCTGCATGCTACCATAAACAATGATACACTGCATTACTTAAGTCTTTCCATTTCCTGATCTGAACAGATATCAAACTCACTCCTACCCATCAAGGGAAAAAATAAAAATGGATCAAATATCAAGTCTCCAAAACACAGCTGGGTTTGGGGGATCACGCTTTAACACTGTGGGGAGAGAACCACGTTCGGAACCATCATTTGTTGGGGGCTGATTAAGCCTTCGTGAGCCATAGATGTGGTATGCTCAGGGTGAGTCAAGGAGGGAAACCAGCTGCTGTGATGGTGGTGGTGGCTCCTGAGAATCTCAGAGCTCATGCCCTTCCAGTCCAAGTCAACAAGGGTTTTTAAAGTAATTTGGGTGAAGAAGAAATCAAAGTTGTAGAGTAAAAAGAGGGAAAAACCTACCAAACAATATCTAGAAAACTGAATGGATGTTTGATCCATTCTCAACAGCCCATTTCAAATCACTATTTTTAGGTGTAGCTTTAGGAACAAACTAATTTCTTCATCATAGGTTACAAACACAGGGAGCCAGATATTCAAAAGAAAACAAAACAAACAAAAAAAAAAAAACTTAGCCAGAAAAATTGAATATCCAGCTATGGTCAGCAGGCATCACTTAGCCAGATAAGTGATGGCTAAGTTTTAAGCTGGATAACTCAGGGGCGGGGAATGAGCCGTTTGGGGAGGAGGGTCAAGTTAGATAAATTAACCAGCAAACTTCGATAATCTGAGTTAGCCAGATAATTTATCCAGCTAACTCTGGTCAGACCACAGGGCTGTCCTAAAGTTAGCCAGAAAATCTTAGCCAGCTAACTTTGAAAGCTGGATATATTCAGCAGTGCTGCTGAATATACTGGCTAAGTTAGCCGGAGTCACACAGCGGCTGAATATAGACCCCAGGATATTTAAGTCTTACATAATGAAAACAGCTAATCCAAATTTTCAAATGCATCAAATGTGATACACAGAATGTTCACGGTAAACAGTTGTCAGTCTCCTAAAGATTTCTCTCCATTTTAATTTTATGAAGATGCAGTGCACACAATGTATGGTAAAATTACTTATCTGATAATTTCCTTTCCTTGAGTACTATGAGACCAGGTCAGAGCAACGGGTTATGCAGCCAATCAGCAAACGGAGACAGATCAACAGGTTCACTCATGTCACATCTTATATACATCCATGCTACTACTAAGCATTTCTATAGTGCTACATGACATATGCAACACCATACAAACATACAAAAATACAGTCCCTGCTCAATACATGGGCGCCCGCACACAGGGACGCCACTCACCACCACCATCAGGCACCCTGCTACAACTCACAGTGATGAGAAAGGAAAGAAAAGTGAAGGGATTTAATCTGGAACTGTGAGGGGAGGGGCGACGTGAGATCCCTGATTGGGAGACCCGCCCCTATGACGTCACTGATGACAGCGCAGGACAGTTAAACAGCGCCAGAACACCAGGCGTCGCGCGACAAAGGGGCACTCCCCTTTGTGAACCCCTTCGTGCAACCCGTAGTGTTAACCATCTCCAAGTTCTTTTTATACCCCTTGTTAACAATTTCCATATTGTAAATGTTCAATGTATTAGACAAAGGAATAGCCTGATTTCCTGCATTTTTGTTTGAATGTAAACCGATGTGAACAAGCTAACTGAAGACAATTTTTTTTTTTTAAATAAAATGTTTTATTAAAGACATAACTACATGAAACATCATGTAACAGGCTCGTGAACAGGTCATCATCACAACAAGAAATTAAATTTTCAATACAGTTTGTACACCTCCAGATACAGATATATCATGTATAAACAAAAAAAAACAACCCACAATGAACAATGTGTACCTGGCAATCTATGGTGCAGAGATATATTAAAAAATGCCTGCCCAAAAAACCAAGTGTCTGTGTCTCTATTTATAGTATAGTTCAATCATTCGTCTCCCCCCCCCCCCCCCCCCAAGGCTCGCTCAAGTGGGTGTTCTGCTAATACTGATTCATAGACAGATTGAAATAGGGTAATGATAGTCCGCAAAGCAAAAACACTCTCTAATTGTCATAAAGAGAGCTTTAAGTGACTATAGTGCGTGCACGCTCCTCCATCCACATGCGATAGGTTGACCAAATGTCCCGAAACCGCCGCAATGTCCTCCGGAATTTTGCTGTGATTTCTGCCACAATATAGATATGGCCCAACTTTACTTGTTCTTCAGCTAGCGTGGGAATTGTGGCAGTTTTCCATTTCTTGGTTATTTCATTTCTGGTGGCAGTACATATATAATTCACTAGCCTATTGTGGCCCTCCTTCCGCGGAATCATTGGTATACCCAATAATGCATGTTGTGGTAGTAAATCCACCGTGACTCCACACATCTGTTGAATCCATTTTTCCACCGCCTGCCACACTGGACGAAGTATAGGACAAGTCCACCACATATGGAAGTAACTGCCTTCACACTGACATCCTCTCCAACACATGGCAGATATATGAGAGGACATACTATGTAGTCGGGTCGGATAATAGTACCATCTGAAAAACATCTTTAATGAGTTTTCTAATAACGATGCTGCAATTAGTCCCTTTCCCAGGTCCAGAATTATCCCTTCCCACTCCGAGAATGAGTAAGTACAGTGTAAGTCGCATTCCCAAGCCAACATGGCCGTCGTTTTCACCCAGGGTTCAAGCCCCAACATATTATACAGCCCGGACATCAACTTGATCGCGAAATCTGCCTTCTGACATATCTTTTCAAACTCAGGTTTCCCCAGTTCTACATGAGTAGATAGCAAAGAGATGTGCGCATAATGATATAATTGTAAATAAAAGAACACATCCCCCTCCTCTAGACCAAATCTCAATTGTAAATCCTGGAAGGGAAGCATACCTTTTGAGCCTAGAACCTGTCCCCAGTAACGTATACCTCTAGCCTTCCACCTATATGCTGCCCTACTCCCAAACCCTGGTGTGAAGTCTTTATTAGCATATATATAAGTGGAGAAATGGTATTCACGAGTCCACAGTACAGTGCTCTTTCTGCAACACCAAAATTGAAGATCTAATAACATAGTTGGGGGCACAACAACCTCAGGATTTATCGTCCAGGTGCCCTTAGGTTGCCACAAAAAGCTACACAAAGGTACCTCCCCGAGCAGTTGTTGACTAAATTGGAACCACTGCTTAGGACTAGTTTGTTTATGCCAGTCCGCTATTGATTTAAAACGAGCCGCCATATAGTATCGCTTCAAATTAGGTACCCCCACACCGCCCCGTTTTCTATGTCTATATAGGGTATGTCGAGCAATACGAGGTCGCTTCCCACCCCAGATATACATCAACAGCCTCTTTTACCATTGATCTAAACTATGACGAGGTATGGCAATCGGCAAGGTTTGGAACAAATACAGCAGTTTAGGAAGCACGGTCATTTTGACTGCAGCTATTCTACCCAACCAGGAGATGCTATATCTGTTCCATTCTTCCAGCTCTCTAAGAATCGAAGACCACAATTTACCATAATTTAAGTGAAACAAGTCCTGAGAAGCACTAATATACACTCCCAAGTATTTTAATTTATCATGTGCCCATTTAAAGCGAAACTGCTTCTTGAGTTTGTGTTCAGATTCGCTAGAGATGGTAATATTTAAAATCTCTGACTTTTTCCCAGTTGAGCCTAAAGCCCGATACACTGCTAAACTCCTCCATAGCCCTTGTCAAATGGGGTAGAGATGACTCAGGGTGGGTTACGAGTAGCAAAATATCATCTGCGAACAGAGATAGTTTGGAGGAGAACTCCCCCACCTCCACCCCCTGTATACCTGCATGATTCCGTACCAAGTTTGCAAAGGGTTCTAAAAAAATTGCAAAAAGAAGAGGGGACAGCGGGCATCCCTGTCTGGTGCCACGCCTCTCCGGAAAGGTAGGGGAGTATCCCCCGTTGATTTTTATACATGCTAGCGGATTGGAATACAACTGCTGGATCCATTGTATAAAGGTGTCACCAATTTGCAATTTCCTTAATAGGGCAAAAAGATATGGCCAATGCACCATATCAAATGCTTTCTCGGCGTCAATCGCCAATGCCACTGCCGGAATATTACGCTTTTTTACCCACCAGAATAAATCGATAATCTTATGAACATTATCACTTGCTTGTCTACCGGGGATGAAACCAGCTTGGTCAGGGTGAATTATTTGGGCAATGAAACTATTCAGACATGTCGCTAAAATTTTTGCTAATATTTTGAGGTCAATATTTATGAGGGATATAGGTCTATAAGAACCACAAACTGTAGGGTCCCTTCCCGGTTTTGCAAGTATTGTAATGCCAGCTGTGTTAGCCGCATCTGAAAGTGACGCCCCCTCTTTCAGTGCTAAAAACACTTTGGCCAGAACTGGTGCGAGACGGGTGGCGAAGGTTTGATAAAACCTGCCCGTATAGCCATCGATGTCCGGCGATTTTCCCGGTTTGAGAGAGCGGATAGCATGGATGATTTCTTGCTCAGAAATATCCTTATTCAGTATACGTTGTTGGGATTCCTCTAGACTGGGGACCTGGGATGTCTCTAGGTATTTATCAATATCCCCCAGATTGATATCCTTATCCATCTCGTATAATTCGGAATAAAATTGATGGAAACGCCATCTAATAGACTTATTATCTGTCAGAACCTCGCCTTCTTTATTTTTAATCTTGATAATGGTAGTTTGAGCCTGCCTCCGTTTTAAAACATTGGCCAACATTCTTCCAGCCTGGTTCCCCCACTTCGAAGTACTTTTGTTGAGTTAATTGCAGTTGGTGAGCAATATACGCTGAATCCAGCGACGCAATTTGGTTTCTAAGATCCTGTAATTTAGGGAGTAATGTCAGTGGTGAACTGGATTGTTTACGTAATCTTTCTAGAGCTTTGAGCTGGGCTAGCAGTTGATCACGTTCCTGTTCCCTTTGTTTCTTTAATAATGCCCCCCTGGCAATAAGTTTACCCCTAATCACCACCTTAAGGCATTCCCAGACAACCACAGGGTTAACTTCATCATTGTCATTAAATTGCAAATATTCCTGTATGGCTGAATCTACCTGGGAAACAAAGTCAGAATCTTCTAATAGGGAGTCATTAAGCCTCCAGAATTTGGTACCTTGGTCATAGTCCCGCACCTGAAGCGTGAACCATATTGGAGCATGGTCTGACCACAAGATAGGCTCTATATCGATCCGTGAAACTCTAGGTAACAAGCCAGTGCTTCCCAGGAACATATCAATTCTGGAGTAACTATTATGCGGGGAAGAGAAAAAAGTGTAGTTCCTCGATGTGGGATTTCGGGACCTCCACATATCCTGTAGCCCAAGGCTTTCAGTTCGTCCCTGGCTTTTTTGGGGTCAGAACTAGAACCCACTGAGGTGTCTACCTGGGGATTTAGAGTCAAATTGAAGTCCCCTCCTAAGATTAAGGATCCTTCCACCTTGGTATTCAAAATCTGATTGAAGGCACTGTAGAAATCCTGCTTTTGCGAAGTAGGGCCATAAATAGTCACCAAGGTATATACCTCGACCCCTATATTGATTTTTATAATAAGGAACCTACCAGATGGGTCTTCATAAGTTTCTTTTAACTCAAAGTGACAGTCCTTTTGAATCAGTATCCCCACCCCGGAATATTTAGAAGCTACTGTAGCAGCAGCCCAGTATTGGTATGGATATTTGGGATTACACATCAATTACAAGGTGTGTCTCTTGTAACATTGCTATATCCACCTTCATGCGGTCTAATTCTTTAAACAATAATTTTCTCTTTCTTGGGGTATTGAGACCTGTCACATTTAAGGATAAAATTTTAAAGCTAGCCATCATTAATGATACTGAGACTTCCCCCACAGCAGGTGTAGAACCACTCCCAGTGACAACTGCCCCCGTATACATCAGAGAGTACCCACTCAATTCGTAAACCACCGCTATAAGCCCTCACCCCAACCCCCCTCCCCCTCCCTTTCTGAGCAAACTGGGGCTCATCCCCATCGTGCCAACCATCCGTGGAGGAAATTTAAACCACTCCCCAAGATGCTCAGCTCCTGGGCTTGCTCTAAAAAACTTCAACATAACCGAACCAACAAAACTAGATAGCAAACTTGAGACATATATCCCAATATATTGAAATGCACTCAAAGGAGCATTGAAACTGCTGGTAGAGATGGGATCATAAAAACCCTGCAGCAACTCCAGCAAATTTATTCTCAAAGAGAGAAGTTAGGCTCCAAGTAAAAAGTCATGCCGAGGCCTCCTCTGCACGATCCTCAGCCGAATTCCTTTGCAGCCGGCACCGGCCCTTGGTCACTCTTTGCCAGCGTGGCTGAGGAACACTTCGAGGAGCAAGTCCGCCCAACTCACTTAACACCACTGGGGGTATCTCAACTGTGATGCCTTCAGATTTTAATATCTCAACTGCCTCTTTCACAGATTTTATACGATGGGTCGTGCCTTGCACTGTGAAAGCCAACCCGCCTGGGTACAGCCAGCGATATCTGATGTGTGCCTCTGTCAATTTCGTGGTAACACAACGGAACTCCTGCCTTTTCTTTAATGTTGCTGTGGAGAGATCTGCATAGATAGCCAGTTCATGTCCTTCCCATTGCCAGAATCTCTGTCTCCGAGCTATATTAAAGATTTTTTCCTTCTGCTGGAAAGAGTGGTAACAGACCACTATATCTCTGGGCCTGTTAGCTAGCTTCGGACCCAATGTCCTATGAGCTCTATCCACTTTAATAACAGTGTCCGGCACATTTGCTTGCTCTGCATCCTGAGCCATAAGAAATAGAGATATTCTCCTCACCACCTCCACACAGTCCATAAGGTCCTCAGACTCAGGGACTCCCCGGATCCTCAGGTTACACCTCCTGCTGCGGTTTTCGATGTCTTCCAATTTTTCTGACAAAGAGAAGTAGGACTGCTGTAGTTGAGCATGTTCCTTCCTCATGGCGTCCCAGCCCTCTCCCTGCGTGTCCAACCGCAGCTCATTCTCATCCATGTGGAGCCCCAACTCTGCCGTCTCCTCTTTCATGCCAGCCAACATTTCAGCTATCTCCCGCTTGTAAGATTTCAAATCTTGCCGTAGCTCTCCAAACCACCTCCGCATCTCAGATCGGGAGGAGGGAGAGTCATCTGCGGTAGTTAGTTCTTCATTCTCCTCCTCTCGTTCCGCGAGGAGATCAGCCGCCGCCATCTTGGATTTTCCCAGATCAGAATCGTCGTCGCCGCGGGCATATGAAAATTTTTGTAAATCTAGCGTTTTCTCTTTTGATGTCATTCCCAGTGCTTATTTAGAGCAGGCAGAAGTCTTTGCTGCAAATTATCGGCATTGGAATCGGTATAAAAGCTTTTTAGCCACAGAAGCTTGAGGAGCAGTACTGAAGTGCTGCTTACATGGGGAAGTGACGTCACTTCCTCAACTGAAGACAATTTTAATACAATGAACAATCAAACCATACTGTCAGTGGTTCTCTTTTTTTTTTTTTTTAAACCAGAGGACTTCCAGAAGAATGAGGAAACAGAAATGAAAGAAGAGTTTCTAACAGTAAATAAGAAAAAGCTCACCTGCAGCAAAGTATAGGTATTCACAAATGATCACCGCTGTCGTCCACTTTCCCTGGCCTACAAGGAACGCACCGATTCAAAGAATCGAGGCTCCTGTTCAGTGATAAACCTAGCAGGGATGGAGCACTAGGGGCTTCCCCTCAAAAGGGATATGTGAAACAGAAGGGGTTGAAAGACATATTCAACTTCTGAGGCAGGAGAAGACTCCTGATACTACTTCTCCTGGTGTCTACTCCCCTTAGGGTACGACCAGGAACACAGTCCTAGGTCAGTCCTGTAGCTGTGGCACACAACCTATTGTGCTCACCACGAGGGAAAGACACACACATACCCACACAGTAGAGGGTGTATGTAGTATTATGCACTGACTTTCTGAGGCACCTCTTTCTGCTGTATTCCTGAATACTAGTTTTAGACAAAGAAAGCAGAGGACCCTGACTACGTACTGGAATGCAATGAGCCAACACCCCAGACCCATTAGCTGATTGGTCTAATACATTCTCAAATCAAATGTACTGCACTTATCTAAAAACAACACTCTGAATATGCTCTGATTGGTCAGTATGAAGGGTATTGTTGAGATTACTTACCTGATAATCTCCTTTTCCTTAGTGTATGCAGATGGACTCAGAACAAGTGGGTATAGTGTGCTCGTGCTAGCAGTTGGAGACGGATCTGACGTCAGCACGAGTACATATACCCCCACAGGAAGTGAAGCAACTCAGTAATCTTCCTTGCAAAAGCTGTTGTGGATATATGTGTACTGACCGATCAATTAGTTAATGAAACAGGATTCCCCTGACCGATTGATAGTAGCTGGAGACCGCCAGCGCTCCCAACTGGAAGGCGTCGACACCTGGTAGAGTGGACGCTCTCGTGTAAGAAATGACATGCCTCACCTTGAATTGGTGGAACCCATGTATACTGGCAGCCGGATGGGATGGTGAGTCCATCTGCATACACTAAGGAAAAGGAGATTATCAGGTAAGTAATCTCAACATTTCCTATCGTGTAGCAGATGGACTCAGAACAAGTGGGATGTACAAAAGCTACTCCCTGACAGGGTGGGAGGCTGCCTGAGGACCGTGTAGGACTGCCCTCGCAAATGCTGTGTCCTCCCGGGCCTGGACGTCCAGACGGTAAAAGCTGGAGAAGGTATGGAGCGAGGACCACGTCGCCGCCTTACATATCTCCGCGGGCGACAGCATCCTACATTCTGCCCAAGAGGCCGCCTGCGCTCTGGTGGAATGAGCCTTGACCTGTAGAGGCGGAGGCTTCCCAGACTCTACGTAGGCTGCTCTGATAACTTCTTTGATCCAACGGGCGATGGTGGGCCGTGAGGCCGCTTCTCCTTGTTTCTTCCCGCTGTGAAGGACGAACAGATGGTCCGTCTTTCGGACTACTTCTGTCATTTCCAGGTATCTGGGCAGCAATCTGCCGATGTCGAGATGGTGTAGCAAACGCCCTTCTTCCGACTTCTTCAAACCCGCCGTGATTGGCAAGGATATGGTTTGGTTGAGGTGAAATTGTGAGACTACTTTAGGTAAGAAGGAGGGAACCATGCGAAGATGGCTAGCCTCTGGAGTGAGCCTGAGAAAGGGATCACGGCAGGACAGCGCTTGTAGCTCTGAGATGCGGCGTGCTGAACACACTGCCAGCAAGAACACCATCTTCAAAGTTAGTGAACGGAGAGACAGGCCCCGGAGGGGTCTGAAGGTGGATCCCGCGAGGAATTCCAAAACTATGTTGAGGTTCCACAGGGGCAATGGCCACTTCAGTGGTGGACGAATGTGTTTGACTCCTTTCAGAAAGTGGGAAACATCTGGGTGCGTGGCAATGGTCTTGCCATCCCTCCTGGGACCATAGCAAGACAGCGCAGCCACCTGAACCTTGATGGAGCTTAGGGAGAGACCCTTCTGAAGCCCATCCTGCAGGAAATCCAGAACAATAGGGATTGTGGTTGCATGTGGATTGGTGCCATGAGTGTCGCACCAGGCTTCAAATACTCTCCAGAATCTTATGTAGGTGAGGGATGTGGAAAACTTGCGGGCTCGGAGGAGTGTATCTATCACCGGCTCAGAGTAACCTCTTTTCTTTAGTCTAGCCCTCTCAATGGCCAGACCGAAAGAGAGAATTGAGCTGGATCTTCGTGGAGGATGGGACCTTGATGAAGCAGGTCCCTGAGAGGAGGCCGGGGAAGGGGCTCCCCTGTCAGTAGTCTTCTCATGTCCGCGTACCAGGGTCTTCTTGGCCAGTCTGGTGCCACTAGGAGAACTAGGCCTCTGTGCCTCTGAATCTTGTGTATAAGGGCGCCCAGCAGGGGCCACGGCGGAAAGGCGTATAGCAGGGTCCCTGGAGGCCATGGCTGAACCAGGGCGTCGATCCCTTGAGAGAACGGATCTCGCTTGCGGCTGAAGTATCTGGGTACTTGAGCATTGGACCTGTCCGCTAATAGATCCATGTCTGGAGTCCCCCACTGATCCACAATCATCTGGAAGGCTGTGGGGGACAGCTGCTATTCTCCCGGATTTAGGCGTTCCCTGCTGAGGAAGTCTGCCGCGGTGTTGTCCCTTCCGGCAATGTGGACGGCGGAGATGTCCTGGAGATTCGCCTCTGCCCAGGCCATCAGCGGGGCTATCTCTAGGGACACCTGTTGGCTTCTGGTTCTGCTCTGTCGGTTGATGTATGCCACCGTGGTGGCGTTGTCGGACATCACTCTGACTGCTCTGTTCCTCAGCCTGTGAGCAAATCGCAGGTAGGCTAATCGGACTGCCCGTGCCTCTAGACGGTTGATGTTCCACCCTGACTCTTCTCTGTTCCACTGCCCTTGGGCGGTGAGCTCTTCGCAGTGTGCTCCCCATCCGCTCAGGCTGGCATCTGTGGTGAGCAGAGTCTACGTGGGGGAGGACATCTTCGACCCCCTGCTCGTGTGGTTGGGCTGCAACCACCACCGTAGCTGGGTCCACACTCTGGCAGGTAGAGGTAGATGCACGGTGTAGTTCTGTAAACGTGGGCTCCACCGAGAGAGGAGGGAGTGTTGTAACGGTCTCATATGGGCCCTTGCCCATGGTACCACTTCCAGGGTGGATGCCATGAGACCGAGAACCTGCAGGTAATCCCAGGCTATGGGCCGGCTGGCTCCCATCAAGGACCGTAGACGGGTCTGGAGCTTTAACCTTCTCTTGGTGGTTAGGCTGACTTTGTCTGCATGGGTGTCGAACCAGACTCCCAGGTATTCCAGTGATTGGGAAGGCTGTAGGCAACTCTTGCTTAGGTTGACTACCCATCCCAGGCTCTCCAGAAGGGCGATCACTCTGTTGGTTGCCCGATGGCTCTCCCCTCGCGATTTCGCCCTGATCAGCCAATCGTCTAGGTAGGGATGGACAAGGATTCCTTCCCTTCTGAGCGCCGCTGCTGCCACTACGATCACCTTGGTGAAGGTCCGTGGCGCCGTGGCTAACCCGAAGGGCAAAGCCCGGAATTGGAAGTGCCATCCCAGAACCTTGAAGCGTAAGTAGCGCTGATGATCCCGATGGATCGGGATATGCAGGTAGGCTTCTGACAAGTCTAAGGCCGTGAGGAATTCTCCTGGCTGTACTGCGGTTTTGACTGAGCGCAGAGTTTCATGCGAAACCTCGGGACCTTTAAGTATCGGTTGACTGACTTGAGGTCCAGGATGGGTCGGAAAGTGCCCTCTTTCTTGGGTACCATGAAATAAATGGAATAGTGCCCAGAATCCATTTCCCATGGAGGTACTGGGATTATGGCTTTCAAGGAGAGGAGCCTCGCCAGGGTAGCTTCCAATGCCGCCTTCTTGTGGATTGGGCCCGGAGATTCCACAAACCTGTCCGGAGGGATGTGATGGAAGTCCAGATAATAGCCCTCTCTGATGATGGCGAGGACCCACTGGTCTGACGTAATTTCGACCCATCTGGGGTAGAAGAGGGTTAACCTGCCCCCTATGGCTCCATCCCCCTGATGGATCGGCTGATTCTCATAGTGAGGTGCGGCCGGGACCTGAACCCGAGCCGGCCCCCCTCTTGTGCTGCTTGGTCCGAAAGGACTGGTTCCTGGCCTGAGAACGAGGTGCCTGGTAGCGACTCCTATATGGAGTAAAGCGTTGGGAGCTTCTACCTCTGGAGGGCCACGGAAAGGCGCGCTGGTTCCTCTTGAACCTATCTTCCGGCAGTCGAGGTACTGGAGAAGCGCCCCATGTGCTGGCCAGTTTATCTAGGTCACTGCCGAACAGAAGAGAACCCTTGAACGGCATTCTAGTGAGAAGTGTCTTAGAAGGAGCATCGGCTGACCAGTTCCGTATCCAGAGCTGCCTTCTGGCTGCTACTGAGGATGATACCCCCTTGGCTGTCGTACGGATTAGGTCGGAGGCGGCATCCGTGAGGAACGAGAGAGCTGACTCCATGTCCGCTGCCAGGGCATTGCTTCTGACCTGTCACAAACAGGAACGCGTCACCACTGTGCAGCAGGTTGCAATCCGCAGAGACAGAGCTGCCACCTCAAAGGTTTGTTTCAGGATGGCGTCCAGGCGTCTGTCATGAGCCTCCTTGAGGGCCGCCGCCCCCCCCCCCCCCCCCGCCTCCACTGGAATGGTAGTGCGCTTGACCACAGCGCTAACCATGGCGTCCACATTAGGGCACGCCAGCATATCCCTGATTGCCGGGTCCAGGGGGTACATGCCCGACCCCCTTTGAATGAAGCCTCCGGCGCATTCCACTCCAAATCGACCAGCTGTTGTGCCGCTTGCAGAAAGGGAAAATGGCGGGCTGTCGAACGAAGACCCTCCAGCAGGGGGTTCTGCGTGGATGCCTCCCTGGTACTGGGGCCTGGAATAGCCAACTCCGTCAGGCACTGAGAAACCAGGTCGGAGAGATCTTCCTTGGGAAAGAACCGCCTCATAGTTCGATATGGCTCTATCCCCGAGGGAAGTTCCCCCTCCTCGGGGAGTCCGGACTCGTCCTCTGAGACATCAGGATCTGCATGAGCCAGACTGGCCGGAGGCGGGTGCCCGCGGTAAGGGCGAGAGGGTCCGGGGGCAGGGTCAGCCGGGGCAGCAGGGCCTGGACGGGAAGCCGACTGCATCTGTACAAAGGCGTGAATCCCCTTAAATAAGTCCACCCAGGAAATGGAAGCGGTCTCTAGCCGGAGTACCAGGTCCCCCGGAATTCCTGGCTGTTCAGGATGCCCCGCTAAATCCGGGGTGGCCCCTGGGGAACTGTCGGTAAACCTCGGTTGAGACTGGTCCTGGCCCGAGGCTCCCACGGCCTCCTCACATTGGGCAGAAAGGGAGTCTGGCTCCTCGCTCTGCGTGACTCTAAGCTGGCATGCTGAGCACAGGCCAAGAGCTTTCACACCGGAATCAGGAGGTGCAACCTCTGGAAACGCCGGGGCGTTCAAGTGTTCCATCGCGTCTTGCGAATGCAGGGCGCCGGCTTATACGATATGCTGCCAATAATATGCGTTCAGCAATATGCGCTCAATAATATACAATATGCGCTCAAATATACAATATGCGTTCAGCTATATGCGCTCAATAATATACAATATGCGCTCAAATATACAATATGCGTTCAAGAATATGCGTTCAGCACTATGCGCTGAATAATATACACTATGCGCTCAATAATATACACTATGCGCTCAAGAATATGCGTTCAGCACTATGCGCTCAATAATAGACAATATGTGCTCAGTAACATACGCTTAGTAATGTATATGCTGCGTTGTGCGCCTATCCACAGGCGCCTATCCGTGGGCGCTCAATACCTGAACAAGGCAGACAAAATGGCGATCTCCACGGCGTGTCGCATACCGGCAACGCCGCCGATCCTCGTACCTCGGAGACCAAAAGTAAGAGATGTACGCCTTACCTGATCTTCGGCGCTTCCCGGCTGTAACCCGGGCGGTCTCCGGCTGTGGGGGAAGAGGGGAAATACCTTCACCGCCGCGCTCGAGGAAGTGCACCCGCTGCCTCTAAGCCGCCGAACTCGTCTCGCTCAGGGCTAAGTCCTCGCCGGGACCGAGGCACCTCTCAGCCGCGCCTGAGCCCTTCTCGCTCGGGGGCTAGATCCCTGCCGCGATTCGGCCACCGGACCGAGGCATAGACCTCCGAGGGATCGCGGAAATCACCTCGGGAAACTCAACTGGGGGAGGAACCCGAGGGTATCACCGCAGGAGTGCGGGGCGCATCGTCTGGTATCTTCTTAGAAATTTAGAAAGTCGAAAGTAGAAAGCAGAAAGTAGATTTGGAAAACACGCTCAGCGAGCGTGCAGGAGCTCCAAACTGCTTTGGAGACGGAAATTACTGAGTTGCTTCACTTCCTGTGGGGGTATATGTACCCGTGCTGACGTCAGATCCGTCTCCAACTGCTAGCACGAGCACACTATACCCACTTGTTCTGAGTCCATCTGCTTCACGCTAGGAAAATATTGTTATACACATTGCTGTAAAAGTTGAGTAACTGGGTGTTAATAAAATTGTGTAGACCTATGTTACTCCCCGGAACAAATTATTTCCTCATACTTTGTTCCGGTCCCTGTCCCTTTGTCTCTGTCTTTCTCTAATTAAAGCTTCTGATTACACACTGCTGCAGTAGCTTCTCTAGAATCAATAAGGGCAACTGGAGAATAAAGCCATCCGCTGTAAAAGCACACAGGCCAGTACTCCTACGCTGGTATCCCATCCTATACATGGTAGCACACCTATGGCCCCATTTGCCATGCTTGTTGGTAGAATCCCACGACACAGCAAGGACAGAGCATCACCTCCTAGAATCTGTGAATGCGCACTGCCAAAAGGCAAATCACAGTGTGTGATGAAGCCTTCCTCACCAGTGCTCCCCCCATTGGTGCAGAATTGACGAGAAGGCTGAGATCCTGACACGATGATGGCAGAACCCTGGCATGGCTGAGAACTGCACAGACAGGGAAAATGCCGCCTTCCTTTGCAGGAGGCGCTTGGAGTAGGTGCCTTGCCATACCCAACTGCGAAGGCTGCACTCCATTGTCACAGTAACTCCCAATGGAGTGCATAGGAACAGTGTGACGACAGCGTCCCCAGTACCACTGGGGATTTGGGTATGGCATGGTGGCGGGTGGCGTTCTAAGGTGTTGCCCCCTCCAGTACCTGATAATGCTCCAAGAGGCTGGACACAGCCTCTTGGAGCATTATCAGGTACTGGAGGGGGCATTATCAGCGTAGGAGTGTTGGGAATGGCTCGCCGCCATTTCCCTGATGGAACGACAGCAGAAAGGTCCATGACAACAGACAGTGCCCATGGTGCTCTGCGGTTGTCTCCTGCAGCATCCAATCGTGTCCATAGGGCCCATAGCGTTTTTGTGCTCTCCAACAATGGATCACATCAATGGCACCAAACGATGCTGCCCTCAGGGCTTCGACAGCACTTAACTGAATCTTGATCCCTTCAATGGTATATAGTGCCATAGGCACCCATGGACCTCAACAGCCCAGTAGCACAGAGACCCCTGTGCCCAAAGGCACTGATGGACCGGTGGTACCAAGGATGCCAGAGGTGCCTGCAGGCAAAGACTGCAATCCCAACACTCCTCATCAGTGTCCAGAGGAACCGATCACTGCCAGCTTCATCAACTTTTCCCCTCAGCTCACCTATCAGTTTGAGGACATCAATAAGAACATAAGAAAATGCCATATCGGTATCGGCACTGGAGCAGGCATCGGCGATGGTACGGGCATCAGTTCCAGCGGTGTCGATGGCCGAAGATCCTGGAGAGCTTCTTTAAGAACATAAGAACATAAGAAAATGCCATACTGGGTCAGACCAAGGGTCCATCAAGCCCAGCATCCTGTTTCCAACAGTGGCCAATCCAGGCCATAAGAACCTGGCAAGTACCCAAAAACTAAGTCTATTCCATGTAACCATTGCTAATGGCAGTGGCTATTCTCTAAGTGAACTTAATAGCAGGTAATGGACTTCTCCTCCAAGAACTTATCCAATCCTTTTTTAAACACAGCTATACTAACTGCACGAACCACATTCTCTGGCAACAAATACCAGAGTTTAATTGTGCGTTGAGTAAAAAATAACTTTCTCCGATTAGTTTTAAATGTGCCCCATGCTAACTTCATGGAGTGTCCCCTAGTCTTTCTACTATCCGAAAGAGTAAATAACCGATTCACATCTACCCGTTCTAGACCTCTCATGATTTTAAACACCTCTATCATATCCCCCATCAGTTGTCTCTTCTCCAAGCTGAAAAGTCCTAACCTCTTTAGTCTTTCCTCATAGGGGAGTTGTTCCATTCCCCTTATTTTGGTAGCCCTTCTCTGTACCTTCTCCATCGCAATTATATCTTTTTTGAGATGCGGCGACCAGAATTGTACACAGTATTCAAGGTGCGGTCTCACCATGGAGCGATACAGAGGCATTATGACATTTTCCGTTTTATTCATCATTCCTTTTCTAATAATTCCCAACATTCTGTTTGCTTTTTTGACTGCCGCAGCACACTGGTCTTCCTGCAATTTATCACAATCTGCTTGTGATTTAACTACTCTGAATAATTTTGTGTCATCTGCAAATTTGATTATCTCACTCGTCGTATTTCTTTCCAGATCATTTATAAATATATTGAACAGTAAGGGTCCCAATACAGATCCCTGAGGCACTCCACTGTCCACTCCCTTCCACTGAGAAAATTGCCCATTTAATCCTACTCTCTGTTTCCTGTCTTTTAGCCAGTTTGCAATCCACGAAAGGACATCGCCACCTATCCCATGACTTTTTACTTTTCCTAGAAGCCTCTCATGAGGAACTTTGTCAAACGCCTTCTGAAAATCCAAGTATACTATATCTACCGGTTCACCTTTATCCACATGTTTATTAACTCCTTCAAAAAAGTGAAGCAGATTTGTGAGGCAAGACTTGCCCTGGGTAAAGCCATGCTGACTTTGTTCCATTAAACCATGTCTTTCTATATGTTCTGTGATTTTGATGTTTAGAACACTTTCCACTATTTTTCCTGGCACTGAAGTCAGGCTAACTGGTCTGTAGTTTCCCGGATCGCCCCTGGAGCCCTTTCTAAATATTGGGGTTACATTTGCTATCCTCCAGTCTTCAGGTACAATGGATGATTTTAATGATAAGTTACAAATTTTTACTAATAGGTCTGAAATTTCATTTTTTAGTTCCTTCAGAACTCTGGGGTGTATACCATCCGGTCCAGGTGATTTACTACTCTTCAGTTTGTCAATCAGGCCTACCACATCTTCTAGGTTCACCGTGATTTGATTCAGTCCATCTGAATCATTACCCATGAAAACCTTCTCCATTACGGGTACCTCCCCAACATCCTCTTCAGTAAACACCGAAGCAAAGAAATCATTTAATCTTTCCGCGATGGCCTTATCTTCTCTAAGTGCCCCTTTAACCCCTCGATCATCTAACGGTCCAACTGACTCCCTCACAGGCTTTCTGCTTCAGATATATTTAAAAAAGTTTTTACTGTGAGTTTTTGCCTCAACAGCCAACTTCTTTTCAAATTCTCTCTTAGCCTGTCTTATCAATGTCTTACATTTAACTTGCCAATGTTTATGCTTTATCCTATTTTCTTCTGTTGGATCCTTCTTCCAATTTTTGAATGAAGATCTTTTGGCTAAAATAGCTTCTTTCACCTCCCCTTTTAACCATGCTGGTAATCGTTTTGCCTTCTTTCCACCTTTCTTAATGTGTGGAATACATCTGGACTGTGCTTCTAGAATGGTATTTTTTAACAATGACCACGCCTCTTGGACATTTTTTACTTTTGTAGCTGCTCCTTTCAGTTTTTTTCTAACAATTTTTCTCATTTTATCAAAGTTTCCCTTTTGAAAGTTTAGCACGAGAGCCTTGGATTTGCACACTGTTCCTTTTCCAGTCATTAAATCAAATTTGATCATATTATGATCACTATTGCCAAGCGGCCCCACCACCGTTACCTCTCTCACCAAGTCCTGTGCTCCACTGAGAATTAGATCCAAAATTGCTCCCTCTCTCGTCGGTTCCTGAACCAATTGTTCCATAAAGCTATCATTTATTCCATCCAGGAACGTTATCTCTCTAGCGTGACCCAATGATACATTTACCCAGTCTATATTGGGGTAATTGAAGTCTCCCATTATTACTGCACTACCAATTTGGTTAGCTTCCCTAATTTCTCTTAGCATTTCACTGTCCATCTCACCATCTTGACCAGGTGGACGGTAGTATACCCCTATCACTGTAGTCGTCCCTGATACACAAGGGATTTCTACCCATAAAGATTCAATTTTGTACTTAGTCTCATGCAGGATGTTTATCCTGTTGGACTCTATGCCATCCCGGACATAAAGCGCCACACCTCCTCCCGACTGCTCCTCTCTGTCATTGCGATATAATTTGTACCCCAGTATAGCACTGTCCCATTGGTTATCCTCTTTCCACCATGTCTCTGAGATGCCAATCAAGTCTATGTCATCATTTACTGCTATACATTCTAATTCTCCCATCTTACTTCTTAGACTTCTGGCATTAGCATACAAACATTTCAAAGTTTGTTTTTTGTTTGTATTTTTATTCTGCTTTTTAATTGATAGGGATAAGTTAGAATTTTTTAGCTCAGGTGAGTTTTTAGTTACAGGCACTTGGACTACTTTTCTAATTATTGGAACCTCACTGTCGGGATGCCCTAATTCTAATGCATCATTAGTATCCTTTAAAGATACATCTCTCCGAACCATGCGCTGCTGAGCGACTGTCTGCTTTCCCCTTTGTTCTAGTTTAAAAGCTGCTCTATCTCCTTTTTAAAGGTTAGCGCCAGCAGTCTGGTTCCACCCTGGCTAAGGTGGAGCCCATCCCTTCGGAAAAGACTCCCCCTTCCCCAAAAGGTTCCCCAGTTCCTAACAAAACTGAATCCCTCTTCCTTGCACCATCGTCTCATCCACGCATTGAGACTCCGGAGCTCTGCCTGCCTCTGGTGACCTGCGCGTGGAACAGGGAGCATTTCAGAGAATGCTACCCTGGAGGTTCTGGATTTAATCTTTCTACCTAAGAGCCTAAATTTGGCTTCCAGAACCTCCCTCCCACATTTTCCTATGTCGTTGGTGCCCACGTGTACCACGACAGCCGGCTCCTCCCCAGCACTGTCTAAAATCCTATCTAGGTGACGCGTGAGGTCCGCCACCTTCGCACCAGGTAGGCATGTTACCAGGCGATCTTCACGTCCACCCGCCACCCAGCTATCTACATTCCTAATAATCGAATCACCAACTATGACGGCCGACCTAACCCTTCCCTCCTGGGCAGTAGGCCTTGGGGAGATATCCTCAGTGCGAAAGGACAGTGCATCACCTAGAGAGCAGGTCCTTGCTACAGGATCCTTTCCTGCTACACCTGGTTGGTGCTCTCCCATTATGAGACCTTCTTCCTCCAAGGCAGCACCAGGGCTGCCAGTCTGAAGTTGGGACTGGACTACTATGTCCCTGAAGGTCTCATCTATATACCTCTCTGTCTCCCTCAGTTCCTCCAGGTCTGCCACTCTAGCCTCCAGAGATCGGACTCGTTCTCTGAGAGCCAGGAGCTCTTTGCATCGCATGCACATGTACAACTTACAAACAGTCTAACTTTAGTTAGTCAGCCTGAGTGACTCACAGCTCCCTTGATTAACAAATGTTGTTCCCTATTCAAACCTAATCACACTACCTCAACACCTTTCCAAGGTGAGTAACTGAGCTGAACTATTCAACTTTTTTACTTTGGTATATACTGCTCCTAGCTTATTTCTAGCTTCTGGCTACTTTTTTGTGGGTTGTTTTTTTTTTTTGTGGGTTTTTTTTTTTGTTTTTCAATACAATGCACTCAGTTATTATTAAATAAAACACTTAGCTCTTTAAAAGTCTGGAGGACACTTTAATAGTCAGGCAGACTTTTAAAAAATAAACACACTACCTACTGCTACCTTATTGACTGACTAAATACAAACAGTCTAACTTGTTTATTCACTGCCTACCTACTGCTACCTTATTGACTGACTATTTAAAAATGCAAACAGTCTAACTTGTTTATTCACTGCCTGATTATTAAAGGCACAAACACACAAACACACTAAATAATATTCCCAAATAGTTAACTTTGCCCCAATACTTTTAAAAAAGTCAATGTCAATGTCCCAAGCAAAAACGTACTGATTCCTTTCAGCCACCAGCAAGGTGATCCTCTCCTCTCAGTGTTTCCACTGGAATGGACTCCATCGAACTGCAAGTTCGATGGAGTCCCTCCATCGAACCTCCATAGCCAGCAGCTATGGCTGACGATAGCCTCGCTAGTACTCATTAACACTGATGGTGCACAAATCCAGGCGGGACCTCCAATACCCCCGATCCCAGAGGCTCAGGACTCCCGAGATGATAGACATCCATGATGCCCAATAGCCACAGGCCAGTGATGAGACAGCACAATGTCCCTCAGTGTCCCATCGGGACACTGCCAAGGAGCCTCGAGGGCAGCAGACCTGGAAGCCTTGGCGTACCAGGGTACACTGAATAAATGGTGACCCCGGCGCTCAATCTATTTAAGGCCAAAATCCCTGTCACTTGAGGGCTTCAGTGGCCCTCAAGGGGTCACAAGAGCCCCGGTGGTTGACTGCCTTGGGCACAACCAGGGTGCTCAATGGTGACCCCAGGGTCTCACTGGTGGTGCTCGACATTGTCGAGTGGCAACAAAACGCATTGGTAGCCAACACACCCAATGGTCTCCATGGCAGCCCCAAGGGTGGCCGCAGCATCGGAGGCAGCTCCGCACCACGACGGCATAGAGGGCAACCTAGGCATCGGGGGCAGCACTGCATCTCGACGGCATCTAGGGTAGCCACTCACACACCTCAATGGGATCTAGGGCATCGATAGCACCAAGAGCATCGATGGCATTGTCATCGAAGGTGGCTCCAATGGCATCGAGGGAGACAATAGCACTTGATGGCAGACCTGGTCCCAGACAAGAGGTAAGTGCTGCTACTCAAACATTGAGGCCCAAGGTGCTCGATGACTCCAACTCATAGATGCCTACAGCACAGAAGGCCCTTACGGCCTCGAGGGAGGTCACACACTCCAATGACATCAAGGGTGACCATGGCATTCTATGGCAGTCCTGGTCCCTGACGCAGTCCTGACATCGATGCATCAGATCAACAGTGCGCTGGTCATAGAGGTGCACGAGCAACTGTTATTGGGCATGACACCAAAGGTGCGGCAGCAAGCTGCTTGCCCAGGCTTATCACCCTCTCTCACAAGGAGACTGCATTGCCATTACTAACAAGCAGGATGGGAGGCTACGTCATCCAGGGCTCCTGCCCATTGAGTCTAGTTCAGGGGTCAGGAACCTTTTTGGCTGAGAGAGCCATAAACGCCACATATTTTAAAATGTAATTCCATGAGAGCCATACAATATGTTTAAAACTAAATACAAGTAAATGTGTGCATTTTATGTAAGATCACACTTTTAAAGTACAATAAGTCTCTGAAAATATTACACCAGGCCTTAAGACACCAATACATCTCCTATTAGGAAAACGGACCAAGTCAGGCTGCTATAGAGTCCTACACAGAAACTACACGCCAGCAGAAAACCTCACCTGAATCACGTGCTGTCCCTCACCTAACATAGAATAAAGAGACCAAAACGCATAACAAGAAGCATGCAGACAAAAACTGAATTGGAAACTGCAACAAGCCAGAGTCTCTGTATGCAGTGTAACAAAGGAAAAAAGAAACATCACACATCCTTATAAAACAAATCAAGAAATATAAAATCATCAGCAGTAAAACTGTACTAACAAAAAGAACATATTTCGAAACAGCTGATGAGTGGAATATCCAATAATTAAAAACTCATATAAAACATTTCCAGATACCAACAAAATATTTCAAAATAGCAGACACAAAGATCCAGTAATGAAAAATAATAAGGATACAAAAAATTTTTTGCTCTGCATACCTGGGAACGTTTGATATCCAGGTGTCCTGAGATTGTTCTGAATTAGCAGGAGGTGGGGTGGTTTGCTTGGAACTTTCTCCTCTCTCAGTCACATACCAGCGCTCTCTCTCACACTGGCTCTCAATGACACACCTATACACACATGCTCTCAGTCACTCACATATACAAATGTTTTTCTCTCTCACTTATATAGGCTCTTAATTACACATTTACACACATGCTGTCTATCTTTTCACGCTTACACACACACAGGCTTTCAATCACATAAATACATGCTGTCTTTTTCTCTCACACACAGACTCTCATTCACATGCTTACAAACATGTCCTCTCTTTCTCTCATTTACACACAGGCTCTCAATCACATACTCACATGCTCCCTCACCTAAATCAGCTCTCAATCACACACAGACACACATGGTCTCTCTCTCTCATTTAAACACAGGCTCTCAATCACATACTCACATGCTCCATCACCTAAACCAGCTGTCAATCAGACACAGACACACATGATCTCTCTCTTACTTATACACACAGGCTCTTAATCATACATACACATGATCTCTCTCACACACAAAGGATCTCAATCATACACACATACTCTTTCAAACAAACAGGTTTTCAATTACAAACTTACACATACAGGTTCCCAATGGTAAACTTACATTCATGCTCTCTCTCTCACAGGCAGGATCTCAATCACAGACATACTCTCTTTCACATATACAGGCTCTCAATCATTCACATACATGCAATCTCTCACTCACACACACAGGATCTCAAACACACATGCTTGCTCGCTCATTCACTCTCTCTCTCCCCCCCCCCCCCCCCCCCCCCCGGGAACTCGCGGCAGCAGCAGCCACCTCCCAACGCTAACCTCCTTCATTTTCAGCCCTCGCGGAGGCGAAGGCGGAGTCCCATCGGCCGCGGTTGAAGATTTTCATTTTCCTCCGAGCCGCGCTGCAGTCTTCTTCCCGCGCAGGCACCCGATGCTCTCCACTTCCTCTTCCGGGCCGCGGGAAGAAGAGAGCACGCCGGTGCTCTCTTCTTCCCGCGACCCGGAAGAGGAAGTGGAGAGCATCGGGTGCCTGCGCGGGAAGACCCGCGCAGGCACCCGATGACTCCAGCGCTGGCACCCGGCTGACACCCGATGACTCCCGCGCAGGCACCCGGATGACTCCAGTCGGCGTGCTCTCTTCTCCTCCCCCCCGCGGCCCGGAAGAGGAAGTGGTGAGCATCGGGTGCCTGCGCGGAAGAAGAGACCACGCTAGTGTGGTCTCTTCTTCCCGCGCAGGCACCCGATGCTCTCCACTTCCTCTTCCGGGCCGCGGGGGGGGAGGAGAAGAGAGCACGCCGGTGCCGCTGACTCCAGCTGTCCTGCCGCGTTCCGCCCGGGCTGACAGCATTTTAAGCCCGGGCGGCGGAGGACCGGGGAGCAGCTGGGTCAGCGGGGAACCGCGAAGTATGGCGACACTTGTCTGCGAGCCAGATGCAGCCCTCAAAAGAGCCATATCTGGCTCGCGAGCCATGGGTTCCCGACCCCTGGTCTAGTTCCTTTGAATGTGGGTAGGATGAACTCCCCCCTCCCCCAGGAACAGTGTGATTCTCAATCTCTGCACTGTCTGAACCTCCCATCAATGCTGATCAATCAATGAAATGACATGAACTCCTGCCCGGTTAGAACTCAAGCGAGTCCCAAGGCTCAGCGGCCTACATGGATCACCCTCGGACTGCATTCTGTCATTCCTGCCAGTCCCTGACAAAAGTACAAAAAAAAAAAAAATCAGATAAAGCAAGTAGAGGACACATATCAAACTGCAGGTGCAGTATTTATTTAATAAGGGATAGTATTAGACTCTGCCAGGCTGCAAAGTGACTAAGGCCCCCTATGCAGCTGCCAGACAGTGGAAAGAAGAGGAAAAAGGAAAAGAAAAAGAAAATAAAACTACTGTAAGGTAAGGGAAAGAAAAACAGCTGCAGCTCTAGCAAAAAAATCACTTACAAAAATTATGAGGAGAGAGCAAAGCTGAATACCGTAACACACATGGCTCCCGTGATCACCCAGCTCCATGGAAAAAAAAAAAAAAAGAGACTGAGGGACTCTGCCTAGGGGGCAGGGTGATGATTACAGTTGCACATGCTCAGTAGAGCATGTTTGAATGTTGCAGAATCTTTGAGATCAAACCTCCGGACCGGGGTTCCATCCGATGATGGCACCCATGTGTGAGGACTACTATCCTGCTTCTCCTTGGATAAAATGGTATTACTACTTTTCTGTGATGAAAATGAGTTGTAGAACAAACAATACCTTGGAGGCTGAATTTTAAATCGCTCAAAGACTTCTGGATAAAGCAAAGGAAAAACCACCATTTCCTTGAGTGCAGCAATATGGTTAGAAAGTCCACCCACACTATCAAAACGTACCTGGTAAAGTAAAAACAAACAAAAGTCAGACAAACCAATCTACCAAACCAAGGAAGTACTATTGTTTTAAATAATGGCTAAACAGTACACATGTGTTGAAATAGATGACAAACTCTGAAAGCCACTCACAGAGTATCCTATAGTTACTTATCCATTTAGAGCAACCATTTATTCAGTAGATAACAAGCTACATCACATTGATACTATTTCTATCAAGCATCTTTCAAGGAAGTGGTATAAGTAATTGGCTACTTGATTACTTCTAAAGTAGGTATTATGCCAGTTTTTGTATCAAATTACATCTTATGTGTGCAGAGAGACAGGGACAGTGAAGATATTTGATAAATCTTGCAAGTGGATGCATCCTTAGTGTGGATGAACTGGCTGCATGGAATGGATAGGCCAGATGGTGTCTCATCTACTATGTTACTTTATATTAAAAAATAGCAAATGTTGCTTACCTGTAACAGGTGTTCTCACAGGACAGCAGGATGTTAGTCCTCACATATGGGTGACATCATCAGGATGGAGCCCAATCACGGAAAACTTCTGTCAAAGTTTCCAGAACTTTGACTGGCCCCTACTGGGCATGCCCAGCATGGCACTAACCCTGCAGCCAGCAGGGGTCCCCCTTCAGTCTTATTTGATAGCTACAGGCAGTGCCAAAAAAATAAAACAAAACGTTACGAACCCAACACCATGGGACGGCGGGCGGGTTTCGTGAGGACTAACATCCTGCTGTCCTGTGAGAACACCTGTTACAGGTAAGCAATATTTGCTTTCTTACAGGACAAGCAGGATGGTAGTCCTCACATAAGGGTGAGTACCGAGCTGAGGATGTCCGAACATGCACCAAATGTACCCAACGGTGTGCAACAGGCACAATAACTGGGGAGGAATTTGGTAGAGGGCATCCTGAACCCCACCGGGCAGGCGGGAGGGTGTTGGTACGTCACATTGGAAATAGGTTACGCAGGACAGATTGGCCGAAGATGGAATCTTGTCTTCCGGCTTTATGTAGGCAATAGTGGGCTGCGAAAGTGTGGAGAGAACTCCAGGTGGCAGCCCTGCAAATATCAGGAAGCGGCACCGATCGTAGGTGTGCTACTGAAGTCGCCATGGCCCTCACAGAGTGTGCTTTAACACAGTCTTGGAAAGGAAAGGAAAATTAGTTCTTACCTGTTAATTTTCGTTCCTGTAGTACCACGGATCAGTCCAGACAGTGGGTTGAGCCTCCTTTCCAGCAGGTGGAGACAGATTAAAATTTGAAGGGTGCCCTATATCAGGACAGAGCCTATCCTCTACCCCTTCAGTATAACGTATGTCAAAGCATAAAACAACAAACCCAAGAATAGGATCAAGCAAGTAATTGTAAAGCTCAAAGAGCAAATATAGAATAATGTAGAAAAACATGGTATACCTATACGCTCTTGCATCAACTTGGTATAAGAAAACGACCAAGGCTTCCGGTGTAATTGCTCAGTAATCTTGCACAAAGAAATACAGGGAAATCTGCAGACCTGCAAGAAAACAAGCTTCGAGAGGACAGAAGACAGACAGGGAAGGGCGTCTGGACTGATCCGTGGTACTACAGGAATGAAAATTAACAGGAAAGAACTAATTTTCCTTTCCTGTACGTACCCGGATCAGTCCAGACAGTGGGATGTACCAAAGCTTCCCTAAACTGGGTGGAACCGAGACAGTCCCGCTCGAAGCATTTGCCGCCCAAAGGAACCGAACACCGGAGCGTGTACATCCAGATGGTAGTGCCGAGCAAAAGTGTGCAGAGACGTCCGAGTGGCGGCCCTGCAAATCTCCTGCGGGGAGACAGATTGACTCTCCGCTCAAGAAGTAGCCTGAGAACGCAGAGAATGGGCCTTCAGACCCTCAGGAAGCGGACGACCTTGACAAAGATACGCCGAGGAAATGGCTTCCTTCAACCACCGCGCAATCGTGGTCTTAGAAGCCTGTTTACCGCGGTTGGGACCACTCCAAAGAACGAAGAGATGGTCAGATACCCGGAAGTCATTGGTGACCTGGAGATAGCGAAGCAAGATTCGTTTTACATCTAGACGAAGGTTGCCACCCACCGTACCCGCAACCTCCTCCGGAGGGAACACTGGGAGTTCGACCGACTGGTTGACATGAAAAGCGGAGACAACCTTAGGCAAGAAGGAAGGAACCGTCCTGAGAGAAACCCCGGAATCGGAGAAACGCAAGAAGGGCTCCCAGCAGGACAGCGCCTGAAGCTCGGAAATACGGCGAGCAGAGGAAATAGAGACCAGAAAGACAGTCTTTAGAGTAAGATCCTTGAGCGTAGCGTGGCGAAGAGGCTCAAAGGGAGCCGCACAGAGAGCACGAAGGACTAGGTTGAGACTCCACGACGGACACGTGGCCCAAGGGGGGGGGGGGGGTGGTGGAGGTGTCTAACGCCCCTCAGGAAACGAATCACGTCAGGGTGAGCTGCTAAGGCATGACCCTCCACCCGACCCAGGAGAGAGCCGAGCGCAGAGACTTGAACGCATAGAGAACTGAAGGAGAGACCCTTAGAGAGACCCTTCTGAAGAAAAGAAAGAATCAAAGGAATCGAGGCGGAGCGCGCAGGGACACCCACCTCCGTACACGCGGACTCAAAAACTTTCCAGATGCGCACATAGGCCAGAGAAGTCGACTGCTTCCGGGCTCGCAGCAGGGTGGAGATGACCTCCTCCCTATAACTTTTGCGCCTCAGGCGACGCCGTTCAAAAGCCAGAACGCAAGACAGAAGCGATCAGCCGGAGGAGACGAGGAAGATGACTGAGGCGCAGGGGCCCGTCCACCGCTAGATTGATGAGATCCGCGAACCACGGCCTTCGCGGCCACTCGGGAGCGACTAGAATCACCGGTCCCCGGTGGAGCTCGATTCTTCTGAGAACTTTCCCCACCAGTGGCCACGGAGGAAACACGTACAGAAGGACGTCCGCTGGCCAAGGTAGAGCCAGAGCATCCACGCCCTCTGCGCCGTGCTCCCTCCAGCAGCTGAAGAACCGATTGGCCTTGGCATTGCGCAGAGTCGCCATGAGGTCGAGGTGAGGAGGACCCCACCTGTCCACTATCAGAGCCATGGCCGCGTCCGAGAGCTCCCACTCTCCCGGATCGAGCGACTGCCGGCTGAGGAAGTCGGCTTGAACATTGTCTTTTCAGGTGATGTGAGAAGCCGCAAGGCACTGTAGGTGACGCTCCGCCCAAGCGAGGAGACGGCTGGCTTCTAAGGCTACCAGGGGACTGCGAGTGCCCCCTTGGCAATTGATGTAGGCAACTGTGGTGGAGTTGTCGGACAGGACTCGTACCGCCTTGCCGCGGATCAGGGGAAGGAACTCCTGAAAAGCCAGGCAGACCGCCAAAGTTTCCAGTCGATTGATGTGCCAGCACGACCGAGTCTGCGACCATGTTCCCTGCGTGGACTGAGAAGGGCAGACCGCACCCCAGCCCAACAGGCTGGCGTCCGTGGTCACTATCGTCCACTGTGGAGTTTGAAGAGGCATCCCTTGCAGAAGATGAGGAAGAGACAGCCATCACTGTAATTCATCGGCAGTAGAATCCAAGAACGGAAGGACTACGTGGAACTGCTACGACACTGGCTGCCAACGGGACAGCAAAGCTTTCTGTAATGGACGCATATGAGCAAAAGCCCAGGGGACAAGGTCGATGGTAGAAGCCATGGATCCCAGGACTTGGAGATAATCCCAGGCTGTCGGGGAAGGTAGGGCAATCAAAGTCTGGACCTGATCGATCAGCTTGAGGGCTCGCGCCCGAGGTAAGAAAACCTTGCCTACTCGGGTGTCGAAGTGGGCTCCCAGAAATTCCAACTCCTGGGAGGGCTGAAGCTTGCTCTTGGAAAAGTTCACTATCCACCGAGAGGCAAGGAGCTCCAAGACGCGATCCACCGCCCGCCGGCAAGAGGTCTCCGACTTGGCCCTGATGAGCCAATCGTCCAGATAGGGATGGACAAGAATCCCCTCCCGGCGCAAGGCTGCTACTACCATGACCTTCTTGAAGGTGCGAGGAGCGGTCACGAGGCTGAAGAGGAGAGCTTGAAACTGGAAGTCCTGGTTGAGAATGTGGAATCGGAGTCGCGGTGAATGGGAATAAGAAAATAAGCTTCTGCGAGATCGAGGGAAGCAAGGAACTCTCCGGGGCGGACCGATGCAATGACCGCCCGCAGGGTTTCCATGCGGAAGTGGGGGATCTTGAGAGCCCGATTGACCCTCTTGAGATCCAATATTGGGCGGAAGGACCCATCCTTTTTGGGCCCGGTGAAGTAAATAGAATACTGGCCAGCGCCAATTTCCCTTTCCGGGACTGGGACCACCGCTCCCAGATCCAGAAGCTTGAAGAGAGTCTGGACCACCGCGTCCCTCTTGGCCCGGCCGCAAGGCGAGAAAAGAAAGAGATCTGGAAGTTCCCTGATGAGGTCGAAAGTGTACCCCGTCTCTGATAATGTCGAGGACCCACTGATCAGACGTGATCTTGACCCATTCCTCGAAGAACAGGAAGAGGCGTCCGCCGAGGTAATCAACCGAGGAATGGGTCGGCTGAACTTCATTGCGTGGCAGGTTTAGCGGTGGCACGCACGGGCTGGCCCTCGCGAAAGGGCCATCTGCCACGAAAGGACTGCGATCAGGACTGCGCACGAGTAGACCACCTTGCAGAACCGCCCCACCCCCGAGGAGCGAAGCAACGCTGGCCCCTGAAGCGAGAGCGAGAGGCCTCGAAGGATCGGGAAGACTTAGGGCGGTCCTCTGGGAGCTTATGGACCTTGTTGTCAGCCAAGGAGTCCATAAGCTTCTCAAGATCCTCGCCAAACAGCATCTTACCTTTGAAGGGCAGCGTGCCCAGCCGGGTCTTCGAGGACTGATCAGCCGACCAGTGGCGTAGCCAAAGGAGCCTCCGGGCCGCCACTGCCGAAACCATCGCCTTCGCCTGGACACGGACCAGATCGTAGAGGGCGTCTGATACGTAACGGTGACTGCCTCCAGACGTTCGGCTTGTTCTGCCTCACCTGGCGGAAGCTCCCGGGCGCAGAGTAACTGTTGGACCCACTGGAGGCTCACTCGCATCATGAGACTGCTACAGCAAGACGCCCAGACCCCAAGGGCCAGAACGTCGAAGATGCGCTTCAGGTGAGCCTCCAGCTTACGATCTTGTGAATCCTTCAAGGCCGTGGAACCTTCCACCGGAATAGTGGTGTGCTTTGCCACTGCAGAAACATAAGAATCCACCGCTGGATATCTCAACAGCTCTAAGCCCTCCTCCGGGAGGGGATAGAGCTTATCCATCGCACGCCCCACCCGAAGCGCACCCTCAGGAGCCTCCCATTCCCGCAGGATAAGGAGCTTAAGCATGGGGTGGAAGGGAAAGGCCGAGGCCGGAGCCCGTAGCCCTCCCAGAACCGGGTTCATATCCTTAGGGAGCGAGGCCATGAGATTATCCACGGAGGGACTCTCCAGACCCAGCTCCTGCAAAACAAAAGGGAGGAGGGGCTCTAATTCCTCCTTACGAAAAAGACTGAGGGCTCTAGGGTCATCCCCCTCTAGGGGGGGAGGCATCCGCCGAATCAGAGGAAGCAGCGGGGTCCGAGGACACAGGAGACACCGGGGGGGGGGGGGGGGGGGAGCACCCCCGCGACCACCCGCAAGGGTCCCTGGGACTCCGCGGCCGGTCCAGTGGTCAACGGCGCTGAGCGAGGGATTTTTGGCGGGGGGGGGGGGGGGGCTTTCGTCCAGCTCATGCAGGCTAGCTAGTTAAGATTTGTGCATGACGAGGACGAAATCCGCTGAAAAAGGGACCCTGGATTTGGCGGGGTGGGGGAGAGGGAAGGTCAGGACCCCCCCCTTCCTGGGCACCCGCGGGGGCCAAATCGGGGGTTAAATCAAAAAAATCTGGCCCCCAAGCCCCAGGGAGCCCTGAAATCGGCCGCAATGAAAAATCCAAGATGGCGGCCGTTCCCGAGCTCTGCCGACCCGGGAAAGGCCTAGCCATGCCGGGAGGAGTGGAGCCCCGGGCTAAATTTGCTTGTCCTGCCGAGGAGGGACCTTCCCCACCCAGCAGGCAAGCAGTGCAGAGGCCCTGCCGCGAAAAACGCGAAGAGGGCAGCCCACAAGAGAGGCAGGCTGCCAGCCGGGACATAGCTAAGCCGCGGCTGAAGAAAAAAAGCTGAAAAAAAAAGCTTGATTGACAGCCTGCACAGCAGGAGAGAGCAGACGGGAAACCTGCTGCCTTCTGCTTCTCTTGCTGCCGGTTCTAGCCCTACTCTGACCAGAAAAAAATAAAAAAGCTGGTCAACTGCTGCAAATAAGTTAGAGGTAGGTGAGTACCTGCAACTTATTGAAAGTTTGAAACTTTTAAACTCCTTTTTTTTTTTTTTTTACTGAGCACAGCAGCAGGTTAAAAACCCTCTTGGCAGCCAGAGGGGGAACGAGGCCCGGAGAGGGTCGGTCCCCACACTTGGAGGCGTCCACGGACTCAGGACTATGCAGGGAACTCCCTTCTGCAAAAGGGGCAAAGCCCCCCTGAGCCGGGCAAGAGCTGGGAAACTGACGTCTCCCACACAAAACCAGTAAAAGCACTAAAAGGCGGCAAAATTTCCTTCATAGATTTTTTTCCTTTGTTTCTAAAACAAGCGGGAATCAAAGAACTACTTGCTTGAGCCGAAAAAGAAAGAAGAGGCTGACTAGCCTACAGCAGAAAACCGAAGGGGAGATGCTGCACCTGCTGGAGACAGACGAATACTGAAGGGGTAGAGGATAGGCTCTGTCCTGATATAGGGCATTCTGCAAGTTTTAGTCTGTCTCCACCTGCTGGAAAGGAGGCTCAACCCACTGTCTGGACTGATCCGGGTACGTACAGGAATACCTTCTTGCTGATAGCAAAAAGATATGCAGTCCGCCAACCAGGAGGAGAGAGTCTGCTTACCCACAGGTTGCCCTAGTTTGTTGGGATGGAAAGAGACGAATAACTGAGTGCTCTTCCTGTGAGCAACTGTACGGTCTAGGTAGAACGCTAGAGCCCGTTTACAGTCAAGGGTATGCAGAGCCTGTTCCCCTGGGTTGGAGTGGGGCCTGGGAAAGAAGATAGGTAGTATGATGGATTGATTAATGTGAAACTCCGAAACTACCTTAGGCAAAAACTTAGGGTGAGTGTGGAGTATCGCCCGGTCCTGCAGGAGTTTAGTGTAAGGCGGATAGGTAACTAGGGCCTGTAACTCACTAACCTTGCGAGCTGAAGTGATAGCCAAAAGGAAAATCACTTTCCATGTGAGATATTTTAGGTCACAGGAGTGAAGAGGTTTGAAGGGTGGTTTCATGAGCCGCCCGAGAACCAGATTAAGGTCCCAAGAAGGGGCTGGAGGACTTAAAGGTGGCTTGATATGGAGCAAGCCTTTCAGAAAACATGTTACGAGGGGTTGTGCCAATATAGGGACATCCCCGACACCTTTATGGAAGGCGGCTACCGCACTGACATGCATTCTGATGGAAGAGGTCTTTAGACCTGATTCCGATAAATGCCAGAGATAGTCCAAAAACCTTGGGATTGGACAGGAAAAGGGATCAAGGGATTGTGAAGAACACCATGATGTGTACCTTTTCCATTTATAGGAATAAGATTTTCTTGTGGAAGGCTTTCGTGAAGCAACCAAGACACGAGAAACCGAATCTGAAAGGTTAAGTGGTGGAAGAATTAACCTTTCAACATCCATGCTGTCAGGGACAAGACCTGAAGATTGGGATGGCGTAGACATCCGTCGTTCTGAGTGATCAGAAGCGGGTGCGTTCCCAAGGGAATGTGCCTGCGGATGGAGAGATCCTGGAGTATGGGAAACCACACTTGGCGTGGCCAGTGAGGTGCTATCAGGATCATGGTTCCCTTGTCCTGACGGAGCTTCACGAGAGACTTCGAGAGAAGAGGAAGTGGAGGGAATGCATAAAGAAGACCGGCTGCCCACGAGAGGGAGAATGCATCTCTGGGCTGAGTGCGCTCGCTGCGAATGAGGGAGCAGTAACTGTCCACCTTGCGGTTCTGAGGGTACGCAAAGAGGTCTATTTGGGGATGACCCATTGCTGGAAGATGGAGTTCGCCACCAAGGGATTGAGAGACCACTCGTGCGGTTGGAAGACACGATTCAGTTTGTCTGCTAAGACATTGTGCACTCCCAGCAAGTAGGTGGCCCTGAGGTACATCGAGTGGGAGAGCGCTTCCGCCCAAATCTGTGCAGCTTCCTGACACAGAAGGAAGGAGCATGTGCCTCCCTGCTTGTTGATGTACCACATGGCCACCTGGTTGTCCGTCTGAATCAGGATGACGTGATTTGATAGACAATCCTGAAAAGCTCTGAGAGCTCGAAGCTCCAGGAAATTTATCTGGTGTTTGGCTTCCTCTGGAGACCAAAATCCTTGTGACTGCAGATCGTTCACATGAGCTCCCCAGCCGAGGCTGGAAGCATCGGTGGTGAGAATGAGTTGAGGATCTGGCAGGTGAAAAGGCAATCCCTGGAGGAGATTGTTCTGATCTTTCCACCCGGTGAGAGACAAACGGAGTGCGTCGGTGATGTGGACAATGGTTGACAGAGGCTGAGTCGCTTGAATCCATTGTGACCTCAGAGTCCAATGTATGACTCTCATGGCCAGGTGGTCCATTGATGTGAGATGGACTGAGGACGCTATGTGTCCAAGAAGGACAAGGAATTGTCGAGCTGTTGCTGTATACTGAGACTGCAACTGATGAGCGAGGGACATGAGGGTTTGCACTCGTTGTTGAGGTAGAAAGGCTTTTGCCTGTAAGGTGTCCAAGTCTGCCCCAATGAACAATAAGGCTTGAGATGGGACTAAATAGGATTTCTCGTAATTGAGAGAAATCCTAGAGAAATTAGAGTGTGTAGGGTCAAATCCAGGGACGATCGAGCGGCTTGCTGAGTTGGGGCCCTGATTAACCAGTCGTCTAGATAGGGGTAGACGTGAACACCTTCTTTCCTGAGAAAGGCTGCGACAACCACGAGACATTTGGTAAAGATTCGTGGTGCCGATGCTAGGCCGAATGGAAGCACTCGGTATTGATAGTGCTTTGGGCCTACTAAAAACCTGAGGTACTTGCGGATGAGCTGGAGCTATCGTAATGTGGGTGTACGCGTCCTGGAGGTCTAGAGAGCAGAGCCAGTCTCCTCTTTGTAGAAGAGGTAGAAGCGAGCCCAGGGTTACCATCTTGAACTTTTCCCACTGGAGGTATTTGTTGAGGGCACGTAGGTCCAGAATTGGACAAAGCCCCCCGGATTTTTTGGGGATCAAAAAGTACCGGCAATAGAACCCTAGGCCTTGTTGTGAAAGAGGGGCGGGTTCTATTGCTCTTAACTGGAGAAGAAGGGAAATCTCCTGCTCCAGAGGGATAGGAGTGATCGGTTACTCTCCACGCATGTAGAGGTGGTGATTCCGGTGGAAGAGCAAGAAAGTTCAGGTGGTAACCCTGAGCAATGATTGCTAGCACCCATTGGTCGGTTGTGATTGATTGCCACATGCCGTGAAAGTGGCACAATCGACCTCCCACTGGTATGGCTGGCAGAGGGATCAGGCTGCTGCTCTCCAAGGGAACGTCAAAAACCTGAAGCAGGCCCCGGCTGGGGAGCTGCTTGTGGCTTTTGCTTCTGGGGCTGGCGAGGCTGAGATTTCTGATAAGGCCTCATAACTCGGGACCTTGATGGTGGAGGATAGTACTTCCTTGGGCGGAAGAATGACTTCTTAGAGTCCTTCTTGAAGGGCTGTCTAGAAGGGAAGTCAGAAGGTATCGATGAGAGCTGTTTGAGGGTCTCATGATGGTCCTTTAATTCAGCCACTATTTGCTGAATCTGTTCACCGAACAGATTATCTCCTATACAGGGCAGGTCAGACAGCCTGTCTTGTACTTCTGGGCGAAGGTCAGAAGACTTGAGCCAGGCCCAGCGTCTTGCCGAAATGGCAGTTGCAGACACTCTAGTGGAGGTATCGAAGATATCGTAAGCTGTTCTTATCTCATGCTTTCCTGCCTCAAACCCCTTGTTGACAAAGGTTTGAAGATGTTCTTGAAATTGGTCAGGCAGGGTTTCAGAGAAGTCCTGTATTTGCTTGAAAATGACCCTGTTGTATTGGGTCATGTACAGCTGGTAAGAAGCAATCCTGGAGATAAGCATGGCCCCTTGGAACACTCGCGAACCAATATTGTCGAGGAACTTGTGTTCCTTGACAGGAGGGGTAGAGGAGTGTGGTTTCGTCCTTTTTGCTTTCTTTTGAGCCGATTCCACCACAACTGAGTGGTAGTCAAGCTGAGATTTTTGAAAGCCAGGGGCTGACTGTAACAGATAAGTAGTGTTAGCCTTTCTGTGTACTGGGGTAATGGATCCAGGGTTTTCCCAGTTCTTTTTGAGGAGGTCAAGAAAAACTTGATGAATGGGAATAGAAGTGATCACTTTAGGGGCATCCAGGAATTGGAGAAGCTCCATCATCTGGTGCCTATCATCTTGCTCCGTCTGAAGCTGGAAAGGGACCAATTCTGACATTTCCTTCACAAAATTAATGAAAGAGAGGTCCTCTGGAGAAGAACGCTTTCTACTTTCAGTAGGAGAGGGAGGTGAAGGTAAGTCATTGATGTCTGTGGAAGTTTCATCACCCCAGGTGTCATAAGGATCAGTAGGCTGACCTGTAGGACGAGAAGGGGGTTGGATACACGAAGGGCCCGGCTGAGGCTCCGAGAAAATCTAAGGAATCACCGGGGGCACCGTGGACGCCCTGGGGGGCATCGGTGCCGGCATCGAAGGCATCGATGGCGCCGATGTGCGTATTGCTCCCGATGAATGAATCGGTGGCGAGGGACGACATGGCATCGATGGCTGAAGCAATACCCCTGAAGGAAGGATGCGAAACGGTGTTTCTCCTCCCGATGAAGCTGTCATCGGGGAGCGCACCGCGGCCATCGGAGACCTGGGAATTACCGGAAGGGCAGTCATGAGCGCCTCCATCCGGGATAGCAGCGCTGCCAGCGCTGCTGGAATTGGGTCGGTGACTGGTTCCACTCTTGATGCCGGTGTCGGAGAGACCTGAAGTCGTTGCATTGCCTTGTCGATGGCCTCCTGGACCAACCGGTCCAGTTCTTCCCCGAGACCTGAGGCAATCAGCTCCGGCTCCGTGACGGAAGAGGGAGGCTGAGGCACAGTCGGAGGGACCACCTTTACAGGCGGAATCGCGACTCCCAAACCCCGATAGGGTGAGGGTGGCCTTGATGTCCCAGTCGCAGGAGTGGTCGGTGCCGTTCCTGGACGGGGCTTCTTCGATGGTGGCTCGGATGGTGGCGAGGTCTATGATTTCGCTCCCTCGACAGTCCGAGACTTATGATGCCGATGGCGATATTTCTCCCTTCGATCCCCTCGATCTTGAGGGGGAGAAACGGGAGTCGACGGCCATGAAGACTTCGATGGTGGGCGGTCACCGGACGGTTGTCGATGGTGGTGCGACTTCGACGGTGCCGGTTCCGATGATGTCGATGCGATGGACGGCGTCGGGGTGTGAGCACGGAAAAGGAGTTCCATCTTCTCCATTCTGGCTTTGCGACCTTTTGGTGTCATGAGAGCACATTTGGTGCAAGTCAGGACATCATGCTCACGGCCTAAACACATTACACAGACTCTATGAGGGTCTGTGATAGACATGGTGCGAGTACAGTCCGGGCACCGCGAAAACCCGATGCCATGGCCATAGAAAAACTCGAGCCGCGGTATGGACGACGGCCAGTAGGCCGCAAGGGCCAAACTCGACAGTAATCGACGAAAAACGGTGAAAAACTTACCGGAGTACCGCGGCCTGAGAAAAGTTAGAGGAGGGACTCCTGTGAGGCAAAATAATTTTAAATAAGTCTGTGAGGAAAATTCCTGTCAGGAATGTGTTCAGAGCTCCTAAACCGCGAGGCTACTGCTGCACGGAAAAAAGAAGACTGAAGGGGGATCCCTGCTGGCTGCAGGGTTAGTGCCATGGTGGGCATGCCCAGTAGAGGCCAGTCAAAGTTCTGGAAACTTTGACAGAAGTTTTCCGTGATTGGGCTCCATCCTGATGATGTCACCCATATGTGAGGACTACCATCCTGCTTGTCCTGTGAGAAATATATATATAGCCATTAACGTGAAATAAAGAAAGACCAGAATTACTAAAAAGTAACTGGAACTTTAATTCCTTAAAAATATATTCAATTAATCAGTTTTGCAACAGGTACTAGTATTTAAAAGCTTTTACATTACTTCAAATCCTATTGAGCAATAGGTTTCCAAAAATAGGGCATGTTTTAGTTTGATGAAACAGAAAGGATTAATAGCATAAGACAATGATACTGAAAATCTGAATGCAGATCACCCTTGCCATCAATAATGGCTTAATTTACCTGTACTCTTATACTTACAGAAGAATCCATTTGCATTGGATCGACATCAGCTAGGCTTGCTCCAATTTTCATCCGATCTTTGTGAATTCCCTTTAAATCCTCTCTCCTCAGGTTTAGAGGAAGGCACCTATTTAAATAAAACTCAATTAAATATTTCAGGATCAACTATAATATTTATCTATATATCTATACAAATTTCTTGACCAATTGACCACACAAAGCAGTATACAAAAGCATCAAAATACAAGCAACAATAGACATCAATTAAAATAAACCAACACCATAAACAAATGTTTAAAATCAAAATCAAGCAATACAGAAATTGGGTTAAGAATCACCATTAACTGTACATCAATCAATAAGAGCACACAATACAGGAAAATGGTGGCTGCAGGTGCTTGACCATTCAGCCCACTAGAGAAAACAGCAGTCATTGGGGAGGGGTGGGAATGGACTGCACAGATTATATTGCAGCAGGAAGAGAAGAAATTCAAGAATTCTGATTGCTACTACAGAGTTCCTATTGCCATGATGCTTCCCCAAGCTAGATCAGCTGAAGACGAGGGAAAGATTCAGTCAGGAGAAAGATCCGGAGCACACAGTGCTTCATGTTTAAGAAAATAAGAAACTGCCTTATTGGGTCAGACCAAGGGTCCATCAAACTCAGCATCCTGTTTCCAACAGAGGCCAAACCAGGCCACAAGAACCTGGTAAGTACCCAAACACCAAGAAGATCCCATGCTTCTGATGCCAGTAATAGCAGAGGCCATTCCCTAAGTCAAGTCAATTTGATTAATAGCAGTTAATGGACTTCTCCTTCAAGAACTTATCCAAACCTTTTTTAAATCCAGCTATATTTTTCTCCCCAAAATGCCAGAACCCATTAACACTAACCGCTGAGAAAGGCAATAGAATGTGCTTATATCAAAACTGTTGAACTCCGTTATAAATGGAAGGCTAGTGCTCACACTAAGGAGAAATGACTTCCTGATGATATCCTTTCCTTGAAACCAGTTCAGACAGATGGTTATTTACCCCAACCAGCAGATGGAGACTGAGAAATGAAAATTGGTTCTTAACTGCTAATTTTCGTTCCTGTAATACCACAGATCAGTCCAGAGAAGTGGGTTGTGTATCCCTACCAGCAGATAGAGTCAGAGAACCAAAGCTTTGGGCACTGCCATATATACTAGAGTGCCACCTGCAGTCCCTCAGTATTGTCCTGTTCCCAAGCCCATGCTATCAGAACAAAGAGGCGAGGGGTAGCAACCAACAAACCCTGACTACCCCTGCGCTCCATCCAAAAACTAAACCAAACAACTGCTCCATCGAACCGTTCTGCAAAAAGGAGCTTCGTGAAAAGATATAGGCAAATGCTAGCCAACACAGTCTTTCGTATCTGAAGTAAGAGGTGGGCCTCTGGTCTGATCTGTGGTATTACAGGAACGAAAATTAGCAGGTAAGAACCATTTTTCATTTCCTGAACATACCCAGATCAGTCCAGAGAAGTGGGATGTACCCAAGCCACCCTACACATTGGGTGGAAACCCAAAAGACCCGCTCGCAACACACTCTCACCGAAGGACGATTCATCATTTGCCTTGACATCCAAGTGATAATGCTTAGTGAAAGTGTGAATAGAAAACCACACTGCTGCTCTACAGATCTCCTGAGGCGACAGGAGTTGACACTCTGCCCAGGAAGTACCCTGGGCCCTAGTGGAATGAGCTCTGAGACCCGCAGGAATTTAGCGTCCATGGGCAATGTAAGCCGAACAAAACGGCCTCCTTGATCCAACGAGCTATGGTCGCTTTAGATGCTTTATCCCCTTTCTTTGGGCCCCCAAAGAGGATGAACAAGTGATCAGAACGTCGGAAGTCATTAGTAACCTCCAAATAACGCAATAGAGCGGTTCGCACACCCAAAAGATGAAGGTCCCTGTCCTGAGAAGAGTCCCTAGACCAGTGTGGGAACCCTGGTAGTTGCACAGTCTGATTTACATGGAAGGCCAAAACCACCTTGGGTCGAAAGACGGCACCGTGCGCAAAAACACACGATTGACGTGGATACGTAAAAAGGGGTCCCGACACGACAACACCTGTAACTGAGATCTGACAAGCCGAGCAAATAGCAAACAAAAACACCGTCTTCAAAGAGGACCTGCGCATAGGCTCGAAAGGAACGTCACATAGCACCCGCAGAACTAAATTCAAGCTCCACTCTGGACACACAGGGCGGACGGGTGGTCGCAAATGCTTGACCCCTTAAGAAAACGAACAATATCAGGATGTACTGCAAGCGAATACCCGTTGAGCCTTCCCTGCAACGCACCCAGAGCCGCAACCTGTACCCACAGGGAATTGAACGCCAGCCCTTTTGTGAGGCCCTGCTGCAGAAAATCCAGCACTCGAGTAATATTGGCGGCTAAAGGGTCGCAGTCTCGCTGACGGCACCATGACTCAAAAAGCTTCCAGAACCTCACATAAGCTATAGAAGTCACCGGACAACGCGGCTGAAGGATAATGGAAATGACCTGTTCGGAATAGCCCTTCAAGCGTAAATGTCGCCTCTCAAAAGCCAAGCTGTGAGAGAGAAGTGATGCTCCCGATCCGAAAATATGGGACCCTGGCGGAGAAGATGCGGTAGAAGAGCCAGACGTAATAGACCTTCCAGAGCCAGACGCACCAGGTCCGCGAACCACGGACGACATGGCCACTCCGGTGCCACAAGGACGACCCAGCCGGAGTGAAGTTCTATGTGGCAAAAGGCGACCTATGAGAGGCCAAGGCTGAAAGACATACAGAAGATTCCTGTGGGCCAGTGGCACACGAGAGCGTCGATGCCCACCGAGCCCTGCTCTCGTCGACAGCTGAAAAAATGTTCCGTCTTCGCATTCACCCAAGTTGTCATCAGATCCAATTGGGGTACTCCCCATCTGGCGCAAATGCGGTTCTATGCCTCTGTGGACAGTTCCCACTCACCTGGGTCGAGTTGTTGTCTGCTGAGAAAATCTGCTTGCATGTTCTCCACCCCTGCGACATGAGAGGCGGCAATGCCCCCGAGGTGACGCTCCGCCCAGGCGAACAGAAGATGTGCCTGCAGCCCCACAGCGGGGCTTTATGTCCTGCCTTGCCTGGTGATGTATGCCATCATCGTCGCATTGTCGAAGAATATGCGAACCATTCTGCCCTGAATCAAGGGTAAGAAGGCTTGCAGCGCCAAACGCACCGCTCTTGTCTTGAGGAGATTGATGGACCACGACCCTTCTGTCGCCGACCAGAGACCTTGTGCGGACCTTTCCGGGGCAGCAACCCCCACAAAAGGACTGCTGTCACCCGGGGGCAGTTTAAGGGGCAGCTGGTGTGGAATATATGCTAGTTCTGTAGCTACGAGAATCCCAAAAACAGTTCCTAGGAGGGAACAACTTCTTAGAAGACCTCCTATCTTCCAGCAACCTATTGCCCTTGGATTCCGCAAGTAGCTTCACCAGCTGATCCAGATCCTCCTCAAAAAGGAGCTTGCCTTTAAAGGGCAAATTGCAAAGCTGAGACTTAGAGGACAAGTCCACTGCCCAATTCTCCTCAGCCAGAGAAGTCGTCGTGCTGACACCAAGGACACCATACTTCTCGCCGAAGTCCGTACCAGATCATACAGTTCATCTGCCACATAAGCGACCCCCGCTTCCAAAATGGGCGGAATGCAATGCCCCACTGGGTACGCTACCGGAAATGGCCGCCATCTCCTGAACTTAACATAGGCATGCTCTCTGCATTAGGCTAGCATAGATTGCCGCTCGAAGACTCAGAGCTGTGACTTCAAAGGCCCGCTTTAACTGAATCTCCAGCTTCCGGTCCAGCATATCCTTTAGGGCCGCCGCCCCAGCAACTGGGATAATGGTCTTCTTAGTGACCGCAGAAACCACAGCATCCACCTTAGGAATCTTCAGTAGGTCCAAAACCTCTGTCGATAGGGGATATAAATTTGCCATCGCTCTGCCCACCTTCAGTCCTGCATCAGGAGCTTCCCACTCCCGTGTCAACAGTTTGCGGACTTTCTTCGGCAGAGGAAAGTAAGTTGAAGGACCCCGAATGCCATCAAGGATGGGATTAACGCCCTCATTGTCAGGTTCCTCCTGTGCTACCTTAAGGCCCAGAACCTCAAGGACCTGGGGGATAAGAGGCCGAAGTTCCTCTCTTTTAAATAGCTGCACCACGCTGGGAACATCTCCCTCCACCGAAAGGATATCAGGGTCATCCGAATCATCCGAATACATATCTGTTTGACCCTGGGTAGCTCCCGCATCTGCTCCCGAAGGTGTTGCCGGTCCCGGCCCAGGCGTCGGGTTGAGATCTCCCTGGGGGCCTTCCTCCGAGGGAGGCTGCTCCTTAGGGCGTTGCCTAGGCCCTGAACTCCGACCTCTTTTCCCAGAGGGATCCGCACCATCTCCCGGGGTGCCAGATCTCTTAACTGCTGAGTGCTTCCGCTGCAGGAAAACCTCATGCATTAAAAGTACAAATTCCGGGGAAAACCCCTCCGGAACTTCCTCTCCCCGCAGGAACCCGGCCGGGCTCACATCACTATCCCCCCCCCCCCCCCCCCCCCAGGGGCTCTCTCCAACCGGAGCTAAAACCGGAGGAGCGTCCTCCTCTCGCGAATCCAGTCCCGGGACGTCAGAGTCTTCCCCAGGGGAGGGAGCCATCAGCCCTGAGGGGTCCTCTAATCCAGGAGCACAAGTTGGGCATAAAAAGGCCACACGCGCGGCAGGCCAGCGGCTTTGAGCGTGGCTTCATACATGAATGCGTGCCGCCTCGCGGTACGAGAAAGGAGAAGAGGCCCAAAATCAGCCCAATGCACACAGCCGCGACACGGGAAAACTCCAGGCTGCCTGGTCAGAAAACTTATCCTGAGCACCTCTGATCTGGAAGGAAAAAAAAAAAGGCGCGCTGCCGCGCCACTGACAGAGCATTGAAGGCAGCCCAGTCCTGGACAAAACGCTTGAGCCCCACTGCGGCGAAGAGAAAAAATTAAAGGGACAAAACTACAACTCACCCCTGCTCTCCGAAGCACCCCGGAGCTGAGGGACAAACAATGCTGGAAGCCTCCCACATGGCCTCCAAAGGCCCAGTCCCTCTGCACAGACTCTTTACCTCGACACCGAAATCAGCCGGCCAATGCTTAGTGTAATCTTTTTATTTTATTTTATTTTTGTAAACATTACTGAGCCAAAAACAAAAAGGGCAGTAAAACTCTTGCAGGGGTCAAAGGAGCAGCTGCAGCAGCCTTGGTGGTGACCAACCAGGAGGCCCTGGCTGTCACACGCCGAATCGTGGTGGGCGAGACCCTGCCAGGGATATCTAATCCTTCGGATGCCCGGCTTCCACTGAGGGATGGCCCACGAAGGTGCCTAACACCTCAGGAAGCGACAGCATCAAAAATAAAAAATTCTAACTAACTAAAATACTCAACTAAAGACTGCAGGAGTGTATCTCTACCATCTGCTGGAGTCAGAGAAATACTGAGGGACTGCAGGTGGCACTCTAGTATATATAGCAGTGCCCAAAGTTTTGGTTCTCTGTCTCCATCTGCTGGTAGGGATTCACAACCCACTTCTCTGGACTGATCTGGTTATGTTCAGGAACAATAGATTTGCTGTCATCACTCGTATATGCATCTGTGCCTGCCAATAGACACCATAAATGTCATCCTATAACAAAAACCACATAGTACAGGTGTATAGGGGTGTGTGTGTGTATATTTTTTAAATAACTGGCTTTTTCCAGTTTCTCTCAAAACAGCAGCCAACCCTTAAAGAGAATCTCTTGGTCTATCAGATTGAATCTGCCAACCAGTAACACTGGCAGACTGAGGTCAGGCACAAATGGATATACGTTAGTGAATCTGTTCTCTATCTCTATCTGCTGGTAAGGATGAATAATCCATCTGTCTGGACTGATATGACTGATTAAAGAGGGAAAAGTTGTTCTCCATAGACAGCAAGACAAATCAACTACATAAGTGGGTGATGTTACTGACACAGAACATGTTCTCTCAGAGCTCAGAAAGCCCCAGAAGTCTTTCTGAGCATGTGAGGGTGTTCCTGCATCACCACCACCATGCAAGTCTCCTTTCAGTCATTTCACAAGTTAAGCTTCAACTCAATCTTCAACTCTATGGGGAGGAGGGTAGAATTGCCCTGCTGTTTACAAGAAACACCTGTTGTAGGTAAGCAATTCTGTTTCATCTATGTCCAAACAGGACTAATTCAGCCACACAAGTAGGGATTCCATAGCTGAGGGTTATACAAGAAAGTAGAGTTGCTTACTTGTAACAGGTGTTATCCCAGGACAGCAGGATGTAGTCCTCACATATGGGGTGACATCATCGATGGAGCCCTATCACGGAAAACTTCTGTCAAAGTTTCTAGAAACTTGACTGACACACAGAGCCCACTGGGCATGCCCAGCATGCCATGATCCCTGCAGCCACATGGGTCTCCCTTCAGTCTCGTTTATAGCAATAAGTGTGAGCAAAAAAATAAAATAATAATAAAACGGCAACGGACCCAATTTCGCGGGGTGGCGAGTGGGTTTCGTGAGGACTACATCCTGCTGTCCTGGGATAACACCTGTTACAGGTAAGCAACTCTGCTTTATCCCAGGACAAGCAGGATGGTAGTCCTCACATATGGGTGATTAGCAAGCTACAGGGTGACTCATCCTTTAACAGGTCAATGGCACGTAACTCGTGCAACAGGCACAACAACTGAGGTGCCACTAAGATGAGGCAGCCTGAATCACAGCAGGCGGTTGTGGAAGGAGTTGGGTATTATACTGCAAATAGGTTTTTCAAGACAGATTGTCCGAGGCAGAGCCTTGTCTTCCTTCCTTATCCAAGCAGTAATGAACTGCAAATATATGCAGAGAACTCCAAGTCGCAGCTTTGCAGATGTCAGCAATAGGTACGGAACGATAGTGTGCTATGGATGTTGACATAGCCCTTACTGAGTGCGCTTTTACTCGCCCCTGGAGAGGAAGGCCTGCTTTCTCATAGCAAAATTCGATACAATCTGCTAGCCAGCTGGTTTGCCCACTGCAAGTCCTGGTTTGTTTTTGTCAAAAGTTTGTTTCTTTTGACAAAAATTCCTATGGACTGCAGTGCGTTTTAGATAAAATGCAAGTGCATGTTTACAGTCCATGGTATGCAAAACCCTGGTTAGAGTGGGGCCTTGGGAAGAAAGTGGGCAAGATTATGGATTGGTTAAGGTAAAAATCCGTTACCACCTTAGGCAGAAATTTGGAGTGAGTGCAGAGGACCACTCGGTCATGCAGGAACCTTGTGTAGGGTGAGTATGTGACAAGAGCTTGTAACTCACTGACCCTTCTAGCAGATGTAATGGCTACTAGGGATAGTACTTTCCATGAATGAAATTTTACATCACAGGAATGCAAAGGCTCAAACGGGGGCCACATGAGCCTTGCAAGTACACATTTACTCTTGACATTCAGGTCCCATTCTGTAACTGGTGGTCGAATGGGAGGCATAAGTTGAAGTAAACCCCTCATAAACTGATTCACTAGGGGTTGCACAGTTATCGGGGCATCCCCTATTCCCTTGTGGTATGCTGCAATGGCACTAGATGTACATGCACAGAAGAAGTCTGGAGACCAGAATCTGAGAGGTGGCACAGATAGTCTAATATTTATTTATTTATTTATTTAGAGGTTTTTCTATACCGAAGTATAGTGGGAAGCCTTCACTCCGGTTTACAAGATAACAACTTAATACATTTTGGTAACACTGGAACGAATTGATATACAGCGAACAGGATAACAACTGAATCCAGTTTGGTAATACTGGATCGGATTAATAAATAGTGAACTGAGTAATGGACGGGTTAAAAGGGGGAGCAACGATTACAGCCGATTACAAGCTTAAAAGTTTAGAAAAGGGGGGCGGCGGTTACAACCTGAGAAAGGGTGCTTTACATCAAATAAAGTCGTGGAATAGCTGGCATAACTCAAGGAGGAGCGGGGTAGAACGGGGGATGAGAGGAACGGGGATGAAGAGTGATAGAGAAGGAGTGGGGCAGGAGAAAGGGTCAATACCTTTTTGTGTGCACCACTCGGTAAATCTAGACCACTTGGAGCGGTAAGATTTATGTGTGGAAGGCTTTTGTGAAGCTACGAGAACCTGAGAGACTTGAGTTGAAAGATTGAGCGGTTGCAGGATCAAGCTTTCAACATCCAAGCTATTAGGGCAAGCGTTGGTAGGTTGGGATGGCGTAACATGCCCTGGTTCTGAGTTATGAGAGTGGGTGCTGTGCCCAGGCAAATTGGTTCTCTGATCGAGAGGTTGAGGACTATGGGAAACCATACTTGTCGAGGCCAGTACGATGAAAGTGAGGTACTGAGACAGGTTCATATGTGATTTTTGATAGCTGATCAGGAACCCAGGGAATGCAACAGTCTTATGGTGCTTTCCAAGGCAGCAAGAGTTTCCTGTCTGGATGGACTCCCGATTAGCCAATCGTCTAGGTAGGGAAAAACATGAATGCTGTTTTTTCTTAGATGTGCAGCAGCTACTGCTAGACATTTTGTGAATACCCAAGGTGCTGAGGCTAGTCCGAATGGTAGGACTCGGTATTTGAAATGGTTTGGTCCCACTACGAATCTTAGATATTTGCGATGTTGTGGAGAAATGGGTGTGATAGAGTAGGCGTCTTGAAGATCCAGAGAACAGAGCCAATCTCCTCGGTGTAGTAAGGGAAGGATGGTCCCAAGGGAGACCATCTGGAACTTTTCTTTTTGAAGAAATTTGTTGAGATTGCGGAGGCCTAGTATGGGGCAGAGACCTCCTGTTTTCTTTGGAATTAGGAAAAAGCGGGAGTAGAACCCTCTGCCTTGTTGAGACCGGGGAATGGGTTTGACAGCCCTGGTAATCAGCAGGGAGGAGAGTTCTAGCCGAAGGTGAGATGTTACGACGTTGACTGCCCACAGTAGAATGGGTGGGGAATCCGGGGGTATCGTGGTGAATTTGAGACAGTATCCCTGGTTCAGGATGGCTAACACCCATTGATCTGTGGTAATGAGGCTCCAATGGTGTATGAAGTAATGGAGCCAACCTCCCACTGGCAGATCGGGTCTGGGATTGATGGAAAAGCTTCTGCTCTCTGGAAATGTTTTCAAAAACCGATGCTGGTCCTGTTTGCAAGGGTGGCTGAGTTTTTGTCTGTTTTGGCTGACGTGGACGTCCCCTTTGAGATGGTCAGAAAGGACGTGCACTGGATGCAGGTGGAAAGTACCTACGAGGCCAATAGAAGGGTCTTCTGGTATCCCTTCTTGTGGGCTTTCGCACTGAGGATGGCTGGTCAGATGGCAACTTGGAAAGCTGGGAGTGTCTCATGGTGTTCTTTCAATTGGGAGGCAGTATCTTGGTATCTTGAATTTTTTCTCCGAAGAGATTGTCTCTGGTGCATGGGAGATCTGCTAGTCTTTCCTGTACTTCTTTTTTTTTTTTTTTTTTGAATTTGACAATTTTTATTGATATAGGCAATAAAAATCTCATACAGCACAACAAATGCTAGAAACAGTTAACTATATCACAACTTGCCTTTCCTGTACTTCTGACCTTAAATCCAAAGCCTTTAGCCAAGCCCATCTTCGTGCGCTGATCCCAGCAGCTGACATATGGGAAGATGCTTCAAAAGTCAGGTTGGAGTCAGGTCTGGAGTCAGGCTGCTCGTAGTTCGTGCTTGCCTGACTCCAGACCTTTTTGAATAAGGGCGTTGAGTGTTACTTGCTGCTGCTGAGGAAGATTATTAGCTATGTCCTGTACTTGCTTCCACAAATTTCTTTGATATTGCGTCATATAATTGATATGCCGCAATACGGGACACGAGCATGGACCCTTGGAAGACCTTTCTTCCTAACCCATCCAGAAACTTTTGCTCTTTTCCTGGAGGGGCAGATGAGTCAGGCTTTTGCTTCCTTGCCTTTTTCTGTGCTGATTCCACCACAACTGACTGGTGGGGCAGTTGTGGTTTCTGAAACCCTGGTGTATGTTGGACCAGGTACGTTGTATCCGTCCGTCTGTTAACAGGTGGTACAGAATAGGGATGCTCCCATAGGCGGTGCTGGAGATTTAGGAGCACTACATGGATTGGGATAGCCATGACTTCCTTGGGTGATCTATAAACTGGAGGTGTTTTATGTCTGGTGTCCTCTTCTGTCACCAGCTCAACAGGAATGGTATCCGCCATCTCCTTAATGAAATTTGCAAAAGAAAGGTTCTCTGGTGGGGACTTCCTTCTTTCTTCTGGTGGAGAAGGTTCAGATACAAGGTCTTCTGTATCCATGTCTGTGTCAACGTCCTCCCAAGGACTGTAGTGGGGTTGGAAATGTGACCCCGGTGGATCCAGAATGTCCTGTGGAAGAGGATGCTTTGGCATCGATGCATATCTCGATGGTTTCCCTGGAATATGCTTTGGTATCGATGGAGGTAAAAAAGGCATCGATGGGGAATCGAATGGCGAATGTGGCACCGATGGGAATCGAAGGGCCGCATCACCAGATAGACCAGGCTGAGAGGGCATCGATGGCCTGTGGGGTTTTTGTAAACCAGATGGTCCTGGTAAGGGATTGGAGTCCCCTTCATCTTCTTCCGATGAACCTGGAATGGGTATAGCTGGAGTCATCGGAGGATCCTTTGGCATCGATGGTATGGATGGAGTCATTGGAGGATCCATCGACAGTGGCGGTGCAGGCTGTGGGAAGGCACAGATTAAGGCATTGCCTCTATTGAGCAGAGGTGGCAGTACTAATGGCTCCGGTGTCTGTGCCGATGTCGTGATTGGCATTGGCTGCAATTTTTGAAAAACCTCGATGACCGCCTATTGAATCATGGAAGTCACTTCTTCCCTGGAGACTGGGACTGGGTCAACTGTCACAGGAGAAGGCAAGACTGGCGCTAGTGGCTCTTCCACATTTGGATGTGGTGGCACAGACTAACACCGATCCCGGTGGAGAGCGCCTCGTTGTCTCAGGTACAGAGGGGGCATAACGGCTCTTGTACCCGGACCCGCTTCACCATCGGCTCAATGGCCATTGATACCGATGCAATAACAGATTCTCCTAATGGACGATGCCGATGGTGTCACTTCTCCCGATGCTCCTTGGTAGATATCGAGGACGATGCGATTGAAGATCCCGATGGAGACGGAGACAGACGATCACCGGACTTTTTCTTTCCTCGATGTTTTTCAGTGGAGGAAGGAATTTTCTTCGGTGACGACTGCGAAGATGTCGATGGAGTAGTTTTTTTTTTAAAAAGTTCCTCCATTTTGTCCAGCTGGGTACGCCTGCCCTTCGGAGTCATCTGAGCGCAGATGGAGCATGCGCGGACATCGTGGCCTGATCCCAGGCAAAGTACACAGATGTCGTGCGGGTCCGTTATCGACATCGTTCGGGGGGCAACTTGGACATTTTTTAAAACCCGTGGCCATGGTAAAAAAAATAAGGCCAGATAACAGTCAGTGGTCTGTGGATACCGAAGTGAGGTAACAGGGACAGACCAAAAATGACCAAAAAAAACGGTACTCACCGAACGGGATGTCGAAGGGAGACCTGTGTAGGGTATTTTTTGACAGAATTATAAATTTTTTCCTTGAGGAAAAGTTTGAGAGAAAACTCACAGAGCTCCTGAAACGCAAAGCTAACAGCAACGCGGAAAAAAAAGAGACTGAAGGGACACCCCCTGTGGCTGCAGGGATCATGGCATGCTGGGCATGCTCAGTGGGCCAGTCAAAAGTTTCTAGAAACTTTGACAGAAGTTTTCCATGATAGGGCTCCATCGATGATGTCACCCCATATGTGAGGAGTACCATCCTGCTTGTCCTGGGATAACATTTTATTTTTTGCTATTGGATATATTGCAACCTTATAAGGGAAGAAGGAAAAGAGTTACATAGTATCACAGTAATGACAGCAGAAAAGGACTAAATGGTTCATCCAGTCTACCCAACAAAATTCTTAATGGTAGCCACTGCTGTTACGTGTAATTATTCCCAAACCTTATGGTAACCCATAGAAATTTACTGCTAGCAGCATTTTTATTGGGTTATGAGCCTTATTCAGACAAAGCTGCTTGACATGCTTTCCTTATGGACTTGGCCTTAGAAGTAGTCCGGTGCTTTTTTCCCTTATGTCTGCATATCAACCCCAGACCATAAAATTCAGGGCCCATGTTGATTGTCATCGGAATCCAACTCCTCTTCCACCCCCCACCCATCAAAGCAGAGAGTAACATTGCAGCTAATACATTGTTTTTTGTTTTTTTTTTTAAAGAGTTGGCAGGCCAAAGTTGCTATCTCTGTGAGAATCTTGTACCAGTTAGTAATAAGAACAGAAATGCAATACTGGGTCAGACCAAAAAGTCAATCAAGCACAGTATCCTGTGTCCAACAGTGGCCAACCAAGTACCTGCAAGTACCTAAACATTAAATGAATAGATTCCTGGCTACTAACCCTAATTGATTGATAGCAGTTTATGGACGTCTGATCTAGGAACTTATCCAAACCTTTTTTAAACTCAGCTACACTAACTGCACTAACCAACATCCTCTGGCAATGAATTCCAGAGCTTAATTATGCATTGCGTGAAAAAGAATTTTCTCCAATTTGTTTTAAATGAGCTACTTGCCAATTTCATGGAGTGGCCCTTAGTCCTTATATCATCCGAAAGAGTAAATAACAGATTCACATTTACTCGATCAAGTCCCTTCATGTTTTTGTAGACCGCTATCATATCCTGCCCCCTCCAGCACTAACCTCTTGATCCCTACAGCACTAACCTCTTCAACCTTTCCTCATAGGGGAGCCGTTCCATCCCCTTTATCATTTTGGTTGCCCTTCTCTGTACTTTCTCCAGTGCAACTACATCCTTTTTGAGATGCAGCAACCGGAATTGCAGACAGTATTCAAGATGCAGTCTCACCATGGAGCAATACAGGAAAATTGCTTCTTACTTATTAATTTTCATTCCTGAAGTACCACGGATCAATCCAGACAGTGGGATTATGCATCTCTACCAGCAGATGGAGGCAGAGAACAAAACTTTGAGGCACTGCTACATAACCGAGTGCGCCACCTGCAGTACCTCAGTATTGATCCGTACCCAAGCCAAGGTGTCCATCTTAACAAAACCCTCAATAAACCCAGGGCGAACAGAGACAAAGTTGAAGCCCCCTGCAAATTCAGCCCCCTTGACTTAAAACATATACCAACTATGTACAGTTTTCATCACTCTGATCAAATTGAATGTCAGCTCAATCAGCTTAGCCATCTCCAGAAGCGAGGAAGTCTTTCGTCAGAAGGGGATAGGTCTCTGGACTGATCCATGGTACCCCAGGAACGAAAATTAGCAGGTAAGAGCCAAATTTCCTTTCCTGTTTGTATCCCGCATTAGTCCAGATGAGTGGGATGTACCCAAGCCTCTCCATTCTGGGCAGGAACACAAAAGATCTGCGTGCAATACATTGTCCTCAAACATCGCTTCCTCTGAGCGCGCACATCTAAGCGATCATGTTTGGAGAAGTGTGGAGGGAAGACCACGTTGTTATACGACAGATCTCCTGTGAAGAAAGCAGTTGGCACTCCACCCACGAGGTAGCCTGCGCCCTAGTGGAATGTGCTCACAACCCTTCCAGCACTGGCCAGCCCTTGCAGATGTAAGCTGAAGCCATTGTCTCTTTTAACCAGCAAGTCATCATGCCTTTGGAAGCCTTATTTTCCTTCTTTGCTCCACTGAATAGTTCCGATCTCCAAAAGGGATTTGTCACCTTGAGATATCACACACGTCCAAATAAGTGAAGTTCTCTAGCCATCGAAGAATCGGTTGCCATGTTCGAAAAGGCAGGAAGCTTGACCACCTGATTAAGGTGAAATGAGGAGACTACCTTCAGCAAAAAGGATGGAACTGTTCATAGAGAGACTCCATCATCCGAAAAATGGACGAAAGGGTCCCTACACAACAACGCTTGCAGCTCAGAAATTCGCCTAGCCGAATAGATAGCAACCAGGAACGCAGTCTTTGGGGTTAAATCCTTCAATGACGCCCTCCACATTGGCTCAAAAGGGGGCTCATACAGTACCTGAAAAAACAAATTCAAATTCACGCCGGGCAGATCTTCCACACCGGAGGACGCTGATGCTTTGCCCCATCCGGAAACAAGCCCCATCCGGATGAGACGCCAGCGGCTTTCCCTGAATCCTGTCATGCACGGAACCCAAAGCTGCTACCTGGACCCAAAGGGAATTATACGCTAGCCCCTTAGATAAACTGCACTGCAGAAATTCCAAGATCTGCAGGAAGTCCACCTCTAAGGGCTGTACTCTATTCAGCAACACCAGGATTCAAACACTTTCCACACCCAGACACGAGCCATTGAAGTGGAAGACCTCCACGCCTGACGTAAAGTTGCAATCACCAGCTCCAAATATCGCTTCAAAACGAAGCCACCACCTCTTAAAAGCCAGGCCGCTAGACAGAAGCGATCCTCCCAGTCTGAAAATACGGGTACCTGACAAAGTAACCCTGAGAGATGAACCAAGCAAACTGGTCTGTTTACTGCTAGACGCAGAAGGTCCGCAAACCATGGCTGCTCGGGCGCCACCAGGATCGCCCTGCCAGGATGAGTTTCGATGCGCCGCAGCACTCGTCCAAAGAAGCAGCCACAGAGGAAGCACATACAGCAAGAGGTGTGTTGGCCACAGTTGAATGAGAGTGTCTATGCCCTTCGATCCAACCTCCTGTCTGCGACTGAAAAAGTGATCCGTTTTTGCATTTGCCGGAGTCACCATGAGGTCTATCACTGGTTTGCCCCACCTTGCTTACAGCAAAGCGAAGTCTTCCGCCGACATCTCCCACTCCCCCGGATCCAGAAGCTGTCTGCTGAGGAAGTACGCTTGCACGTTGTCCACTCCAGCCACATGAGAAGCAGCTAGTCTCTCCAGATGTTTCTATGCCCACAGGAACAACTCTTGTGCTTCCAACACCACTAGATGATTGATGTACGCTACTGTCGTCACATTGTCTGAGAATACTCCCACTGATTTGCCCCAAACGAGCAGAAGAAATGCCAACCATGCCTTGCTCACTGCTCTGGTTTCCAGTCGACTGATTGACCAAGCTGCCTCTTCTGGAGACCACTGACCCTGGGACAATTTCTCCAGGCAAATCGCCCCCCATCTAGAGAAGCTGGCATCCGTGGTTACAAGTACCCAGAAGGGCATTTCCAAATCCATTCCCCTCTTGAGATTGTGCCACGACAGCCTCCACGAGAGACTAGACTTGGCATCCTCTGGCAATAGTAATGGAAGCTGAAATTCCTCAGACAGCGGATTCCACCAAGCTAACAGAGCCCCCTGTAGAGGCAGCATGTGAGCAAAAGCCCATGGCACTAAATCCAGTGAGAAGCCATGGACCCCAGCACCTGCACCAGCACCTGCAGGTAATCCCAGAACTTGGGCATGCTCTGCAACTGAAGAATCTGATTCTGCAGCTTGAGGACCCTCTCCAAAGTCAAGAACACCTTCCCCAGTCAGGTATCGAAGCGAGTGCCCAGATACTCCAAGGATTGAGTCAGCTTCAGATGCCTCTTTGCAAGGTTCACCCAGCCCAATGCCCCCAGAAGCTGGAGCACCCGCTGGACTGAACGACCACACTCTACCTCTGACTTCGCTTGAATGAACCAATAGTCCAGGTACGGGTGTAACAGGACACCCTCCTTTCTGAAAGCCACCACTACTACCTTCAACTTTTTTGAATGTGTGCGGTGCCTTCTCCCGAGGTGGGGAAATTATATTCCTTGCCAGAACAGACTTTGGAGTTATTTATTTATTTATTTATTTTATTTATTTCACTTTATATACCGACTTTCAAATTCATTTCAAGACGGTTTACAAAAAATTAAGTTGCAGTAGCAACACTCAAATACATTTAAAACAATCCTTACACATTTTACAACACATAAAATTTAAACTAAAACATTTTAAATACCACTTTAAATACAGCCATACACTAGAACCCCACCTCTTCTTCCCCTATCGTCGTACCATTTATCCTCTATCCCATCCTCCTGCTTGCTTAATCTTCCCCTTATTAAGCCTCCTTTCCACCCTCACCCAACTAGACTTCTCACTATTAACCCTGCTTAACCCTTCTGGTAACTCCTCAATCTCTGAAAGTAAAATAAGAAAGGTCCATTAATTAGCATTAATTAGCATAAGCCCTTTCAAATAGCCAGGTTTTAATTTGCTTCCTAAAACTACTGATGTTCTCCTCTAACCGAATCTCAACAGGCAAAGAGTTCCACAACTTTGGTCCTGCCAAGGACAAAGATCTTTCCCTCACTGAGCTCAAATGAGCCAGTTTGGGTTATGGAATAGTTAGCAGGGCCTGCCCAAGAGATCTCAGGTTCCGTACTGGAGCATGAATGCGCAGTGAGGCATTTAGCCATTCAGAATTCATGCCATAAATGGCCTTATGTATTAAAGTTAAACATTTATATTGTATACGGGCCTGCACCGGCAACCAATGTAAACCCATCAGTACTGGGGAAACGTGATCAAATTTCTTTATATCGGTTAGGAGTTGCGCCGCGGCATTCTGCAACAATTGCAGCGGGCGAATAGTTGATAATGGCACACCTAGCCATAATGCATTACAATAATCTAGTTTGGGCAAAATTAATGCCTGAACCACAATTCGGAAATCTTTTGAATGCAGTAATGGTTTTAATCTCCTCAGCACTCGTAGTTTGTAAAAACCATCTTTTATGATGGTCCTCACCGAAGTCTTCATGCTGAGCTCTGAATCAAGAATGCATCCTAAGTCTCTAACCTCCCGTTGGATCTTATATGTAGGAAGACAGTTTAAAATATCGATCTCTACTTTCTCTGTTATTTTATTACTGACAAACAGTATTTCAGTTTTGGAGTTGTTTAATGCCAATGACATATGATTGAGAAGTTGTTTTATTGATTTATAATATACCTCCCATAATTTCAACGTAGCTGCCAAGGAATCTTTTATAGGCAACAGTATCTGAATATCATCTGCAAACAGATAGTGTACCAGTCCCATACCCGCTAAAAATCGACATAATGGCGCCATATAAACATTAAACAATGTTGGCGAAAGGGATGAACCCTGGGGGACTCCGGTATGTAAATCAACTACATCAGATTCTACTGTTCCCAGTTTAACTACGTATGATCTATTGGTAAGAAAGGATCTAAACCAGTCAAGAGTTTTTTCTTGAAGCCCAATTTCACTCAATCTTAAAATAAGTGCTTCATGACTGACAGTATCAAATGCTGCCGATACATCCAACAAAATAAGTAAATAAGAAGTATTTTGATCAAAGCCTCTCTGAATAGTGTCAATTAATGAAATTAGCAAGGTTTCGGTATTATGAGATTTCCGAAAACCATACTGTGATGGAAAAATCAGCTGATGTTCTTCTAAATGATCCATAAGTTGCCGATTGACCACTTTTTCAATTAATTTAGCCAAAAAAGGCAGAATAGAAATTGGTCTATAATTGGCAAGAACTTCTGGATCCAAATTGGCTTTTTTCAAAATAGGCTTTACTACTGCCCGTTTCAAATCATCTGGAACTATCCCTTCTTCTAAAGAAGTTAAATAGAATTCCCAAGGTGGATGCAGCCATTTAACTCCAAAGTCTGTTCCGGCAAGGAATATAATTTCTCCCCTCGGGATATTCCGACACCCTATCCACCAACTTCTTCACCTGCTTCAGTGATGGAAAAGTGGTAGAGGGTCCACGCAATCCCTCCAGCAGCAGATTCACTTCTTCCTTGTCCGAGTCTTCCTGGAAGTCTTTGATGCTGAGCTCCTCCAACACCTGGGGAATCAATGGGCCCAGTTCCTCTCTCCAGAACAGATGGACCACAAGCGGATCAACTCCTTCTGAGACTGGAATCGCCTCCGGGTCCTGAGCATTCAGATGTTGCATGGGATCCCCAAGACACCCAATGGATCTCAATCCAGGTTCTGTGTCGGATGTCCCTGGGCATTAACAGGGTCCTTTGCTCAGGATCATCCAGGCTATCCGAAGAATCACCCTCCTCCGGGGCTTCCCCGAGACCCAACATCCGCAGGCTCCCTCCTGACTCTGCAGGCCCTCTAGCCCTCTTGGCTGTCCAGGAGTTCCTAGGCAAAGGCTTATTTGCCCGTAACTCCTTCTGGGCTAAATAAGCCTTATGAAGGAGAAGCACAAAACCCGTGGAAAAGGTCAGGCCTAAAAATAAATGTAGCAGCAGCAATCGTACTAATCGCTGTCCTGGTGCTGAAAAACAGCACTACCCAACCCCGATAAAGGTAGGCAATTCAGCCCGCTCCCTCCTGCCTACCTCCCAGCAGAGAAGAAACAAACTTACCTGATTTTCAGACCTGCACACAAACGATGTAAATGGGCTGCTTGATATGTTGTAGCTTTTCTGAGACATACAGTTAACAGTTGCTCACTTACTGCCCCCTTGAGACAGCATTTCTGTGAAACATGGCTCATGTCAGGGCTAGGAAAGCATTTCCCTGTAACATCTTTTTGGCAACCTTACTATGGTACTTTGACAAACTTCGAAGTTAAAATCTCACAGCCTATTCAAATAAACTTATTTTGATCATTTGCAACATCTCCTTGTTGGACTCTACCTTATTGGTTACACCCCCTCTTGGGGTATTGATCTTCAGTCTTGGTGTACCATTTGTTCCCTATATTTTGCCAAGGATTCAAGGAAAGGAAATTATCATGAAGGAGAAGTTAGTTCTTACCTGATAATCTCCTTTCCTCGAGTCCGGCCAGACTAGTCCCGATGTCTGGATTATGTCTAACAACCAGCAGATAGTGACAAAGCCTGTAAAGTTTTCTGGCATCACCCTCGGGCCGATACAGTACAGTGCGCTCCGATGGAGGGTTAACAGTGCGCTCCAATGGAGCGCACTGTTAACCCTCTATTGGACGCACGTTTTCAACGCGCAAGCGTTACTCCTTATTCAGTAAGGGGCCGAAAATGCGCGTCCAACCCACTAACCTAATAGCGCCTGCAACATGCAAATGCATGTTGACGGCCCTATTAGGTATTCTCGCGTGATTCAGAAAACAAAATGTGCAGCCAAGCCGCACATTTTGCTTTCAGAAATTAGCGCCTACCCAAAGGTAGCTGGCTTGTTACGGCGGTTACTACCCCAAACCAAATAAGCCTGATACTTCACTTTCAATGCATATCCTGCTTCAACGGCAGGGGAGAAGAAAAACTGATACTTCACGCATATCCAGCATAGCTCTCTGCTTCAACGGCAGGGGAGAAGAAAAACTGATACTACAAGCATATCCAGCATAGCTCCCTGCTTCAACGGCAGGGGAGAAGAAAAACAACCAATAAGGGCTGAATAACACAGTCTGGGTAAAAACAAATAAGCATGGGTGTAGCTTGCTTATTGCGGCGGTTACTTCCCCTACTACCCATAACTAATCAAGCTTGATATTTCATTTGGTTGCAGCTCCATCACTGCTCTCTACATTAATGGTGGGGGTGGAAGGGAAATAGAACCAAAGAGCTAAGAGAAACAGATAAGTATGAGAAAAAAATGTGAAGCTTGCTGGGCAGACTGGATGGGCCGTTTGGTCTTCTTCTGCCGTCATTTCTATGTTTCTATATGTTTCTATGTAGGCGCTAATTTCTTCAAGTACTAGAAGGTGCACAGAAAAGCAGTAAAAAACTGCTTTTCTGTGCACAATCCAACTTAATATCATGGCGATATTAAGTCGGAGGTCCCGAAAGTTACCAAAAGTAAAAAAAAAAAAAATTTGAAGTCGACCCGCGGGTCGAAAACCGGACGCTCAATTTTGCCGGCGTACGGTTTCCGAACCCGTGGCTGTCAATGGGCTCGAGAACCGACGCCGGCAAAATTGAGCATCGCCTGTCAAACCCGCTGACAGCCGCCGCTCTGGTCCAGGCCTAATTTGCATAGTGAATCGCACGCACAGGAGAGTAATCTAGTTTTTGTTCAACTGAGACACATATAAACAAATAACTGGTTAGAAATATTCATTTTATGAAGTCATTTAGCAATAGTAAATGGTGTAATTTGAATATTGGAGGTGATATCTTGTTCATTTGGTAAGAAATGCAGTCATGCATCTGGGGTGTGGTAATCCGAAAGAACTACATGCATTTGGGGGGGGTGGGGGGGGGGGGGTGAAGAGCTGATGTGCACGGAGCAGGAGAGAGACCTTTGGGTGATAGTGTCTAACGACCTGAAGTCAACGAAGCAGTGTGACACGGCAATAGCCAAAACAAGAAGAATGCTAGGCTGCATAGAAAGAGGAATATTTAGTAAGAAAAGAAAAGTGATAATCTCCTTGTACAGGTCCTTGGTGAGACCTCACCTGGAGTACTGTGTTCAGTTCTGTAGACCGTATCTCAAAGGAGACAGTGACAGGATGGAGGCGGTCCAGAGAAGGGCGACCAAAATGGTGGGTGGTCTCCATCGAATAACTTATGAGGAGAGGTCGAAGAACCTGAATATGTATACCTTGGAGGAGAGGAGGAGCAGGGGAGATATGATACAGACCTTCAGATACTTGAAAGGATTAAATGATCCATGGTCGTCAAATCTTTTCCATTGGAAACAATTTAGTAGAACTAGGGGTCACGATTTGAAACTCCAGAGAGGAAGACTTAGAACCAATGTCAGGAAATATTTCTTCACTGAGAAGGTGGTGGATGCCTGGAATGTCCTTCCAGAGAAAGTGGCAAAGACTAAAACTGTGAAGGATTTCGAAGGGGCTTGGGATAAACACTGTGGATCCCTAAAAGGCTAGAGGATGGGAATAAATAAAAAAGCTTAACCAGCACGGAGCGGCAGTTACTACCCTTAAGAGAAACATGGGGGTAACCTGCACAGAGCAGCAGTTACTACCTTGGGAAGCTTGCTGGGCAGACTAGTTGCAGACCGCTGCAGCATCTGAGACTGCCAGAACCAGCAGAGGCGGCTCCTGCTATGAGCTACCTCCCTTCTTGTCATTCCAGTATGGCCAGTGTTCCCGTTGCGACAGCAGGCATGCCAGTGGGAACAGCCTGCAGATGACCCCATTGATGAAGCCCTCCTAGGGCTGACAACTCCACGTTGCCCTCTCTACCTCTTCCCCCCAACAAGATTTACAGAGGCTTCCCCCTCCCAGTGCCTGACAGTACAATCCATATATATTGCAAATTAGAGCATTTCCTGCATGCCTGAAGAAATGCGAACACTTCCTCCCTTCTTCAGTCTGAAGTCTCAGAAAACAAAACATTGCTCTTTGTTTTTTTCCTTAAGCTTTAACTAGCAGGAAACAGGTACTACAACAGGGCTCAGGAGAATGGAGACAAAATAGAGAGGAGAGCCTTTAGTCTTTTTTTTATTTTATTTTTTAAGGGGAAGAGAGACCACAGAAGATGAGAGAAAAAGAATGGGAAAAGGTGGGAGAAAGGGGGCAATTCTAGCTACCACAGCCAGGAAAATACCTGTTTCAACAACTGGATGCCCCCTGGTTCACAGGCTAGGCTCAACCAAGAGAGGGAGTACAATACTTTCGCCTCAGAAGCTATCATCTAAATTTTTATCTTCTCCAGCCCTCAATTCACAGCACAGGATGCTTGACTGCCATCTGCTTGACAGAATACTGGCAGACTGAGGTCAACATGGGAGCCTACAAGAGGTGATGTCAGCAAACCTAATAGTCTGTCTCCATTTACTGGTTGAGAGGCATAATCCATTGCATCTGGAGTGGTCTGGCTAGCTGATGAGGAAAGACTTAATTTCTCCTTTTACTTATAGTTGACCAATGAAAAACAAATTCGTCATCTGCCTTTCCATTTTGTTTTAAAAGGAATTGGCACTTTAATTCAGAATAGAAATGCTCCAGTTAAAGCTAAATTTTTAATTTTTTTCTCAATTTCTTATCAAATGACAAATTCAACATGTTTATTCACACATCAGATATATGTCAAAATCAAAATGTACAGAGATTCTAAAGCAAAATTCACTGAAATTACGATGGAAATTTTCAAATATCTTATGCACTTTGCAAAATCTAGTCTACTTCTGGTTTCCATTACCTATTATTCATAAGATAAAATAAAGGTATAGCATTAACCTGCTTAGTACTTTATTCCGATTCCGATTTCTGCACCTCTCAAAGCATTGTTCGTCATCGGATGACGAAGATGATGATGTGGAATCACTGTTGTGGATGGCATGTCTTCTCCTAGAATTTTAAGAAAACCAAAATACTTGAAACCTCATAAAGAATCATTATTTTGCTTTGCTTAGGAAAGCTTCCAGTAGTTTGATATAAATATTTGGTCACTGTTGAAAGCAACTGCACTAATAGCCTTCTATAGTTTTCACATTCATGTATTATATCAAACAGAAAGCACAGTTGCTTACCTGTAACAAGTTCTCTCCCAGGATGTAGTCCTCACATGTGGGTGACGTTACTGGACGGAGCCCTATCATGGAAAACTTTTCTGTCAAGGTTTCTAGAACTATTAACTGGCCACTGAGCATGCCCAGCATGACATGATCCCCGCAACCACAGGGGTCTCCCTTCAGTCTCGTTTGTAGAAAAAGGTGCGAGCGAATAATAAAACGTTTTGTACCCAACTCCGCGGGGTGGCGGGTGGGTTTTGTGAGGACTACATCCTGCTTTCCTGGGAGAACACCTGTTACAAGTAAGCAACTCTGCTTTCTCCCAGGACAAGCAGGATGGTAGTCCTCATATGTGGGTGATTAGCAGGCTACAGGCTGACTCATATTTGTGTGGACCAACAGTCTACAACTTGTGCAACAGGCACAACAACTGGCATACTGTTGGGAAAAATGGGGCAGCCTGAAAATCACAGCAGATTGGATGTGGAAGGAGTTGGGATTATACTGGAAATAAATTCTTCAAGACGGATTGGCCAAAGGAAGAGTCTTGACATCCTTCCTTGTCCAGACAGTAATGTGCTGCAAATGTGTGAAAAGAGCTCCATGTTGCAGCTTTGCAGATGTCAGCAATCGGTACTGAACAATAGCTTGCTACTGAGGTTGCCATGGCTCTTACTGAGTATGCCTTCACTCGTCCCTGGAGAGGAAGGTCTGCTTTTTCATAGCAGAATTTGATACAGTCTGCTAGCCAGTTGGAGAAAATTTGTTTGCCCACTGCAACTCCCAGGCTGTTTTTGTCAAAAGAAACAAAGAGTTGGGTGGATTTCCTATGGACTGCAGTATGGTCCAGGTAAAATGCACGTGCACGTTTACAATCTAAGGTGTGTAAAACTCTCTCGCCCTGGTGAGAGTGAGGCCTTGGGAAAAATGTGGGCAAGACTATGGACTGATTCAAATGGAATTCTGTAACTACCTGGGGAAGGAATTTTGTGTTTGTACGGAGTACCATAAGAACATAAGAAATTGCCACGCTGGGTCAGACCAAGGGTCCATCAAGCCCAGCATCCTGTTTCCAATAGAGGCCAAACCAGGCCAAAAGAAGCTGGCAATTACCCAAATACTAAGAATATCCCATGCTACTGATGCAATTAATAGCAGTGGCTATTCCCTAAATAAACTTGATTAATAGCCGTTAATGGACTTCTCCTCCAAGAACTTATCCAAACCTTTTTTGAACCCAGCTACACTAACTGCACTAACCACATCCTCTGGCAACAAATTCCAGAGCTTTATTGTGCGTTAAGTGAAAAAGAATTTTCTCCGATTAGTCTTAAATGTGCTACTTGCTAACTTCATGGAATGCCCCCTAGTCCTTCTACTATTCGAAAGTGTAAATAACCGATTCACATCTACTCATTCAAGACCTCTCATGATCTTAAAGACCTCTATCATATCCCCCCTCATCCGTCTCTTCTCCAAGCTGAACAGCCCTAACCTCTTCAGCCTTTCTTCATAGGGGAGCTGTTCCATCCCCTTTATCATTTTGGTTGCCCTTCTCTGCCCTTCTCTGTACCTTCTCCATCTCAACTATATCTTTATTTTCTGTTTTATTAACCATTCCCTTCCTAATAATTCCTAACATTCTGTTTGTTTTTTGACTGCTGCAGCACACTGAGCTGACAATTTCAAAGTATTATCCACTATGATGCCTCAATCTTTTTCCTGGGTGGTAGTTCCTAATATGGAAGCTAACATCGTGTACCTACAGCAAGGGTTATTTTTTCCTATATGCAACACCTTGCACTTGTCCACATTAAATTTCATCACTCGGTCATGTAGGAACCTTGTATAGGGTGAGTATGTGACAAGTGCTTAAAACTCACTAACCCTTCTAGCAGATGTAATAGCTACTAGGAAGAGAACCTTCCATGTATGAAATTTGACATCGCAGGAATCCATGGGTTCAAAGGGAGAACATATGAGTCTTGTTAGTACCACATTAAGGTCCCATTATGTGACTGGTGGCCGTAACAGGGGTTTAAGGTGAATTAAACATCTCATAAACCTACTGACAAGAGGTTGCGCTGATATCGGTGCATCCCCTTCTGCATGATGATAAGCTGAGATAGCATTTACATGTACCCTTACTGACGAGGGCTGGAGACCAGAATCTGAAGGGTGCCAGAGATAGTCTAATAAAGATGCTATGGGGCAGGAAAAGGGGGTCAATACTTTTCTGTGCACATCACTTGGGGAATCTTTTCCACTAAGAACGATAGGTTTTTCATGTGGAAGGTTTACGTGAAGCTACAAGCACTTGAGAGACATTAGCTGAAAGATTGGTTGCAGAATCAAGCTTTCAACATCCAGGCTAATAGAGATAGGGATTGAAGGTTGGGATGGCGCAACCTGCCCTGATCCTGAGTTATGAGAGTGGGAGCTGTACCCAGGCGAATCGGTTCTCTGATCGAGAGGTCGAGAAGTATGGGAAACCACACTTGTCGAGACCAATACGGGGCTATGAGTATCATTGACCCTTTGTCCTGTTGTAGCTTCACTAGAGTTTTGGTTATTAGCAGTAACAGGGGATATGCATATAGAAGACTTTAATTCCAGGGGCAAGCAAAGGCGTCCTTGGCTAATTGGTTTCTCTGTTTGTGCAGGGAGCAGAATCTGTCCACTTTGTGATTCAGCTCGGATGCAAAGAGGACCACTGTTGGTTTACCCCAACATTGAAATATCTTGGTTGCTACTAAAGGTTCCAGGGACCACTCATGAGGTTGGAACTGACGACTGAGGCGGACTGCAACTATGTTGTGAATGCCTACCAGATAAGTGGCCCGGAGAAACATGGAATGTGTCAGGGTCCAGTCCCAAATCTGTGCGGCTTCTTGACAAAGGAGATACAAGCCCGTACCTCCCTGTTTGTTCAGGTACCACATGGCTACTGTGCTGTCCGTCTGTATAATGCATATAGAGCATAACGTATAGCTCGAAGCTCCAGGAAATTGATTTGAAATGTTGCTTTGAGTTTTGTCCAAGTACCTTGAGTTTGGAGATTGCCTATGTGTGCTCCCTAACCTAAGGTGGATTCATCTGTAGTTAAAGTTACTTGCGGAACTGGTTGTTGGAAGGGTAGGCCTTTGCGCAAGTTGTTCGTGTTCGCCCACCAGAGGAGATGAACGTAACTGGTGGGTTATTTGTAATGGAGACGATAGTGGTTGAATGGCTTGGATCCAATGTGATCTTAATGTCCATTGTGTTACTCTCATGGCTAATCTAGCCATGGGAGTGACATGAACTGTGGAAGCCATGTGGCCCAGCACAGTTAAAAACTGATGGGCTGTTGCAGTGTCCCTTGTGTGCAGAGATCGGGCTAATGTGGAGAGTGTCTCACCTTTGGGAGGAAGGCTGTTGAGATTGATGTGTTCAACTCTGCTCTGATGAACTGCAGTAGGCGAGATGGCGTGAGGTGGTATTTTTTGTAATCGATTAGAAATCCCAACGAGTGGAGTAGGTTGATTGTGAGCTTGAGAGAGTTGAGAGCTCCTTGTTTTGACTGGTCTTTGATGAGCCAGTCATCTAGGTAAGGGAAGACATGTATGCTTTCCTTGTGTAAGTGGGCTGCTGTCACTGCTAGGCACTTTGTGAATACTCGGGGTCCTAAGGCAAGTCTGAGTGGTAGAACCTGGTATTGAAAATGTTGTTGCCCCACTAGAAAGTGCAGAAATTTGCGATGAGGAGGGAATATTGAAATGTGAACGTGTCTTGAAGATCCAGAGAATAGAGCCAATCTCCTGCTTGAAGAAGGGGAAGCATGGTGCCTAAGGAGACAATTCTGAACTTCTTTCCGTAGAAATTTGTTGAGATTTTGGAGGTCTAGGATGGGATGCAGGCCTCCTGTTTTCTTTGGAATGAGGAAATAGCGGGAGTAGAATCCTCTGCCCTGCTGATGTCGGGGAACTGGTTCCATGGCCCTGGATCTCAGAAGGGTGGATAATTCTGCTTGCAGAAGAGTGATATGATCTTTGTATTTCCAAAGAGACTTTTGGTGAAGAGTCTTTTGGTACTGTGAGAAAGTCCAGATAGTAACCTTGTGTTATAATTGATAATACCCATTGATTTGTTGTGATGTTTGACCAATGGGGCTGAAAGAAAGAGACCCGACCTCCCACTGGTAACTCTGGGATCGGGATGGTAGAGTGGCTGCTGTCCTCTGGCAGGTTTTCAAAGCCCTGTTGCTGGGCCTGTCTGAGGAGGAGGCTGAGGCTTAGAAGCTCTCGGAAGTCTAGGCTGAGTTCTCTGCACTGGTCTGGATGCTCTACCACGGGGTGCTGGTGGATTGTACTTACGTGGTCGGTAGTAGGGTTTCCTGGTGTCCTTTCTCACTGTCCGGTGTGTGGCAGATGAGGTGTCTTGTAGGATAGCAGAGAGTTGACGCAGAGTCAGAGTGTTCTTTTAACTGTGCTACTGCGTCTTGAACCCTTGTTCCAAAATCGTTATCACCAGCACAAGGAAGATCTGCTCGCTTCTCTTGAACTTCAGGCCTGAGGTCAGAAGCTTTGAGCCAGGTCCAGAGACATGCACTGATTCCAGTTGCAGCTACTCTTGAAGAGGTCTCAAAACTGTCATAGGTAGCATGTACTTCGTGCTTTCCTGCCTCCAGACCTATGTGTATGATCTCATTTACTGAGTCTTGGTATTGAGGTAAAGACTCCGCAAGCTGTTGCATTTGTTTCCAGAGTTTACGTTGATACTGAGTCATATACAATTGATATGACGCTATCCTGGACACCAGCATTGAACCTTGGAAAACTTTTCTTCCTAGAGTGTCTAAGAATGTTTGTTCTTTGCCATGAAAAGTCGATGAGTGGGGGCGCATCCACTTTGTCTTTTCTGGACAGATTCTACCACCACAGATTGGTGTGGGAGTTGGGCCCTCTGATAACCAGGGATGTGCTAAACCAGTTAGGAAGTATCCATTCTTTTGTTCACCGGTGGTATTGAACATGGGTGTTCCCACAGTCTGTGTTGCAGGTCCACCAGGACCTCATGCACCGGGATTGCTAGTACCTCCTTAGGAGGGTCCACAAACTGCAGAACCTCTAAGGACTTCTGCCTGATATCTTCTTCTGATACTAGTTGAAAAGTGATAGAATCAGCCATCTCCTTTATAAAGTTGGTAAAAGAGAGGTCCTCTGGGGGTGACTTTTTCCTTTCTTCAGGTGGGGACGGCTCAGACAAGATGTCCTTTGAAGAAGTGTCGGTGTCTCTGTCAACCCAAGTGTCCAATTCAGGGTGTCGTGGAGGAGAAGCATGAGGTATAAAAAGAGGCATCGATGGCATTGGTGGTTTTTGTGGCGGCATCAATGGAGGAAATAAAGGCATCGATGGAAATATTGGAATTCTCGGCCGAGAAATTCCGGAGGGCCCTGGTATGGGTTCAGATGGCGGAGAAGCCCCTAAGGCAACGTTACCGACGGCAATCAGAGTTTTAGGTGCACCAGAAGAGCTCTGATGAGGGCATCGAGCTTCGACAGAATTGGCTGAAAAACTGAGAGGTCCGGTATCGGTATCGGCACTGGAGCAGGCATCGGCGATGGTACGGGCATCAGTTCCAGCGGTGTCGATGGCCGAAGATCCTGGAGAGCTTCTTTAAGAACATAAGAACATAAGAAAATGCCATACTGGGTCAGACCAAGGGTCCATCAAGCCCAGCATCCTGTTTCCAACAGTGGCCAATCCAGGCCATAAGAACTTGGCAAGTACCCAAAAACTAAGTCTATTCCATGTTACCATTGCTAATGGCAGTGGCTATTCTCTAAGTGAACTTAATAGCAGGTAATGGATTTCTCCTCCAAGTTCCTCCCTTATAGCCGGTGAGGTCAGAGAAGCTATAAGTGGTGGCAGAGAAGGCGTAAGCGACACTTCCACAGGTCCCTGTGGTGGCTCAATACCCGGCATCTTTACTGGTGGGGATCGCCTTGGAGTAGTAGGCCTCGAAGGTATTGATGGCTCCTGTAGATGAGAGCTCTTCCGTGATGGCTCTCTCAGCAACAATAAGGCCTCCGGTGTAGACGCCGATGCTTTTCTTTTATGTTCTGTGCTTTTCTTTTCAAGCACGGATGTCGATTTTACCGATGCCAGGGATGGAATCGGTGATAGCCGGTCTCCGGAGCCATCAGTGTGACGCTTTCGAATGACTAACCTTTTAGACGCTCCAGCCAGAGATGATTGAGTCGACATCAATGGGATAAGTTGAATATGGAAGAGATGTTCCATCTTCTCTTATCGGGCTCTCCTGCCCTTGGCTGTCATTTCAGCACATTGAGGGCAGGAAGAAACATCGTGAGACTCACTCAAGCACAGGACACACTCGACATGCGGGTCGGTGATAGACATTGTGCAAGGCACTTCAGGCACTTTTTGAAGCCTGTTGTCATAATGAAGGCCGGACAGCCGTCGATGGCCTTCTGACAGAAAAATTCTTTTAACCCGATCGAAACGGGAAAAAACTGTACTCACCAACCGGTGACCCCTATGTAGGGGATGAAAATGAGAGGTTTTTTTTTTAAACTTCTTTTCTCTCAAATTTATTGTGTGAGGAATTCACACAGGGCTGCTTCACCGAGATGCTAACTGTAACACGGAAAAACGAAGACTGAAGGGAGACCCCTGTGGCTCGAGGGATCATGGCATGCTCAGTGGGCTCAGTATGCCAGTCAAAAGTTTCTAGAAATTTTGACAGAAGGTTTTCCGTGATAGGGCTCCGTCCAGTGACGTCACCCATAAGTGAGGACTATTTATTTATTTATTTATTTTGAGTTCTTATATACCTACATTCCTGTATGAAATATAGATCACACCGGTTTACAGTACAACAGAACGGTCGCGGGTGGGCAATACATTAAACATTAAGTTGAACATTAAGTTAAGTTACATTAAACAAACATGAGAACATTCAAAAGGAAACAATTGGGAGAGCCATTAAACATTCGAGCATTAAACATTGGGGTATTAAACATTGGAACATTGGAACGTTGAAACTTTAAAGCATTAATCATTAAACTTTAGAGACCTTCTCTGACTTCGGAGGCGGGTTAATAAGGAATGAGAACAATGAAGAAATTATATGAGAAAGCGTGGGGTAAAAACAGGGGGTCGGGGCGAAAAAATGTATTAATAAGAGAGGAAGGCATGGGCAAGAGGTCATGAGATAGGGGGTGAAAAGAACGGGTGGAAGTAACTAAGTAGGGGACCTCCTTGAGCCCTGGTTGTGTCCTTTGAGCGGTGTCAGATAGATCTTATGTTTCAGGGAAAGCTTGTCTGAAAAGCCACGTTTTTAGGTGTTTCTTAAATGTTTGATGGCAACGTTCTTGGCATAGATCCGGTGGCAGAGTGTTCCAAAGAGTAGGCCCTGCAGTCGATAATGCCCGCTTTCTTAGAGTGGATTTGGCCGGAGGGGCATATAGGGAGCCTTTGTACGCTCTTCTAAATGGTCTGTCTGAATAATGTGGACGTAATTGAGAGCTAAGTTGAAATGGGGTGATGTTGTGTAAATCCTTGTGGATCATCATAAGGACTTTAAAAGAGATCCTAAATTTGATGGGTAGCCAGTGCAGGGAGTGAAGGATGGGAGTGATATGGTCTCTTATTTGAGTTGGTAAGTATCCTAGCAGCGGCATTCTGGACCATCTGTAAGGGTTTGATAGTTATTGCAGGGAGACCTAGTACCCTGTTTCCCCGAAAATAAGACAGTGTCTTATATTAATTTTTGGTACCAAAGACGCACTAGGCCTTATTTTTAGGGGATGTCTAATACCGTTGAGCTGCTGGCTGCCCCTGCATCAGCCATGCCTCACCAGTGTGCTGTCAGAGAGAGGTAGGAGTGTGCAACATTCATGGTAGTCAGCTTGGGCTGACTCTGCTGCTTTTGAATCTCTGCACACTGCTTGGAAGGGGTCCCCCGACTGGTACTGCCACCATCCCCAGATGTCAGTAATCTTGATGCCACTGTCACTGCTGCCACATGGCTATTGGGGAGGCGCCAATTGCTGCTACTGACACTGAAGCCCATTCTGCTGCCTCCTCTGTGCAGGCCCCGTGGGCTTCCACTTTCTCCATGCTGATCTCGTACATTGTGAGATCTGCATAGAGAAAGTGCTATTCTTGCACATTCCCAAAGATTACATGTGCCAATCACTAAAAAGTAATTTATTTATTTTTTTACCTTTGCTGGCTGATGTTAGTTTTCTAATCGGTTGGTCACAGGCTTTTTTTTTTTCCTCCTTCCCTTTCTTATTTTTTTGCCAATTCCTTTTATATTGTCCTTTTTTCTTCCGTATTTCTTTTCTCTCCGTCTTCTTCCCTCAAACACAGTCATGTTCTCATTCTCACATGCATTTCTCTCTCTCACACACACACAGGCTCTCACTGTCACATGCTGTCTCTCATACAATCATTCATACACACAGTCTCTCACTGGCACATGCTCTCTCTCACTCCCACATGCTGTCTTGCTCAAGCATAGGCTCTCACCGTCACACGCTGTCTCTCTCACACACACAGAGGCTCTCACATGCTGCCTCTGCAAACATTCAGATCCTCACTCCCACACACAATCTCTCAACTCATCTCATACACGCACGCACACACCCTCTACAGACCCTCAGCCTCTCTCTCACCTCTGGGCCTCCTCTTCGCGGGACGCCGCAGGATGGGCTCTGCAGCGGCCCTGAACTTCTCGGGCCTCTTCCTCACCCCTGCTACCGGGCCTCTTCCTCTTCTTGGGCCGCTGCGACTTGGGATTCGCAGCAGCCCGCGGCGGCTCCTCTTCTGCACGCGCTGATGCTCTTTCTCCTTCCTGCCCATGCGGCTCCGGCAACGTTTACTTCCGGGCCGCACAGGCAGGAAGGAGGAAGAGCATCAACGCGTTTGAACACGATCTTTTTCTTCGGGCAAGGAGGCTCAGCGGCCGCATGAGCCTCCTTGTACCCGGGGGCATTGGCTCCCCTCGGGATACCACTGCTAGCGTCTGCCCCTAATACTTTGGAAACTTTATTTAAAAAAAAAAAAAAAATTAAAATTAAAAAAATGACATCACAGGATTGACCGGCCCACCGGGGGAAGCCCGATCCCTGTTTACAAGGGATGCCTTACTTTCGGGGGAGGTCTTATATTTAAGAATTCGGCAAAATCTCTACTAGGTCTTATTTTTGGGGGATGTCTTATTTTCGTGGAAACACGGTAAGAGCGAATTGCAATAGTCTAATTTAGCGAGGATAATAGATTGAAGTACCAAACGGAAATCTCTAAAATGCAAGAGAGGTTTCGGCTTTTTAAGAACTTGTAGTTTAAAGAAACATTCTTTAGTGGTGTTGTTGACGAATGATTTTAAGTTGAATTTGTTGTCGAGCCGAACCCCTTAGTCTCTGACAGAAGGGGAATGGTTGATAACTGTTTTGGTGAATTGAGAAGCGCCAGGAGAATTGAGGCGAGTTTGGGTTTCATCTGGTGAAATGAGGAGGATCTCAGTCTTATTTGGATTGAGGATGAGGTTAAGGCTGGTGAGAAGACTGTTGATCGATTGTAGACAGCTGTTCCAGTGGGCCCAGGTTTTTTGAAGTGAATCTGTGATTGGGAGAAGAATCTGGACGTCATCAGCGTATAGGTAAAATGTTAATTTTAGGTTGGATAGTAATTGGCAAAGTGGAAGCAGATAAATGTTAAAAAGTGTGGGAGAGAGGGATGATCCTTGTGGGACTCCCAGATTGGATTTGATGGCGAGTGATTCCTTATTATTAATCCTAACCTTATACAATCTATTCTCAAGGAACGATTTGAACCAGCTGAGTGCCACTCCTTGGATACCAGTGTTTGATAGACGCTCCAGAAGGATAGAGTGATTAACGGTATCGAATGCTGCCGATAAGTAGAGTAATGCCAGGAGGTATGGTTGTTTTCTTTCCAGATTAAGAAGGATGGTGTCCGATAGTGAGGTTAAAAGGGCTTCAGTGTTTTGGGATTTTCGGAATCCAAACTGGAAAGGGGAGAGAATGTTGTTCTCCTCCAGGTATTCTGACAGTTGTTTGTTTACAATTCTTTCCATGATTTTGGAGATCAAAGGTAGATTCACTATAGGGCGGAAATTTGCAGGGTCAGAAGTCAAAAGGTTGGGTTTTTTTTTAGTAGGGGTTTGAGGATTGTTAGTTTTAGTTGGTCAGGTACCTTTCCTTGTGTCAATGAGCAGTTGATGATATCTGCTAAAGATTTTGAAATAACGGTTGGGATGGAGAGAAGAAGATTGGAAGGCATTGCATCCAACGGGTGTGATGAAGGTTTAAGCTTCTTGAGGATTTTTTCTATTTCCAGTGAAGATGAGGTCTCGAAGAAATAAAGATTGCTGCTACGATTGAGTGTTGAAGTGCTGGATGGGAGGGTTGTCGGTAAGGAGGTAGAGAGGGGCTTAATAAGGTTAGCTATCTTATTCTCAAAGAAGATAGCCAGCTCTGTAGCCTTATTAAGAGCTTGCTCATCAGGTATGGTGGGGGGAGAAGGTTTTGTAAGAGATGAGACGTATGAGAATAGGGCTTCAGAGTCAAAAATGAAGTGGTGAATTTTTTTGGAGAAGAAGCCTTTCTTGGCTTTGAGTGTGGCATTCCTATAGGCATTGAGGTAGGTTTTATAGTTTGATAGATTTGAAGTGGAAGGGGACTTATGCCATCTGTGCTCCTTACTACGTAGCTCTTGCTTGAGGGCTTTTAGTTCCGGGATGAACCAAGGTTTCCTATTGTCATGGGATGGGTGAAGAGATTTTGTGACAGTTGGGCAGGATTGTTCTGCAACCTTGGTTGTGATCCTGAACCAAGAGCTGGTGGCTGAGTGAGCATTCGTGAGATCGAGCTGATCTAGATCTTTTGTAAGCAGATTACTAAGTTGTTCGATAGAGCATGGTTTCCTGAACTGAACTGTTGTTTTAGGGAAGATAGGCAAAGGGTGATCTTTGATTTGTAGCTCTGATGAGATGATTTGATGGTCAGACCATGGAACTGATACGCATGTGGGGCTGGTGGCAGAAGTGATGCTTTCATTAATGAAAATAAGGTCTAACGTGTGGCCCGCTTTGTGTGTGGGACCGCTGACAATTTGTCTTAGGCCTAAGTGGCTTAGTGCATTTAGGAAGATTTCACAATTGGGGGATGGCAGTGATGCGTCCACGTGTAGGTTAAAATCTCCCAACAGTATAGCTGGTTTGTCCATGTTTAGATGTTTGGCCGTAAATTCAATCAATGGGGATGGGTCTGAGTCAAGATTTCCTGGAGGTGCGTAGACTAGTACGAGTTGGAGATGGTCAGATTTGAAAAGGGCTAATTCTATGTTGTTTAATCTGGTGGATAGTTGCAAAGTGAGGCCTAGCCCCTTTTTTGCAGCTAGCAGTAGGCCTCCTCCTCTTTTTTTCAGTCTGGGGATTGAGTGGATGTCGTATAGATGGTTGGGGAGCTGATTTAATAGAACAGTGTCCGTAGGTTTCAACCACGTTTCTGTGATTGCGCAGAGATCTGGGTTAGCGTCAGTCAGATGGTCATTGAGTAGGTGAGATTTTTTAGTGATAGACTGAGCATTGAACAGAGTTAGAGTAAAGAGAGTAATGCCGAGCATTTGAGAGACTGGTGAGATCAAGATTGGGAGTAATCTTTGTTGACGAAGGCCTAGCGCCCGAGGTCTGTTGATTCTGTGATTGAAGGTAGTGTGTATAATGGGTATACTGAAAGAGCGTATCTTGAAGGAGGGTTTAGGCAATGCTAGCAGTGAGGGGTCAATATGCTTGAGGATAGATGTTGGCGATGAGATTGCTTGAGACTATCATCCTGCTTGTCCTGGGATAACAAGAGTTGCTTTAACATTACAAAATAACGTTTTAAATATAAAGCCAATTACACTAATATTGGCTGACACTCAATGCAAATAACCATTATAATGAAGATGCTGAATGCACATATGTCATGTGGCTGATGTCTATTTTAGGCATCTATAGCTATAACCAGTCATAACAGACCAAAAAAATCGGATCTTTTTAAAAAATTTGTTGACATTTTTTAAATTTAGATTATGTCAACCAGTATTAGTGTGAATGACTATACTTATTTTTGATAAACTTCACACTGTGAGGTTTTTCTATATATTGTACATTTCAAATAGGATAATGTTGAAAAGATTTTGTCTATTTGGCGAGTACGATTTGGTGCCACAAAACCAGTTTCATATAGTTCTTGCTTAATCTTAACTGCTATACTTAAGAGATAATGGACTTTTTTCAAACGTCTAATCTAATCATGTTGCATAAAAGATTTTCAAAAAGGTCAAATATACACACGTTATATACCACACTAAATACAGACATGCCAGAGTGGGCAGAACAAGACTAGTGGAGAGAAAGCAAAATCGTTCATCGATAAATCGGTGTCCTCCAAGGACAGCAAAAACCTCTGACGAAGCAGAGGAACTACTGGAAATTCTCGGTGATGAAGGGTCTTCATCTGAGTCTACAACGAGTAAGGAAGAGCTCCCTAGGACGTTTATGCCCTGAAGTGTGTTTCTTTGGGGGCCTGGTAGGAAACTGCGTTGACAACATAAGTGCCCCAGTCAGCTGAGTCGGAGGGTGCTTCGGAGTCAGCGGTGCATCGGTGGGCCCAGTATACAATGCAGATGTGTTCGTGCTCCTGGGGCACTTCAATGCGATGTTTTTTTATGTGCATCGGTGCACCTGTGAGCCAAAGCGTTGGTGCATCGACGCTTTCAATGCAGACTGCGACTTCGGCGCTGACGGCATATCTCCCGTGCCTTGCCCCGATATAGAGGGGGTCTGCTTCAGCGCCGGTTCCAATTGACCGGGGGGAGGTCCGCAGAGGTGGCCTGACGGTGGGAGGGTCTTTGACTTTCGGTGGGGTCCCGGCGAGGACTTAATAGACACTTTTGATGGGGCATATGAGCCCGACCTCGCTCCTTTAAGTTGGGCAATGCAAGCAGCCCTCTGCCCCTGGGCCCTAGGGGACATGTGACCGCAGTCCCCACAATTCGGTCATGGTCTGGACCTAAACAGATGTAGCATCAATCGTGCCCATCTGTGGAAGACATGATTTTCCCACAATGATATAACTTGAATCCTTGTGGTCGAGGCATCACAAGTTGTCATGCATTTTGCTGGGGGGGGGGGGAAGGGTGTTTCTTTTTTTTACACAGAAACAGTTTCTCTTGAGAGAGAAAAGAACTCCGTGTGCACTCAGTCACGTAGAAAAAAAACAGACTGAGACTTGTGGGAAATGCAGGAAGATACAAGCAGGAACACCTCACTGACAAAATTCAGTGATCTTTGAGAGCTCCGCCACCTAATGACACAGAGGACATCCCAAACAGCATGGCTAATTCATGTTGCTTATCTATGGGAAAATCTTTGGATAGAACTGGTGTAAAAACTGTTTTATATTTCCTAGTTTGTTATAACAAGGAATGCTGGGTAGGTTGAATTTCTTTTTTTCTTTTTTTTTTTTTTAAACTATGTTTAAGGGGCATCAACAATCATTGTTTTTGAGGAGTGAGGTTAGAGAGCAGGTGGTTGTAGGCAAGTGGGGGGATGAGGGGAAACTGTGTATTGGAATGATGTATAGTTTATATTAAATGTTATCCTAGTGCAGTGATGGCCAACCTTTTTAGCTCAGTGTGTCAAAATTCATAAAAAAACCGAGCATAACTCGGGTGGTGTGTCACTTCTAGAAAAATCCATAATTGTGATATTTGTAGCTCTAATTAATAACAAAAAGTTATAATTTTAATATATGTACTGTATTTATTAATAAAGCAAAAACAAATAATTCTTTACCTTACCTGCTTAGTGACTTTTTTGTTGCTGAGTTTTATCGGCTAAATCTTCAATTAAAACACTCTCTCCCCCTCCACACACCCCCCCCCCCACTCCCACACAAACTCTTACTCCCCTGGATTTTCTCATACAAACTCATGCTCTCACACTCACTGGCTCCCTCACATACACACAAACACACACACACCCAGGCAGGCTCCCATTCATTTTCACACCACTCCCGCTCCATCCTCCAGGCAGGCACCAATTCATTCTCACACACACAGACCCCCAGGCAGGCACCAATTCATTCTCACACACACAGACCCCCAGGCAGACACCCATGCATTCACACACATATACCCCCAGGCAGAGTCCCATTCATACACATGCACACACTAAAGGCAGACCCCCCTCTCTTTTGCCAGCAACCTCGGAACCTCTCTCATTCCTCTGCTGCCACTGTCACTGCTGCCACATGACTATTGGGGATGTTGCTATTCTTGCACATTCCCAAAGATTACATGTGCCAATCACTAAAAAGAATTATTTTTTTTTTTTACCTTTGCTGTCTGATCTTAGTTTTCTAATTGGTTGGTCACAGGCTTTTTTTTTTTCCCACCTTCCCTTTCTTATTTTTTTTTTTGCCAATTCCTTTTATATTGTCTTTTTTTCTGTTTCTTTTCTCTCCATCTTCTTCCCTCAAACACACCAGTGGCGTAGCCACGGGTGGGCCTGGGTGGGCAGGTGCCCACCCAACTGGCACCGGAACTGCAAGGCTGTCGCGGGATCCCATCCCCGCGACAGCGAACAAGAGAACCCACGCCTCGTGCGCCATCACGGCACACATGGGGAAGCGCTGCTGCGGCCGTATGGCCAACCGGTCTTCCTGTTCGGGGGGGGGGGGGGGGGCGCGGAAGCGCCGCGCGCAGCTTCCGCTTCCTCCCCCCAATGCAGGAAGATCAGCTGCCTCTCCTGCTGCCACCCGTTCTCCTGCTATCTTCGGACCAAATGGCCCGCCGATCTTCCTGCTTGGGGGGGGGGGGGGGGGGAGGAAGCGGACGTTGTGCGCTGCGCTTCCGCTCCCCCCCCCCCCCCCGACAGGAAGTTCGGACACCCGACGATAGCAGGAGGCCGGTGGCAGCAGGAGAGGCAGCTGATCTTCCTGCTCTGGGGGAGAAAGCGGAAGCTGTGCACGTGCTTGAATGTGTATGTGTGGATGAGAATGGGAGTGTGTGTGTGGGTGAAAACTGGAGCCTGGGTGTGTATGTGGGTGAGAATGGAAGCTTGAATATGTGGGTGAATGGGAGCTTGAATGTGTGTATGTGTGGTTGAGAATGGGAGCCTGGGTTTGTGGGTGGGTGAGAATGGGAGCTTGAATGTGTGTATATATGGGTGAGAATGAGAGCCTGGGTTTGTGTGGGTGGGTGAGAATGGAAGCTTGAATATGTGGATAAGAATGGGTGCTTGAATGTGTGTATGTGTGGGTGAGAATAGTACCTTAAATGTGTATATGTATGGATGAGAATGGGAGCTTGAATATGTGTGGGTGAGACTGGGAGCATGGGTTTGTGGGTGAGAATGGGAGTCTGGGTTTATGTGTGTGGGTGAGAATGGGTGCCTGGATGTGCGTCTGTGTGTGCATAAGAATATAAGCCTGGGAGGGGTGAGAAAGTGAGAACTTGTATGTGTGTCTGCAGAGAATGTGAGCTGGGGGGGGTGAGAGCATATGAGAGTGAGAGCTTGAGTGTGTGAGAGGGAGTCTGTGAGAGAAAGTGTGTGTGTGTGTGTGTGTGTGTGGAAGGGAAGAAGACAGTAATAGAAGAAAGACACTGAAAAGGAATTAGGAAATGAGCTATAAGGGAAAAAATGGGAAAAAGAGACCAGGACCAACTGATTAGAAAAATACAAAGATCAGACAACAAAGGTAAAAATATATATCTATATTTTGAGATGTTAGCAATTTAAATATAAGCAACACAACCGCTCTCTCAAAATTTATGGACAGGTAGGAGCCGTGTATAAAATCGTAATAATAAGAAGGCTAAAGTACCACAAATCACCGTGAATTATGTTTGTATAGGCGTAGATGTGAATGCTATGCTGCATAATTTGGCATTATTTATCAGTAAAAAAACAACTAGTAGACCTGCATGCCTACAGCCCACCCAAAAAATCAATTCTGGCTACGCCACTGAAACACACAGTCAGGTTTTCATTCTCACATGCATTTCTCTCTATCTCACACACACACACAGGCTCTCACTGTCACATGCTCTCTCTCATACAATCATTCATACACACAGTCTCTCACTGGCACATGCTGTCTGACTCTCACACACACAGGCTCTCTCTCACTCCCACATGCTGTCTTGCTCAAGCACATGCTGTCTCTGCAAACATTCAGGTCCTCACACACAGTCTCTCAACTCATCTCATGCGCGCACACACACACAAAACCTCTACAGATCCTCAGCCTCTCTCTCACCTCTGGGCCTCCTCTTCGCGGGTCGCCGCAGGATGGGCTCTGCAGCGGCCCTGATCTTCTTGGGCCGCGGTGGCCCTGCTACTGGGCCTCTTCCTCTTCTTGGGCCGCTGCGACTTGGGATTCGCGGCGGCCCATAAGCGCAAGCGATGCTCCTCTTCTGCACGCACTGATGCTTCTCCTCCTTCCTGCCCACGCGGCTCTGGCAACGTTTACTTCCGGGGCCGCACAGACAGGAAAGAGGAGGAGCATCAGCGCATTCAAACACGATCTTTTTCTTTGGGCTGTGGTGACGTGAGCCTCACCACGGTCCTGCCTATCGGCCTCTCGCTGCGCCGCATGCGCCTCCCTGCGCCCGGGGGCATTGGGGGGGGGGGGGGGGCGGTGTGGAGGGATACTAAAAAACTAATTTTAAATGGTTGGCGCAACCGATAAAAAAAAAAAGGCTCAGCGCAGCCGATTTTAAAAAAAAAATAAAATTGATAGTCCCGAAACGCTACGCGTGTCAGCAAAAACAGCTTGGCGTGTCACCTCTGACACGTGTGTCATAGGTTAGCCATCACTGTCCTAGTGCATGCAAGGAAGCAGTGTGCATCAGAGTTTGAACGTACATATTGCATTGTTCAGTCCTGTAATAATAATAATAAAAAAAAATATTTACGATAGAAAGAATGACCTAAAAACCTTACCCAAGGATCCTGACAAGGGAGAAAAGACTGCAGGGCCCCTGGGATGAATGATTCCTGCAGGAGAGTGAAGAGCTGCAATCTGTGTGTTCTGTGGAAAAGAAGAGACTGAAGGGCCCCCAAATGGACATATGGTATCATGCCAGCCTATGCAGGGCATAGTCAAAGTTCTAGAAACTTTGACATAAAGGTTATAGGCCAGGCTTCATCATATGTCACTCACTTGTGAGGTCTGCCATCCTACTTGTCCTAGAAGAAAACTGGATTTTCTAAGTTGCAATAGCTTCTACTTGACCAGCATAAGCAGTCTTCAAGCATGTTGTATTTGATCTTTCAAAACTATATAGGCCTCTTCTAGAAAAATCCATGTAATGTCAAAAAGTCCATTTCAAATAAAACTGTATGTTTAATAAATGGAGAAATTACTTACCTGATAATTTTATTTTCCTTAGTGTAGACAGATGGACTCAGGACCAATGGGTATAGTGTACTCCTGATAGCAGTTGGAGACGGATCAGATTTCAATCTGACGTCAGCCCTAGTACATATACCCCTGCAGGAAGTGCAGCTCTTCAGTATTCTCCTCAAAAAGCAATTGTGGATATATATGCATGACTGAATAACTTGGATAACTTGATTAACTTGAACTGGTTGAATTGGTTATAGCTGGAGACTGCCAGTGCCCTCAACTGAGAAACGTCGACACCCGGCAGGCAGGGTGGGTGTCCTAATTGGAGGAAAGCATGGCTTACCCGTGAATAACTCGCTCTCGGGGATGTCGCCCGAGAATTCCATGAATGACGGCAGCCGTGGGTGGGATGCCGAGTCCATCTGTCTACACTAAGGAAAACAAAACTATCAGGTAAGTAATTTCTCCATTTCCTAGCGTGTAGCAGATGGATTCAGGACCAATGGGATGTATTTATTTATTTATTTAACAATTTTTATATACCGGCATTCGTAGGACACATCATGTCGGTTCACAATTAACTGAGAAAGGAAATTACAATGAACGAGGATAGAGAGAGTCAACGCTAGTACAATGAACTAGGAACAAGGATAGAGAGAGTCAACGAGCAGGGATACAACTTTGTAAAACGAACTGGATGATGATTATCCATGTTAAGAATAGGTATGCATCAGGATGTTAAGGATGCATGTACACTTAAGAACTTAACATATGAACTTATTTACAATATTAATATTAAATGCAGGGGCAGGGAGAAGGGGAAAGGGGGAGCGAGGAGGGGAAAGGAGAGGAGGGGGTAGGGGTATAGGAGAACGTTAAGGCAATGGCACTTTCAAGGAAAGGCTGTTTGTAGGAAGAGAGGGGAGGGGTAGGGGAGAGGCAGCAGGGTGCTGGGGAAGGGTGGGGGGAGGGAGCAGGGGGGAGGGAGCAGGGAGGGAGCTGGGAAGCTGAGGGAGCTAGAATGGTAAGGGAGAAGGGGGGAGCTGGGATGGCGAAGGGGAGGTTGAGGAGGGGGTGTGTAGGCTGAGCGGGAGCTGAGTAAGTTCGAGACATGACAATGACTAGGATTGGGAGGAGTTGGGGTATGCCTGTTTAAAGAGCCATGTCTTGATTCCTTTTTTGAAATGGCTCAGGGACGGTTCTAGGCGGAGTTTAGCAGGAAGGGAGTTCCAGAGGGTAGGACCCGCAATGGAGAAGGCTCTGTCCCGGGTAGTGGTAAGGTGCCCAATTTTGAGGTGAAGGGGTTTGAAGGGTGCCAGCGAGGGTGTTTCTGGTGGGGCGATTAGTTTGACGGAAATGTGGCATATCCTCAAGCCAGGGGAGTTGTTTTTGTATAATGTGTTATGGAGGATAGTAAGTGTTTTGTATTGGGAACGGTAGGAAATGGGGAGCCAGTGGAGATCCTGTAGTATGGGAGTGATGTGGTCAGTTTTCCTGGTGTTTGTTAAGATTCTAGCCATAGCATTTTGGAGGATTTGGAGGGGTTTAATAGTGGAGGCAGGGAGACCTATGAGAAGGGAGTTGCAATAGTCGATTTTAGATAGTATGGTGGTTTGCATAACAGTGCGGAAGTCGTGGGCGTGGAGGAGGGGCTTCAGTTTTTTGAGGGTTTGAAGTTTAAAGAAGCCCCCTTTTAGCAGTGATTTAATGTGAGATTTGACGCTTAGCTGATTGTCTAGGGAAACTCCTAAATCTCTGACACTGGGTGGTAGTGTGTGAGCTTGTGAGGCGTTTTGATTCATTTGGTGGATCGAGTCGATTGATTGATTTGTTAGGATAAGGATTTGTTTTAGGATAAGGATTTCTGTATAAAAAGCTACTCCCGAACCAGGTGGGAGGCTGCCCGTGGCCCACTTAGTACTGCCCTTGCAAATGCTGTGTCCTCTCTAGCCTGAACATCCAGGCGGTAGAACCTGGAGAAGGTGTGGATGGAGGCCCATGTCATCGCCTGACAGATCTCGGCGGGTGACAGCACCTTGGTTTCCGCCCAGGACACTGCCTGGGCTCTAGTGGAATGGCTTGCAAAGGCGGCGGCTTGCCTGCTTCTACGTAGGCCGCCTTGGTAACTTTCTTTGATCCAGCGGGCTATGGTTGCTCGTGAGGCCGCTTCTCCTTGCTTCTTCCCGCTGTGAAGGACGAATAGATGGGCCGTCTTTCGTACGGATTCCGACCTTTCCAGGTATTGACTAGGAGTCTGCCAAAATTGAAGTGGCACAGACGGCGAGATTCTTCTGAATTCTTATTCTCATCCGGCGATGGAAGCGAGATGGTTTGGTTGAGATGGAAGCGAGAAACCACTTTGGGGAGGAAGGACGGGAACGTGCGTAACTGGATGCTTCCCGGACTGAGTCTGAGGAATGGATCCCAGCAGGACAGTGCTTGTAGCTTGGAGATACGACTGGCCGAACAGTCTGCCACCAGGAAGGCTGTTTTCAATGATAATAGTTGGAGAGACAGGCCACGAAGAGGTCTGAAGGAGACTCCTGCTAAGAAATCTAGGACCAGGTTGAGGTTCCATAGAGGCACCAGCCACTTTAGAGGTGGTCAGATCTGCTTGACTCCTTTCAGAAAACGAGAGACATCCGGGGGAGAGGCTAGGCTGCCATCCTCACTCTTGGTTCCGTAGCATGACAATGCGGCCACCTGTACCTTGATGGAGTTGAGAGACAATCCCTTCTGTAGGCCGTATCCCGCAGAAATTCCAAAATCGCGGGAATTTTGACTGAGCGTGGGTTGATGTCGTGGTCCTCACATCAGGCTTCGAATACTCTCCAAATCCTTATGTATGTTAGGGATGTGGAGAACTTGCGTGCTCGGAGCAGGGTGTCAATTACTGCCCCCGAGTATCCGCTCTTCCTCAGGCGAGTCCTCTCAATGGCCAGGACGTAAGAGAGAATCGAGCTGGATCCCCGTGGAGGATCGGCCGTTGTTAGAGCAGATTCCTGTGTGGCAGTAGCGGGACACGGCTCCCTGTCAGCAGCCTTTGCATGTGTTGCGTTCGTGCCTGTTCTCGCCTTCGCTCCACCCTCTCTACCTTTGTGGCGACTCTCTTCGGGTCTGACGGACAGTTGCTGCCGCGGCTTCTCCTCACCTCTTCGCCCGGAGTCCCCGGGCTAGCTTGACGCTGTGGATCCGCCATGTTCCTGATGATTAAGGGCATGCGCGCTCCAGACTTTGTACTAGCAAGGGCGCAAACCTCGGGGGCGTTCCCCCATAGTGACATCATCCGCTTCCAACTTAAAAGGTCTTTGCTTGCAACTACGAATCGAGTTAGCAAGGGTAATTCTTTCTCCACTGTTCTGCCTCTACAAACTTACCTAGGGGTACCCACTCTTCGAGGGCCCCGCTCTCTCTCTTCTTGATTTCAGATTGCTAAGATGGGATCCGGTACTCGAGGGCCTACGTTCCTGAATGCTCAGAAGTCTCCTTACTGCCTGGAAGCGATCGCAGACGTGAACATTGGGAGTTCTATTGCAGATAGGAACCGATACTCGCTCCACGAAGGCCCATGTTCCTAAAACCCTTTACAGACTCTCTTCTATCTCAGAAGCTATCGCATACCTATATCTTATGAGTTACTATTACAGATTTCAGATAGAAACCAGTACTCACTCCACGAGGGCCTATGTTCCTAAATTCCTCCAAGACTCTTCTATTCCAGAAGCCATCTCATACACAGCTATTGTGAGTTCTTATTTCAGATTGCCTATAGGAACCAGTACTCGCCTACGGCTCCTGTTCCTAAATATACTGAAGACTCTGTTGCATAAGAGGCCATTACAGATATCTATAATTGTGAGTGTGTCATCTACTACTGGTTATGTATCCAGCATACCCTGTCTACTCACTACCTATAGTCTCTCTCTACAGCTCAGCAACGCAGAGATCGCAATTCCAGTATCCGAGGGACTTCAGCCCTGCCAGGCACATCAGCTCACTACTGCCACCTCTGGTGGTTCAACTTCCAATCTAATAAAGAACTATCTGTGTTTGTCTCAATACTCCAGCCTAACCGGTGGTCCCTCTCAGGATCTCCACCTGGGGGCGCTGTCATCTGCCATCAGCCCAAGGATTCACCATTTCTACTAAGTGTTTATTCCTTACAGTACTAGAGTGGTATCATATCGACTGCCACTCTGTGGGAGCCATCCCACATCAGATCGCTAACTCCGCCTACGAAGTATTACATATTGCTAGCTCTTCTCCTTAGGGAAACAGCATTCTACAGAAGACTAACTCCGCCTCCCTGGCGGTCATATCACTAACAGATTGCTACCCCTCTCTTAAGAACATAAGAACATAAGAAAATGCCATACTGGGTCAGACCAAGGGTCCATCAAGCCCAGCATCCTGTTTCCAACAGTGGCCAATCCAGGCCATAAGAACCTGGCAAGTACCCAAAAACTAAGTCTATTCCATGTAACCATGGCTAATGGCAGTGGCTATTCTCTAAGTGAACTTAATAGCAGGTAATGGACTTCTCCTCCAAGAACTTATCCAATCCTTTTTTAAACACAGCTATACTAACTGCACGAACCACATTCTCTGGCAACAAATTCCAGAGTTTAATTGTGCGTTGAGTAAAAAAAAACTTTCTCCGATTAGTTTTAAATGTGCCCCATGCTAACTTCATGGAGTGCCCCCTAGTCTTTCTACTATCCGAAAGAGTAAATAACCAATTCACATCTACCCGTTCTAGACCTCTCATGATTTTAAACACCTCTATCATATCCCCCCTCAGTCGTCTCTTCTCCAAGCTGAAAAGTCCTAACCTCTTTAGTCTTTCCTCATAGGGGAGTTGTTCCATTCCCCTTATCATTTTGGTAGCCCTTCTCTGTACCTTCTCCATCGCAATTATATCTTTTTTGAGATGCGGCGACCAGAATTGTACACAGTATTCAAGGTGCGGTCTCACCATGGAGCGATACAGAGGCATTATGACATTTTACGTTTTATTCATCATTCCTTTTCTAATAATTCCCAACATTCTGTTTGCTTTTTTGACTGCCGCAGCACACTGCACCGACGATTTCAATGTGTTATCCACTCTGACACCTAGATCTCTTTCTTGGGTTGTAGCACCTAATATGGAACCCAACATTGTGTAATTATAGCATGGGTTATTTTTCCCTATATGCATCACCTTGCACTTATCCACATTAAATTTCATCTGCCATTTGGATGCCCAATTTTCCAGTCTCACAAGGTTTTCCTGCAATTTATCACAATCTGCTTGTGATTTAACTACTCTGAACAATTTTGTGTCATCTGCAAATTTGATTATCTCACTCGTCGTATTTCTTTCCAGATCATTTATAAATATATTGAACAGTAAGGGTCCCAATACAGATCCCTGAGGCACTTCACTGTCCACTCCCTTCCACTGAGAAAATTGCCCATTTAATCCTACTCTCTGTTTCCTGTCTTTCAGCCAGTTTGCAATCCACGAAAGGACATCGCCACCTATCCCATGACTTTTTACTTTTCCTAGAAGCCTCTCATGAGGAACTTTGTCAAACGCCTTCTGAAAATCCAAGTATACTATATCTACCGGTTCACCTTTATCCACATGTTTATTAACTCCTTCAAAAAAGTGAAGCAGATTTGTGAGGCAAGACTTGCCCTGGGTAAAGCCATGCTGACTTTGTTCCATTAAACCATGTCTTTCTATATGTTCTGTGATTTTGATGTTTAGAACACTTTCCACTATTTTTCCTGGCACTGAAGTCAGTGATCTACAACAGAAGTCAGTGATCTACAACAGATTGCTAACTCCTCCCCTCTGAAGGAGCTAAGCCATACGTATTGCTAACTTCGCCCTCCTGGCGGGGTTATCCATAGCAGATGCTAGCTCCTCCTTCTACAGGAGTATCCAGCAGCCAGATCTATACCAGACTGCTAGCTCCTCCCCTCTGGGGGAGCAGATCTATAACAGATTTCTACCTCCTCCCCTCTAGGGGAGCAGATCAATAACAGCATGTCTGCGTACCACGGCCTTCTTGGCCAGTCCGGAGCCACTAGAAGTACTGATCCCTTGTGGTGTTCTATCTTGTGAATGATTGCACCCAATAGGGGCCATGGTGGGAAGGCGTATAAGAGTTTCCTGTGGCCAGGTCTGTACCAGGGCATCGATTCCCTGGGACTGAGATTCTCGTCTGTGGCTGAAGAAGCTGGGCACTTAGGCGTTGGACCGGCTTGCCAAGAGGTCCGTGGTTGGTGTTCCCCAATGGCTTACTATCAATTGGAATGCTGTGGTCGACAGTCTCCATTCTCCTGGGTCTAGACTTTCTCTGCTGAGGTAATCCATTCTCCTGGGTCTAGACTTTCTCTGCTGAGGTAATCCGCAGCGACGATGTCTTTCCCCGCGATGTGGGCGGCCGAGATCTCTTGAAGGTTCGCTTCCGTCCATAACATTAGGGGATCTATTTCCAGAGACACCTGTTGGCTTCTGGTTCTTCCCTGTTTGTTGATGTAGGCCACTGTTGTGGCGTTGTCCGACATGACTGACTGATTTGTCTCGGAGTCTGTGACCGAACTGTAGGCAGGCTAGTCTGACTGCCCGGGCTTCTAGGCGATTGATGTTCCATCCCAACTCTTCTTTGTTCCATTGCCCCTGGACGGTCAGTTCCTGGCAGTGTGCTCCCCATCCTCGTAGGCTGGCGTCCATGGTGAGCAGAATCCAGGTCGGTGAAGATAGCCTCACTCCCTGACTCAGATGGCCTTCTTGTAGCCACCATTGTAGTTGGGTCCGAACTTTGTCCGGGAGCTGAAGATGTACGGTGTAGTTCTGGGACAGTAGGTTCCATCGTGATAGGGAGCGCTGTAGGGGTCTCATGTGAGCTCTTGCCCATGGCACTACTTCCAGTGTGGATGCCATGAGGCCGAGGACTTGTAGGTAGTCCCATGCTGTGGGACGAAGCTCGCTCTACAGGGTTCGCAACTGGGTCATAAGTTTTGATCTCCTTGTCGGTGTCAGGATGACCTTGTCTTGTTTGGTATCAAACTGAACTTCCAAGTATTCTAGAGATTGGGAGGGCTGCAGACAGCTCTTGTTTGTGTTGACCCGAGGCTCTCCAGTAGAGTTTTGACTCTGTTGGTCGCCTGGTAACTTTCCTCTGGGGATTTTGCCCTGATCAGCCAATCGTCCAGATAAGGGTGTACGAGGATTCCTTCCTTCCTCAGTATTGCTGCCACTACCACCATGATTTTGGTGAATGTCCGGGGTGCAGTGGCTAACCTGAATGGTAGTGCTCGGAGCTGGTAGTAGCGGTCTAGAATCGTGAAGCGTAGAAAACGCTGTTGCTCTTGATGGACTGGAATGTGTAAGTAGGCTTCCGACAGATCCAGGGATGTAAGGAACTCTCCCCGGTTGTATTGCCCTTATTACCGAGCGTAGGGTTTTCATGCGGAAGCGAGGAATCTTCAGGTGACGGTTGACCGACTTGAGGTCCAGGATGGGCCGGAACGTTCTTTCTTTCTTGGTAACGATAAAAAAGATGGAATAATGTCCAGTACTTATTTGTTGTGTGGGCACTGGTGTTATAGCCTCTAAGGGTAGTAATCTGGTCAGGGTAGCTTCCACTGCCGTCCTCTTGGAAGGGTGGTGGCAGGGGGATTCCACAAACTTGTCCGGAGGGAGGTGGTGGAAATCCAGGTAATAGCCCTCTCGAATGATGGCTAGGACCGACTTGTCCGACGTTTTCTCGACCCATCTTTGGTAGAATAGGGCAAGTCTGCCCCCTATGGCTTTTTCCTTTGGACGGGTCGGCTAATTTTCATTGTAGGGTCCGGCTGGGACCTGGGACCGTGCCGGCTCCCCTTTTGTTGTGCTTGTTCCGAAAGGACTGGCTCCTGCTTGTGGGGCGAGCCGCTTGATATGTGCTTGGGTTGACGCGCTGTGATCCTCTGCCCCTGGGAGTTCGGGGGAAGGGTCGCTGGTTTCTCTTATTCCTGTCCTCCAGTAGCCGAGCTGTGGGGATTCGTCCCATTTATTGGCTAGCTTCTCTAGTTCATTGTGTCGATGTGTCATTGCTGTCTGGAAAGACAGCAATGACACATCGCTTCCGAACAGGAGGGTTCCTTTGAAGGGCATCCTTGTGAGTCTCGTTTTGGACGATGCGTTGGCCGACCAGCTTCGGAGCCAGAGTTGTCTTCTGGCTGCCACGGCTGATGACACACCTCTAGCTGCGGTGTGCACCAGATCAGAAGCAGCATCCGTGAGGAATGATACTGCTGATTCCAGGGCTTCCCCGGGATGTTGTTCCTAGTCTGTGATAAGCAGGCACGTGTCACCATGGCACAGGAGGCCGTGATCTGTAGATACATAGCGGAGACATCAAAAGACTGTTTGAGGATGGATTCCAGACATCTGTCTTGAGCATTCTTGAGTGCTGCTCCTCCCTCCACCGGGACAGTAGTGCGCTTCGAGACCGCACAGACCATGGCATCCACTTTCGGACATGCCAGGAGATCTTTGCCAGCTGGATCCAGAGGGTACATGGCTGCCAGAGCACGCCCCCCCCCCCCCCCCCTTTGAACGTAGTCTCCAGGGATTCCCATTCCAGGTCAATGAGCTGCTGGATGGCTTGTAACAGTGGGAAATGACGGGAGGTCTGACGGAGTCCCTCTAGGAGGGGATTCGTCTTAGGTTCCCCCAAGGCACTTGTGCCCAGGATAGTGAGCTCTTTCATGCTGTGTGTGACCAGGTCTGGAAGCTCGTCCTTGGTGAAGAAGTGCCTCATAGTTCGGTGGTGTTCGGTCCCTGGGGGGAGTTCCCCTTCCTCCAGGGGTTCTGTATCCTCATCTGAGTTGTCCGTGTCCCCGAAGGTGGAGCTTCGGGATGGTGGAACCACTTCTCTGGGCATAGAGGTTCCCGAGATGTTGGGGTCCTCTGGCGGAGGCTGAGGCCATATTAATCAGCAGCCTCGGCTGCATGTGGATGAAGTTATGCAGGCCTTTGAAGAATTCCACCCAGGAGATAGATGCTGGGTCTAAATTAAGAGGCGCTGTGTCCCTGGGGAGTCCTGTTTGAGGGAGGCTCCTGCTGGGGGACGCTAGGTCTGGTGTACTGTTCGAGAAGCTGGAACCCGGTACCGGCTGGGGAGGACCATGGGCTGGATCCCCCAAGTGCCTCCTCATACTGTATGCACAGGGCCGTGGCCTCCTCATGTTGTGCAGCTCTAATATGGCATGCTGGGCAAAGGCCCTGAGCCTTGAGCTTCTTCTCCGGTGGTGCCATGGCTTGTGCGCGTAAAATACAGGGCCCGGGTGGCTTAGTTATGCGCTCCGGTGCGTCGAAGTTGTGCGCGTAGGTTTGGTACGCACTCAGCGAGATGAGCACGCTGTTGTGCGCGCAGACTGAAGCTTTGCGCCCAGCACAGTAAGCGTGTGGCTATGCGCGTCGCTTGTGCACACGGAACTTGGGCGCGCGACATTGTGCGCACAAGATATTTGTGCACATGGCTCGCCTCTGTGCGCCCAGGTTGGGATGGCGGACAGGGCGGCAAACAGGTCAAGATGTTGACGGCGACCACGCGAACAATATGGCGACTACCTCGGAGGGTCTCCCACGTGGGAGGAACCTCGGATCTGACTGGGGTCTAGCCCTGCTAGGGCAGATCAACCCGGTAGCACTGGCACCGGCTGGCGACCTGTGCGACTCTTCGAGCTTCGGAGACCGGAGACTTTTAAATAGATTTCTACCTTACCTTCTCTTGGCGCTTCCCAGTCTCGTTCCAGATGGTCTCCGACTGCGGGGGGGGGGGGGGAATACCTTCACCGCCGCGCTCGAAGTTGCACCCACTGCCTCTCAGCCTCACCCGATGTCGGGGGCAAGGTCCACACCGAGGGTCGGCTGCCGGACCAAGGCTTACCTCCGAGGGATCGCGGAAATCACCTCAGGAATTCTCAACTGGGGGAGGGACCCGCGGGTTGTCATCGCAGGAGAGCGGGGCTCATCTTTGAGGTAAGATTTCTTCTTGTTTTGATAAATTACTCTAACGCTGTGCAAGCGTGCACAGAGTTCCGAACTGCTATGGAGACGGAAAATACTGAAGAGCTGCACTTCCTGCAGGGGTATATGTACTAGGATTGACGTCAGATTGAAACTGATCCGTCTCCAACTGCTATCAGGAGTACACTATACCCATTGGTCCAAAATCTGACAATACACCAATCCTCTCAGTGCACAAACATACCTGTTAATTCTTCTTTTACAGTAGGGACTTCTAGGTGCAGCAGAAGTAAACCGATACCTTCTTCTCACTGGAGAGGTTGGCCCATTATAGAACATTTTTTGCTTCCTTTGCTGCCTTGGTTCTGCAAACAAATTTTATGGAAACTGAAGTCATAATTTTAACCAAATTTCCCTGCCCTCCATCAAGCCCAAATCTTAGAGTAAATTTTTACTGCATAAAATAAAAAAGGAGAAATAAAAAACCTCAAGTTCACAAACAATCAGGAAGCTTTCTACAAGAAAACATTAAATTCCCTCAGCACGTAAGTGAACAAGCACCTGAAAAAAACTGCTACAGCTAAAACTGAGCAAGCATATTGGTACAAATTATATATAACATTAAACAGCTCTGGCTACCACAGCAGAAACAAAACTGTATTTCACAATGTTTTTAATCGTACAAGCTTTTGGATACAGAAGAGAAAACACATTCCAGTTCATTTTATAATTAAGGGTAGTCATTCAATATTTAGTTGGTCTATTATTTAAGGATTACCATGTGCATCTCAACTCTGATGTTAAATGTGCCATTCATATGCAAGAGCAAAAGTATCCAAAGGCAAACAATTTAAATATGAATTTGCTTAAAATAACTAAAGAAAATAAAGTAGTTACAAGAAAACTGAAGCTAGAGTGATTGAATCCCAGTATCTTAACATTAATAATACATACAGATGGGATTAAGGTTATATGTATATCCGGTTTTAGAGGAAGCTAAGGTCTCTGATCCTCTACAAAATGTCCATTATTGCAACAATTTATTAAGATAAGAAGAGTTAAATAGAGAGAAACCCCTGAAAGATGCAAATGAAAGCTCATGTCACCATAGTCCTAGTAGAGGCAGGTTCAGGTTGAGCTGGAAACCCAAAAGGATGAGTCTGCCACACCAAAAAGAAAATTGCACATTTAATTGTTCTCACCACAGCAGAACAATGATTGGCACACATGGGTCATATAACTTCTCTCATATTATCAACTCATTTCTATAGGGCTATTAGATATACTAGCAAAGAGGACATTTCACATGGAATTGAAGCAAATCAATGAAAACAAAGGATATATTAGAGCACACTGAAAACAAATAGCAAATCACCAGGACCTGATGGTATTCACTCCAGAATTCTAAAAACTCAAACATGAAAACTGCAAACATGTTAATCCATAACCTATCATTAAAATCTGACACTGTATCCAACAACTGGAGAGTAGCAAATGTAATGCCAGTTAAAAAAAAAAAAAAAAAAGGCTCCAGGAAAAATCCAGGAAAACTAGACCAGAAAGCAAAGTTGCTTATCTATAACAGGTGTTCTTCTAGGACAGCAGGATGTTAGTCCCTCATCAGATGGAGCCCAGCACGGCTACCACAGCAGAAACAAAACGGTATTTCACAAGTTTCTAGAAACTTTGACTGGTACACTGAGCATGCCACTATCCGCTTGGGGGTCTCTTCAGTCTCATGAGTAGATTACAAAAAAATAAAACAAACTACAGGAACCCAACTCCACGGGGTGGTGGGTGGGTTTCCTGAGAACTAACATGCTGCTGTACTAGGCGAACACCTGTTACAGGTAAGCAACTTCGCTTTCTCCTACAACAAGCAGGATGGTAGTCCTCACATGTGGGTGATTCCCTAGCTACAGGCTAGGAACATTCCGTGGCTGAGGCACCAGGGGAACCATGATCAACAGGGGGCCCGAAGGTCCAGGCACAGGCCCTGGCAGCATGGGCAGGGGGAATGCAAGGTCCCAATGGTGCAGAGGGTACTGACGGGCCCTCGTGTCCAGAGGAGTCTCCGACTGAGATTGGCTCAGACGCCCTACTCTTCGGTATGGGTCACCGAGGAGGGCATTGAGCCGATCCAAATATGGTTCCAACCTGGTTATCACCGGCACCAGCATCGGTGCGGATCCTGTCATCAGCACAGGCATCAGTAAATGCACAGACATCGATACAGGCAGCAGAATGGAGGGAGGCACTGCTGCTGGTGGTGGGAGCTCCAGCTCAGTCGCACAAAGCACGAGTCATTGCCAGGCACACTCGACATGCTTGACCTTGAAAGCCTCCGATAAAAGGGCAGGCTAATAGCAGACAGGTGAGGCCAGCTTCTCCTCGGGTTGCCGAGGAGGATCTACACCCAATACCAGAATCGGTGTGGATGGTCTCGGACCCCTGGATTGATGGGGGGTGAGGCCTCCTCTAGTCGTGGCCGCTTCAGTGGCAAGGTTGCAAGCACCAAGGCCAACACAAGCCCCGCACTGCGCGAATACGGCGACCAATGGCAGTGCTTTTGAGATCTCCCACTGTGCTCGACCCGGTCTTTCTCTGGCACCGAGGATGAAGTTGACGATCCAGAGGTCCGAGACTTAGAAGAAATCGACACTGGCTGATCTTCTGCACCCCCCTCACCCAAAGTCCTCGCGGGAGGAGAAACCGAAGGGAGGAGCAGTTCCCCCTCCCCCCTCAATCCTTGGGTGCTGATGGCATCAATGAAAGAGAGGAAGTTTCAGACTTACCCGATCTGAAAACCTTCTCCATCTTGTCCAGCTGGGCACGGCAATCTTTTGGGGTCATCTGAGTGCACCATTCGCAGCCCCGAACATCGTGCGATGCCCCCTGGCACAGGATGCACACATCATGTGGATCCGTTAAGGACATAGTCTGGGGGCACTGGGGACACAGACAGAAGCCCGAGGCCACCATGAGGCACACACAAGACTGCAAGGACATGCTGACTGGTGGATACAAAGGAGAGGAAAAAGGAAAAAAACTCACTGACTGATGAAAAATTAATGGGGATCCGGAGAGAGACCCAATAAAGGAAGAAGTGAGAAAACACACTTTGTGGAGTGTTTCCCGCAAAAAGAGCACGAGCTCCAGAACCACAAGACAGTAGCTCCGCGGAAAAGAGGAGACTGAAGAGAGACCCTGCATGGATAGTGGCATGCTGGGCATGCTCAGTGTGCCAGTCAAAGTTTCTAGAAACTTTGAAAAAAGTTTTCTGTGCCAGGCTCCATCTGATGATGTCACCCACATGTGAGGACTACCAGCCTGCTTGTCCTAGGAGAATGTCTGATATCCAAGCAAGCAAAATGATAGAAGCTATAGTTAAGAGCAGAATTACTGGGCAAATGGACAGAAATGGTTTACTGGCAGTCAAATTGTTTTAAGCAAAAAAAAAAAAAAATTCAAAAAAATTACACATTTAAAAATGTCTAACGTGGAGTCAAAAGGCAAGTCAGTTGATATATCTTATCTTTATTTTCAGAAGGCATTTGACAAAGTCAAACATGAGGGACTCCTCAAGAAATTAAAAATTCATGAGATAAAGAGCTCTTTCATGTGAAATAAAAGAGTAGACCTAAATGATCAGTTCACCCAATGGTGAGAAGGCAATAGAGTGCCCCAGGGATCTGTACTGGGACCAAAGTTAACATTCACTAATTATCTGGAAAGACAGCAATGACACAAAATTATTCAATATAGTTAAACTATGAACAGAATATGAAGAATTGTAGAAGAATTTTGTGAGACTGGGAAACTGATTGTTGCAGAGACCATGAGACAATCTACTAACAGGAAAAGTTGATGTTTACATACCCATTCCTACATCTTTATTGCCTCCTGGCAAAGAGTCCATGACCCTGTTTGTTCATGTAGAACATTACTATCTGGTTGTTGGGTTGAATGAGAATGCTCCTCCCTTGGAAGAGAGACGCATGAAAGTAGTCAGAACATATCTGATCGCACACAGTTCCAAGAGGCTGATCTGAAATCATCTTTCCATTAATGACCTTGTCCTTAAGAACATTAAATCTGAGCGCCATGCCCAGTTTGTCCAGAAATCTGGAGTAAGAGGTCCTCAGGTGGAGACAAGTGTTCCCATTGAACCTTCCTCAGAACCAAGAGGGGAGGGAACACTAATCCACAACCCCAATTAAGATGGTGACTGAAGAGGGGTTCACTCCTGGTGCACATCTTCTGAATGGCTGGACTCCACTGCAAGTGTTGGGGAATAGATTCACTTTGCAAGGGGCTCTGATGGAGTACCCATTCAATCTGGGGGGACTCTCCTTTCCAGGATATTAGATATGATCCCATATGCCTTCTTGTGGGACCATAATTGATGTCCTGGAAAAATTGAAGAGTACACGCCTTATCCTTAGTACCTAAAGAAGTTTAAAAAAAAAAGTCTTCACCAGCTCCGCAACTTGGTCCATGGGCTGATGTGTCCTCTGACTGAGAGCAGGAGGTGGAACGTCATCTTCAGATACCAGTATGGAATCTCCTTGTCCATCCTCTGGGCTCTGCAAAATTTGTACTGGGGGCCGATTAGCTGTGAAAGGCACCAGGGAACAAACGGGATCTGGCGTATCCAGGCAAAGGCCTTGCTCCATTAACGTAAATAGAAGTGTTAAGATTGAGGTGGTATATGAAGCATAATCCTTCCCCCCCCCAGATAGTTTCCTATATGCATGGTAGTAATCGTGTTAGTGAATAGCTGCATCGGAAGCACTATGGCACAATGTGCCAACAATGGAGCAATCTATTCTGTTGCTAGAGGCATCAACAGTTATCGAGGTTCAATGCATGTTGTACTTTGGAGCACAATGCATCAAGGTCTTGCGCTTCGATGGCACCGGAACCTATTGCATCGACAATGTTAAGACTCTATGCTTTTTCAGTTCCAGTTGCTCCAACAGCGCCAAAGAGTGGCACTGCTTCTTCTTAGCTGCACCCTGCACTTCTGTTTGCTCAACCCAGAAGCCTCTGCTTGTTCTGTCAAACAGGGAAACTTCAATGAGCTCCTGCTCAACTCGGCACCCAGAGAACCAGACAAGGCTCCACTCTAGGAAGAGGAACAACTGCAGCTCTTAACAGACTTACGCAGTTCTTTCTTTTGACATCTAGCTATAGTGGTAACCATTTACCTGGTCATGGTTTACCCAGAGGCAAGAATAACAGATGTCGTGCCCATCTGTAATGGACATTTTTCTACTATATACGAAGCTCATGGTGGACTTCTTGGAGCTAGACATCTTGTAAAGAAAATGTTGTGGTAGTGGGTTGTTTTTATTATTATTTTTTTTTTAATAGCACTGAAAATTGCAGTTCAAAAGGGCTTCTGAACTAGCAAGGCAATTCAGAATAGAAAGATTTTAAAGAATTTTAATGAAGAAAACAGAGATGCTGATGCTCGAATGAAAAAAGACTGAGGGAATCACAAGGCAACATCTGCATGGGAATTCCTACACATGCTCAGTAGTGCAAAGTTCTATGATCTTAATAGAAGAGTCTATTTGGCACGGTCGAATGACGTCACCCTGTGAGTCACAGCTAATTCAGTCCTGCTGGATAACTGAGAAGCCTTGAGTATCGTATGCACTTCTGGTTGCCATGTCAAGATAGAAAATGGCAGAACAGGAAAAAATGCAAAGAAGAAAGTAAAATGATTGCAAAGTTGGAATGACTACCTTATGAAGAGAGGGTTAAACAGGTTATAGCTCTTCATTTTGGAGAAGGATGAATACAGGGATATGATAGAAGTTTATAAAATTGTGTGTGGTGTGGAACAAGATAATAGGAACAGTTATTTATGTAAATGAATAGTATGAACACTAGGGAACATTTCAAGAAACTAACTGGTAGTGGATTTAAGAAGAAAGCAGAGCAGCTTCCCTGCAACAGGTGTTTGCCAAGAACAGTAGGTTGGAGACATGGGTGACATCATCAGATAGGGCCCAGCACTCTCCAGTCTTATAACAGAGTTCGCGAAAAATAAAATAAACCAAAAGAAAAAATGCAACTCTGCGGGGTGGCGGGTTTCATGAGGACTAACATCCTGCTGTCCTTGGAGAACACCTGTTACAGGCAAGCAACTCCGCATTTTCCCAAGGACAAGCAGGATGGTAGTCCTCACACATGGGCAATTAAGTAGCTTCAGGTCGCTCCTATCATGTGCAGCAGAGAACAATTGCCAACATGTACAACAATTAGAACTGCACCAACCAGAGGAGCAGATCTGCACCTAAGGACAGGACCCACGGAGGAAGTGTTGGGTTTATATGGCTGAAAGAGATTACAGAGGATGGACTGACCGAAATGATTGTCCCACCGGCCATCTTTGTCCAGGCAATAATATGAGGCGAATGTGTGGAGAGAACTCCAGGTCACCCTCTGCAATTCTCGTGAATGGGAACTGCACGCAAGTTAGCCACCGAGACTGACATGGTCCGTACTGAGTGAGTCTTGACATGACCGTTAAGCTGTAAGCCCACCTGTGCGTAGCAGAAGGCAATACAGTCCACAAGCCACTGGGATATGGTCTGCTTGGAGACAGCGATCCCCAATCTGTTTTTGTCGAAGGAAACAAAAAGATGAGTGGATAGGCGGTGAGGCGTCATCTGTTCCGAGTAAAAGGCTAGCGCCCTCTTACAATCTAGAGTTTGCAGAGCCCGCTCACCCTGGTGAGCATTTGGCCTCGGGAAAAAAAGAAGCCAACACAATGGACTGATTGAGATGGAACTCAGAGTCCACCTTGGGAAGGAACTTCGGATGCACCGCAGGACCACCTTGTCATGGCAAAATTTTGTTTAAGGTGGGTACGACATCAGAGCTTGCAGGTTCACTGACCCTCCGAGATAATGTAACCGTGACTAAGAAGATGACCTTCCAGGAAAGGTACTTCAGGTCACAAGATCACAATGGTTCAAATGGAGACTTCATGAGATGTGACAGGAGGATGTTTAGATCCCAGGAAACCGCTAGTGGGCGACTGGGGGGGGCTTTAGTTGTAACAAGCCCCTCATGAACCGTCCCACAAGCGGATGGGAAGAGATCACGGTACTATCTGTGCCCCAATGGTATGCCCTAATGGCACTCAGGTGAACCCTCACCGATGTGGTCTGCAGACCAGATTTGGAGAGGAACAACAGGTAGTCTAAGAGTGTCGGTGGGGAGCAAGAGAAAGAATCCAGACCGCGCCCCTGCACCTTGCCGAAAACCATTTCCACTTCAGATTGTAAGAAGTCTTGGTGGAGGGTTTCCTGGACGCCAGTAGGACTTGTGATACCCCTTCTGAAAGGCCCAGAGCCTGCAGTCACCCGGTCAACATCCATCCAAGCCAGAAACCAGACTTGGTGGGGCCAAAAGGAAGTGATCAGGGATCATGTTGCCCTGATCATGCTGAATCTTCTGGAGCATTTTTGAGATGAGAGGAAGGGGAGGATAAGAATACAACAGCCCCAGTGAATCAAAAAGGCATCCACCATCAATCTGCTGCTCCTCCAGCCTAGGGAGCAGAAGCGGTCCACTTTCTTGTTCTCCAAGGAAGCAAAGAATTCTATCTCCAGGGTCCCCCACAAGCGAAAGATCCAGTTCGCTCTTGAGGGACCACTCGTGAAGTCGGAAGGCACAGCTCAAGGAGTCCGCCAGGGTGTTGTCCACCCCTGAGAGGTACACTGTCCTGAGGAGGATGCCATTGTCGATGGCCCACGAACAAATGTGGACTCCCTCTGACAGGATGAAGGACCCCATTCCCCCCTGTTTGTTCCGATACCACATAGCTACCTGATTGTTGGTGTGAACAAAGATGACCTTGTTTGGAAGCTGTTCTCTGAACACCTGTAGGGCATACTGAATCGCTCGCAACTCCAAGAAGTTGATCTGGGACTGCGATTCCTGTGAGCACCAAAGCCTTTGGGTGTGGAGGCCCGCAACATGTGCTCCCCACCCCATCCGAGACGTGTCTGTGGTGAGGGCAACCTGGGGCTGTGGGCACCAAAAAGGCATCCCCCACTCCAGATTTGAGGGGGGGGGGGGTTGCCCACTACTCGAGGGACTGGCGCAGCAGCATGGTGAATATAACATGTGCGCATAGGTCTTGGTAGCATGACACCATTGGGAACGCAACGTCTACTGCGCTCGGTGCATGTGCAATCGAGCAAACTGAGTGACATGTACGGTCACTGCCATGTGGCCCAGTAATCGGAGAAACTGGTGCGCCAAGACATCGGAGCAATCAGAGACTACTCGAGCAAGTACCACAAGGGGCAGAAGAGCTGTTCTGGGGCAGAAAAGCCTTCGCCTGGACTGTGTCTAGCAGAGCTCCAAAGAAGTCCAGTTGCAAGGGTGGTTGGAGATGGGATTTCGGATAGTTGATCAGAAACCCCAGAGTTTCCAAGACTTGGACTGTGATTCGCAGTGCACTCTGTATCCCTTGTCTGGAGTCTCTCTTGATAAGCCAGTTGTCTAGATATGGGAAAACATGAATCCCCCGCCTCCGAAGATAGGCTCTGACCACTGCGAGACGCTTGGTAAAAATAGGAGGTGCAGACCCAAGGCCAAAGGGCAGTACTCGATACTGATAGCAATTCCCGTCGACTAGGAATCGCAGGTACTGCCGATCCACCTGAGAGATGGGGATATGGGCGTACGCGTCTTTTAGATCGAGGGAGCAGAGCCAGTCTCCTGCTTTGAGAAGGAGAATCAATGTGCCCTATGAAACCATTTTGAACTTTTCCTTTATTATTATTATTATTTATTTTTGGCTTTTATATACCGATCTTCTTGCATTAGATACAAATCAAACCGGTTTACAGTGAACAGAAAAACTTGCCTGTGGGCTTTACATAGAACAAGAATCGTATAAGCAAACTTAAAGTAACCTTTTAAAAAATATTAGTAACAATTAACTAACAACTTAAATGCAATAAATAAATTGAAACTACAATTACATAGCTATACAGTTACAATAAGCGGTCAAACAAATTACTTGGGCTAGGATGCATAGTAGGGAGAGAGGAAGAAGGAAGAAGGATGGAGGTGCACAGGGCTTGAAAAGAACGAAAGACATGGGAAACAAGACCAAAGGGTATCTGTGGCCCTCATATAGAGAAAGTGAGATTAGCGTGCATAAGAGCGAGATTGAAAACGCATAGAAGCAAATCATACTTGCAAGGAGATTGAATACGGATAAATTGAAGCTAAGGTGAGAATATATTGGTCAATATGCGGGTTCTGGAAACGCTAGTTTAAATAACCATGTTTTGATTTTTTTCTTGAAGGAAATTGGGCAGGGGTCCTGTCGGAGGTCTGGAGGGAGGGTATTCCATTGATTAGGACCTGCTGTGGAAAGGGCCCTATTCCTTAGAGATGTTTTAGTTTGAGGAACGAAAAGAGTGCCTTGGTATGCACTTCTAATCGGTCTGGTGGAGTTGTTAGGTCGAAACTGGAAGGTGAGATCAATTGGTGCTAAGTTGTGTAGGGATTTATGCATGATGGTCAGGACTTTGTAGAGGATTCTATATTTAATAGGGAGCTAGTGTAGGTTGTAGAGGATGGGTGTGATGTGATCCCTTTTTTTTTTAGTTCGTTAGTATCCTGGCGGCTGAGTTCAGTAACATCTGGAGAGGCTTGATGGTGACAGCAGGGAGACCGAGCAGCAAAGAATTACAGTAATCAAATTTAGTGAGGATAATTGCTTGCAGAACCAGGCGGAAATCATAAGAGTGCAGAAGGGGTTTAAGCTTTTTGAGCACTTGTAATTTGAAAAAGCACTCTTTAGTTGTATTGTTGACGAATCTTTTGAGGTTCAGCTGGTTGTTCAGGAGCACGCCTAGGTCTCTTACATGCGACGTGTTTTTGAGTTTGTCCGGATTAGTTGCAGGGGAGTTAGGGCGAGAGTGGCTTTCGTCCTGTGGTTGATCCTCTGGGTGAATGGCGGTCTTCCTAATAAAGAGGTTTTCATCCTGGGAGATGATGAGGAATTCAGTCTTGTCTTTGTTGATGACTAGGTTAAGCTTAGCGAGGAATGAACTGATTTCTTGAAAGCAACTGTCCCAGAAGTTAAGGGATTTTTGTAAAGACTCCTTAATAGGGATGAGGATCTGAACATCATCCGCGTATATGGAATGCTTGATTTTTAGTTTGGTAATGAGGAGGCAGAGAGGGAGAAGATATATGTTGAAGAGAGTTGGTGAAAGGGAAGAACCTTGCGGGACTCCCAGGTTCGATCTGATAGGATGACATTGTTTGTTATTGATTTTTACCTTGAATAATCTATTGCTGAGAAAAGAACGGAGCCAGGCGAGAGCGGTTCCAGAGATACCAATGTCCCTGAGCCGTCTAGTAGAATTGAATGGTTGACCGTATCAAAGGCTGCAGAAAGATCAAGGAGAATGAGTAGGTGAGATTGTCTTTTGTCCATGTTCAGGATGATGGAGTCGGTGAGAGAGATTAGAAGGGATTCCATGTTTAGGAATTTACGAAAACCATATTGTGACAGTGCCAGGATCGTGTGTTCCTCCAGGAATTCTGTGAGTTGTTTATTGACTATTTTCTCCATGATTTTGGCGATGAGGGGTAGATTGGCTATGGGACGGAAGTTAGCTGGATCTGATGTTGACAAATTGGGTTTTTTTAGGAGAGGTTTCAAGATGGCCTGCTTTAGAGAATCGGGAACTAGACCTTGTGTTAACGAACAATTGATGATTTCTGCGATGGGTTTTGCAATGGTATTTGGTATTGAGATGAGGAGGTTCGATGGGATGAGGGTTTGAGTTTCTTAAGGATATTTTCCACTTCGAGAGAGGAGGTGGTCTCGAATGAATCTAATCTTGCGGTCTGTTGAAGTGATGATGTCAACGAAAGAGGTATAGGAGGGTTGGGAGTGGCAAATGGTTTGGTGAGATTGATGATTTTGTTTTCAAAGAAGTTGGCCAGTTTTATGGCTTTAGAGCGAGCTTGGTCGTCTGGAATGGATGGTGGAGATGGTTTGGTGAGAGCAGAGATATAGGTGAAGAGAGCTTTAGAATCGAAGATGAAATGGTGTATTTTTTTTTGCGAAGAAATCTTTCTTTTTTTTTTAAGATGGTGTTCCTGTAGTTGTTGAGGGTGGATTTGTAGCTTGCTAGAGTCGTGGGAGAAGGATTTCTGCGCCAAATATGTTCTTTATTTCTGAGGAGAAGTTTGATAGCCTTCAATTTGGGTGTGAACCAAGGTTTTCGGTTGTCTTGGGCCTTGTGGAGCACTTTGGTGGTTAGGGGGCAGGTATGGTCTGCAACATTATTGATGATAGAATGCCAAGAGTTGATGGCTGTATTCGCATCTGAGAGGTGGAGCTGTGGCAGTTCCTTAGCTAGGTGTTTAGTTAGGATGTCTGAAGAGCAAGGTTTCCTGACATGAACCGTGGTTTTAGGGAAGGCAGGGGGAAGGGAGTCTGCTATCTTGATGACCGTGGTAATGATTTGGTGGTCCGACCAGGGAACTGGTGTGCAAGTGGGAGATGATGAGAGAGTGATACCTTCATTGACAAATATCAGGTCTAGAGTGTGGCCTGCTTTGTGAGTTGGGTTGTTAATGATCTGTTTGAAGCCCATGTGCCGAAGCGAAGATAGGAATGTTTCACAGTTGGTGGAGCGTGAGACAGAGTCAACATGTAGGTTGAAGTGTCCCATTATTAATGCAGGGGAGTCGTAGTTGGTGTGTTTGGTGATGTATTCTATGAGGGGAGATGGGTCAGTTTCGAGATTACCTGGAGGAGCGTAGATGAGGCAAATTTGGAGCTGTTTGGATTTTAAATATGCACATTCTAGATTAGAGGTTAGGTTTGAATGTTGAAGGGTTATCTTTAGGCCTTTCTTAGTTGCAAGTAGCAGTCCGTCTCCTCTTTTTTTAGGTCTGGGGATCGAGAATATGTCATATATTTGTGTGGGAAGTTGATTTATAAGTACTGTGTCCTTGGGTTTTAGCCATGTCTGTGATAGAACAGATGTCAGGATTGGCCTCAGAGATAATCATGGAGTATGTGAGATTGTTTAGAGAGTGATTGGGCATTGAAAAGGGTCAGGGTGAATAGTGAAAGGCCTAGCAGTTGTGTGAACAGTGAGATAATGATAGGGATTAGCCTCTTCTGTTGGATGGTGTGAGGTGGGGGAGGTTTCTCTTTATTTCTGAGGTGTTTGTTGATGACGGGGATGTTAAAGGAGTGCATTTTTTTTTTTTTTTAATTAACTGGGGAAGTTAACAGGGTGTAACCAAGTCTGTAAAGGATATCTGGGGAAGTCAGATAGAGAGGGAGGGCAAGGATAGTCAGATAAAGCTAGGAGGATGTCTGCCCTACTGATCTGCACTACAGGGCTGTACGAAGAAGTGCACAAAGGGGCGCGTGGCGCCGGAGAGAAGAAGAAATTTAAAGCCCCTCTGCGCTGCAGCTGATTGGTTGGTGGGTGGAGCTGCCGCAATTGGCTGGAGGCCGGCTTAAGGCCTCCGGTCTCCAGCCAATCGCCAATCTTTACCAGAAAATGGTTCAAGGCATGTGAGTCCAGAATGGGCCAAAAGCCACCCATTTTCTTGGTAATTAGGAAATACCTGGAGTAGGAGTTCATTGGAAATGCAACCTGTAACCCTGATGCACAATGGACAGGACCCAGAGGTCCGATATAATAGAGGTCCATCGATCTGCAAAAAGCTGGAGCTCACTCCCGACCAGGGAGCGTGTGCCCCACAGAGAGGGCTGGCTCAAGCTCCCTAGCTGCCAGTCAAAACCCTGTGGCAGGGTTCTGCGGTGGAACTATGTTCAGCCGGGATGTCTGAGGTTATCTTGACCTCGCTCTGGGTAGAGGCCGTGGAGGTCCGGCCCTCGGTGCTGGTGGATAGTATTTGCATGGCTGGTAAAAAGGACTCTTTGGGTATTGCTGAGGGGGTTTCTTGGGCGGTTGAGTGTCAGAGGTACTAGCTGACAATTGATGAAGGGTCTCATGATAGTCCTTCAGTTGAGCCACCGCCTCTTTATTTCTGTCACCAAACAGATTTTCCCCCATACTTCACAAATCAGCCAGGCGGTCCTGGACTTCAGGGCGCAGATCTGAGGCATGCAACCACGCCATCCATCAAGTCCCAATGCCTGCCTCTGCGGTTTTCATAGCCGTTTCGAAGACATAATATACAGAGCGGACTTCGTGCTTATCACACTCAAGGCCATGCTGCACTATCTTTTGGAAATCCTCCTGGAATTACTGTGGGAGGCGTTCACTAAACTCGAGAGCCTGTTTCCACAGGTTCCGGGAGTACTGACCCATGTATAATTGGTAACAAGCAATCCGGGCAGTTAACATTAACATTGCACCCTGAAATACCTAGCGTCCAAGGGCATCAAGGGCTCTATGCTCCAGCCCTGGGGGTGGGGGGGGGGGGGGGGGGTGCTTGCAGCATGAGTGTGAATCCTCTTTGCCTTCTTCAAGGCTGATTCTATCACCACCGACTGATGAGGGAGCTGTCAGAATACGAAACCAGTGGTGGGTTGGACCAGGTAAACTATGTCTGTCTTGCGGTTCACAGACGGCACAGAGATGATGTGCTCCCAGAGGCGGGCCACCAAATCCTGAATATGTCATGGACCGGTGCCGCCACTACCTCCTTTGGGTTATCCAGGAAGTGCAGAATCTCGAGCACCTTGTGTCTAGTGTCTTGCTCCATTAAGAGCTGGAAAGGCACAGATTCTGCCATGGCCTTTACTAACCCCGTGAAGGAAAGATCCTCTGGGAGGGATTTCTACTGCTGCTCCAGTGGAGAGGGCTCTGAAGGCAGATCCTCTGATTCCTCCATGGAGGACATGGACACCGCCCTTCCCATGGGTCATAAGGGGCCTCCCATTCACTGCGTCCCTCTGGGGATGCAGGGGGCTGAACATTCAACTGTGCCTGTGTCTATGCCTGTCCACTTTCCTACTTGGAAGACTATGACCGATGTCAATGTTTCTTCGATCTTTCTCGATGGTCACTGTGGTCTTTGCCTGGAACCGATGACTACTGCAAGGTACCCAACCAGAAACGGGACAACAAAGAACATGCTCGGTCCCCAGCTCCTACTTCAGGACTAGGGAATGGTTGTGGGGGCAACCCCGAAGGGGTTGAGACCAGAACTCCTTCTCGAGGTCCCGGAAGCCAATGACTAATCCAATCTTCTGAGTCCGAACAATTTCTCCAACTTATCAAGGTGTGCCTGATGGTCCTTAGGGGTCATCTGGGCACAGACCTCATAAATGTGGACATCTTGGGATGCTCCCTGGCAGAGGACACAGACCTCGTGGAGGTCGATGGTCGGCGGTCACCGGTGGATGATGTAGGGAAGGGAATTGCAAGACTAATCCCCCACAGGAGTGGCTCAACTGGGGAAGGAAGTCCCAAGACTTATCACTCATGGAGCAAATCAAATCCATATTTTCTCTTCACCCAATCTAAGAGGACTCAGTCTCAGCACAGGATGCTTGCCTATCATCTGCTGGAATCAAAGAATACTGGCAGGCTGAGTTTAATACAGGACTCTATAAAGGGTGATGTCAGCAAAACTTTTGTTATCTGTTTCCATCTGCTGGCTGGGAAGCATAACCCATGTGTTTGGGCTGGTCTGGTTGAAGAGGAAAATATTTTTAACACTCAAAACTAATTTAAAATTCAAAAAGTAATGCACTTAAAGTTAACATCTAACAGATGCAAATTTTGATTTTATGTAGTAAAACCACACTTAAACACATTTTACCTTTCAAGGGAGCTTGGTAACGTACAATAGTTTTTCTCTGTCTGAAGTCATAACGCTTTTGATTATCTTCTTCAGCATCTTCATCATCTTGGTCTTCACCTTCTTCTGAGGACTCTAGAAAAGTTATCAATCTTAAGATTAAAACAACAATTAAGCTATACATTCTATTCATCAATAAATGATATATTTAACTTCACTGAACTCTATACTACTTTTTTTTAATTTCAAAAGCATGTTTATTTACTCTCAAATGAAGTAATAATACAGTCAATACAACAATAACTTCTTTATTGTCAATGATACAAACTGGCCTCTCCCCCCAATAAAGCACATTTGCTGACCTGTAACTTCATGGAAAGCAAGGTAAAGTCAGTCACATGTGGGTGACATTATGATCAATCTCGATGATGGAACATGCCTTAGCAATGCTAGAAAAGGCCACAAAGTCTTTTGCACATTCACAGTTGATACCATAAATGAATGCACGCCGTTGGGGCACTGTGTGACAAAGACTGGACACAATGAATTCAAAATAACCAGTTGGGATTTTTGCTTTCTTTAAATCATGCAAAAAGTATATTAGACTCAGTTTTTGAAATTGTATTTAATTTTTACAGATGTCTGGTTGGTTGGTCTAAGCAGGCAGAGGAGTTCTAATAAAAAGCGGTGCTGCTCGATGTCTTAATACAATTGTGCAAAGGTTCTATAAGTAAGTAAGTTTAGCCAGAGTGTGATAAATAGTTACAATTTGTTTTTCTATTCAGTACTGACATTTCCGTTAATTTTCAGAGTATGAGATCTTCTTGAAGAACATCTCATAATTTTACAAAGAAACAGGACATTTGACTAAGTTAGAGCAGGATTTGTCCTGAGGTGATTACTCTCAAGCAAATAAGTTGTTGAGTTCTTAAACAAGAGTAAAAGTAAAATGAGTTTATAATAGTTTGACTGGCTCTATTTATTTATCTTTTTTCAAGTACAGTTTGTGAAAATTCAATCATTGAAACTTGAGAAATCCACAGACGCATCAATACATCTCTATAAATGCCGCTTAACCAAATCTCTTGACACCTTTTAAAAAAGTTTTTCGAGTTGTCTCCTGGAAAAGTGCCTTTTAAAAATATTAGCTATAAATTTTTGATGTTGGTAAAAAAAAAATCCCCTCCGAAAAAGGTGAATTCCAGCGAAACAAGGGCCTTTGTAGGGATTAAAAATTTGAATTGAGTCATAGTATATAACTAATAGGATATCAATTGTGCAAACGATGTACAATATTTGTTGAACATACCCAAATACTAAAAATATTAAGGTAACAGTGGTCTTAATCAATATGTGGATGAATGTGGTGTGGATATGATTGAGGGATGATAGTTTTCTTTTTATGTGAGTGTGTGTTGATCTTATTTTAACATTATTTAATACATATGGATGTAGTGTGGTTTTTGGGCATGATCCAGGGTGCATTTATATAACTAACTAAACATTTTTTTATCTCTTTTTGAAACCAAAGAGAATTCTGGACAGTAAACAACAGCGAAAAGTTAACATGATAGGTACAGGTAATGCTTTTTACAGACACAACCAATATAGAAAGCAATCATCTGTGTTTCATTTTACTTTTTCCAATTTAAAAAATAAAAAAAAAGTTTTCTCCCCTCCCCCCCTCAATCACACACCCTCACACACATTGGGCTGAAATGGCAGTGCCTTTTAAAGTAGGGTGGCTGCTCTTTTCCACAAGAGGAAATAGTCCTTCAACAGGATCAGGCGCTTGGGATGACATTTCGACTTTTTCCAGAGCAATTCCAAATGAGCCTGTTGTTGCATTTAAATTCGCCAATCGTATACCGAAGGCAAAGAGTCTGAGTTCCATTGGAGCAGAATGTTGAGATTACTTACCTGATAATCTTGTTTTCCTTAGTGTAGACAGATGGACTCAGAACAAGTGGGTACAGTGTGCTCGTGCTTGCAGTTGGAGACGGATCTGACGTCAGCATGGGTACATATACCCCACAGGAAGTGAGGCAATTCAGTAATCTTCCTTGCAAAAGCTGTTATGGATATCTGTGTACTGATGATCAATGAACTAGTGAAACAGGATTCCCCTGACCGATTGATAGGAGCTGGAGACCGCCAGCATTCCCAACCGGAAGGCGTCGACACCTGGCAAAGGGGACGCTCTTATGTAAGAAAATGACATGGCTTACCTTGAATCGGTGAAACCCATGTATACCGGCAACCGGGCGGGATGCTGAGTCCATCTGTCTACACTAAGGAAAACGAGATTATCAGGTAAGTAATCTCAACATTTCCTAGCGTGTAGCCAGATGGACTCAGAACAAGTGGGATGTACAAAAGCTACTCCCGGACTGGGTGGGAGGCTGTCTGAGGACCGCGTAGGACCGCCCTCGCAAATGCTGTGTCCTCCCTGGCCTGGACATCCAGACGGTAAAACCTGGAGAAGGTATGGAGGGAGGACCATGTCGCCGCTTTACATATTTCCGCAGGCGACAGCATCCTAGATTCTGCCCAAGATGCTGCTTGGGCTCTGGTAGAATGAGCCGTGACTTGTAGAAGTGGTGACTTCCCGGCCTCTACGTAGGCCGCTCTGATAACTTCTTTAATCCAGTGGGCGATGGTGGGCCGAGAGGCCGCTTCTCCTTGTTTCTTCCCGCTGTGCAGGACAAACAGATGGTCCGTCTTTCATACGGCTTCTGTCATTTCCAGATATCTGGGCAGCAATCTGCCGATGTCGAGATGGCGTAGCAAACGCCCTTCTTCTGATTTCTTCAGACCCGCCGTGGTTGGCAAGGATATGGTCTGGTTGAGGTGAAATTGTGAGACTACCTTAGGCAAGAAGGATGGAACCGTGCGAAGATGGATAGCCTCTGGAGTGATTCTAAGAAAGGGATCACGGCAGGACAACGCTTGTAGTTCCGAAATGCGGTATGCGGAACACACAGCCAGCAAGAACACCATCTTCAAAGTTAGAGAACGGAGAGACAGGCCCCGGAGGGGTCTGAAGGTGGATCCCGCAAGGAAATCCAAAACTATGTTGAGGTTCCACAGAGGCACTGGCCACTTCAGTGTCGGACGGATGTGCTTGACTCCTTTCAGGAAGCGGGAAACATCTGGGTGCGTGGCAATGGTCTTGCCGTCCCTCCTGGGACCGTAGCAAGACAGCGCAGTCACCTGAACCTTGATGGAGCTGAGGGAGAGACCCTTCTGAAGCCCATCCTGCAGGAAATCCAGAACAATAGGGATTGTGGTCGCATGTGGGTTGGTGCCATGAGTGTCGCACCAAGCTTCAAATACCCTCCAGATTCTTACGTAGGTAAGGGATGTGGAAAACTTGCGAGCTCGGAGGAGTGTATCTATCACCAGCTCCGAGTAACCCCTTTTCTTCAGTCTAGCCCTCTCAATGGCCAGACCGTAAGAGAGAACTGAGCTAGATCCTCGTGGAGGATGGGACCCTGACGTAGCAGGTCCCTGAGAGGAGGCAGGGGAAGGGGCTCCCCTGCCAGTAGTCTTCTCATGTCCGCGTACCAGGGTCTTCTTGGCCAGTCTGGCGCCACTAGAAGAACTAGGCCGTTGTTCTTCTGAATCTTGTGAATAAGGGTGCCCAGTAGGAGCCATGGAGTAAAAGCATATAGCAGTGTCCCTGGAGGCCATGGCTGAACCAGGGCGTCGATCCCGTGAGAGAACGGATCTCGCTTGCGGCTGAAGTATTTGGGTACTTGAGCATTGGACCTGTCCGCTAGTAAGTCCATGTCCGGAATCCCCCACTGATCCACAATCATCTGGAAGGCTGTGGGGGACAGCTGCCATTCTCCCGGATTTAGGCTTTCCCTGCTGAGGAAGTCTGCCATGGTGTTGTCCTTCCCGGCAATGTGGACGGCGGAGATGCCCTGAAGATTCGCCTCTGCCCAAGCCATCAGCGGGGCTATCTCTAGGGACACCTGTCGGCTTCTGGTTCCGCCCTGACGGTTGATGTATGCCACCGTGGTGGCGTTGTCGGACATCACCCTGACTGCCCGGTTCCGCAGTCTGTGAGCAAATTGTAGGCAGGCTAACCGGACTGCCCGTGCCTCTAGACGGTTGATGTTCCATCCTGACTCTTCTCTGTTCCACCGCCCTTGTGCGGTGAGTTCTTTCCAGTGTGCTCCCCATCCGCTCAGGCTGGCATCTGTGGTGAGCAGAATCCACGTGGGGGAGGACATCTTCGACCCCCTGCTCGTGTGGTTGGACTGCAACCATCACCGTAACTGGGTCCGCACTCTGGCTGACAGAGGTAGATGCACGGAATAATTCCGGAAGCGGGGGCTCCAGCGAGAGAGCAGGGAGCGTTGTAGAGGTCTCATATGGGCCCTTGCCCAGGGTACCACTTCCAGGGTGGATGCCATGAGGCCAAGAACCTGCAGATAATCCCAAGCTATGGGCCCGCTGGCTCCCATCAAGGACCGGAGACGCGTCTGAAGTTTTAACCTTCTCTTGGTAGTGAGAATGACTTTGTCTGCCTGGGTGTCGAACTGTACTCCCAGGTATTCCAGTGATTGGGAAGGCTGTAGGCAACTCTTGTTGAGGTTGACTACCCATCCCAGGCTTTCCAGAAGGGCGATTACTCTGTTGGTTGCCCGATGGCTCTCCTCTCGTGATTTCGCCCTGATCAGCCAATCGTCTAGGTAGGGATGGACAAGGATTCCTTCCCGTCTGAGCGCCGCTGCTACCACTACGACCACCTTGGTGAAGGTCCGCGGCACCGTGGCTAACCCGAAGGGCAGAGCCCGGAATTGGAAGTGGCATCCCAGAACCTTGAAGCGTAGGTAGCGCTGATGATCCCGATGGATCGGGATATGCAGGTAGGCTTCTGACAAGTCTAAGGCCTTGAGGAATTCTCCTGGCTGTACCGCAGTCTTGACTGAGCGCAGAGTTTCCTTGTGAAACCTCGGGACCCTTAAGTATCGATTGACTGACCTGAGGTCCAGTACGGGCCGGAAAGTGCCCTCTTTCTTGGGTACCATGAAATAAATGGAATAGTGCCCAGAATCCATTTCCCATGCAGGTACTGGGATTATGGCTTTCAAGGACAGGAGCCTCGCCAGGGTAGCTTCCAATGCCGCCTTCTTGTGTATTGGACATGAAGATTCCACAAACCTGTCCGGAGGGAGGTGATGGAAGTCCAGATAATACCCCTCTCGGATGATGGCAAGGACCCACTGATCAGACGTAATCTCGACCCGTCTGGGGTAGAAGAGGGTTAACCTGCCCCCTATGGCTCCGTCCCCCGGATGGATCGGCTGATTCTCATTGGGAGGCGCGGCCGGGCTGTGAACCCGAGCCGGCTCCCCTCTTATGTTGCTTGTTCCGAAAGGACTGGTTCCTAGCCTGAGGACGAGGTGCCTGGTAGCGACTCCTATAGGGAGTGAAGCGCTGGGAGCTTCTACCTCTGAAGGGCCTCGGAAAGGCACGCTGGTTCCTTTGAACCTATCTTCCGGCAGTCGAGGTACTGGAGAGGCGCCCCATGTGCTGACCAGTTTATCAAGGTCGCTGCCGAACAGAAAAGAACCCCTAAAGGGCATTCTGGTGAGGCGTGTCTTCGAAGAAGCATCGGCTGACCTATTCCGTATCCAGAGCTGCCTCCTGGCAGCTACGGAGGATGAGACCCCCTTTGCTGTCGTACGGACTAGGTCGGATGTGGCATCCGTGAGGAACGAGAGAGCTGACTCCATGTCTGCTGCCGGAGCATTGTTCCTGACCTGTGACAAACAGGAACGCGTCACCACTGTGCAGCAGGTTGCGATCCGCAAAGATAGAGCTGCCACCTCAAAGGTCTGTTTCAGGATGGCGTCCAGTCGCCAGTCATGAGGCTCCTTGAGGACCGCCCCCCCTTCAACTGGAATGGTAGTGCGCTTGACCACAGCGCTAACCAAGGCGTCCACCTGAGGGCACGCCAGCACTCCTTGATTGCCGGTTCCAGGGGGTACATGCCCGTCAGGGCCCGACCCCCTTTGAATGAGGCCGCTGGTGCAGCCCATTCCAAATCTATCAGTTGCTGTGCTGCTTGCAAGAAGGGAAAATGGCGGGCTGTAGGACGAAGACCTTCCAGCAGAGGGTTCTGCGAAGAGGGCACCGTAGTGCTGGGACCTGTAATAGCCAACTCCGCCAGGCACTGAGATACCAGGTCAGAGAGATCTTCCTTGGGAAAGAACTGCCTCATGGTTCGATATGACTCAATCCCCGAGGGAAGTTCCCCCTCCTAAGGGGGTTCGGACTCGTCCTCCGAGACATCAGGGTCCGCCTGAACCGGACTGCTCGGAGGCGGGTGCCCACGATAAGGGCGCGAAGGTCCAGGGGGAGGATCAGCTGGAGCAACAGCAGGGCCTGGACGGGAAGCTGATTGCATCTGTACAAAGGCATGGATCCCCTTAAAGAGATCCACCCAGGAAATGGAAGCGGTCTCTAGTCGTCGGGGTACCAGGTCCCCCGGGATCCCAGGTTGGTCGAGACTGCCCGCTAGATCCGGGGTGGCCCCTGGGGAACTGTCAGCAAACCTCGGTTGAGACTGGTCCTGGCCCGAGGCTCCCACTGCCTCCTCACATTGGGCACAAAGGGAGTCTGGCTCTTCGCTGTGTATGGCTCTAAGCTGGCATGCTGAGCAGAGGCCGAGAGCTTTTATGCCGGAATCAGGAGCCGCCGCCGCAGGAGACGCTGGGGCGTTCGAATGTTCCATCGTGGCTTGCGAAAGTATCGCTGAAGAGTAGGCGCTTAATACAATATGCGCTCAAGAATATGTGGCAGCAATATGCGCTCAATACAACAGGCGCTCAATAGTATGCGGCAGCAATATACGCTCAATACAACAGGTGCTCAATAATATGCGGCAGCAATATGCGCTTATACAATATGCGCTCAATAATATGCGGCAGCAATATGCGCTTATACAATATGCGCTCAATAATATGCGGCAGCAATATGCGCTTAATACAACAGGCACTCAATAATATGCGGCAGCAATATACGCTCAATACAACAGGTGCTCAATAATATGCGGCAGCAATATGCGCTTAATACAACAGGCGCTCAATAATATGCGGCAGCAATATACGCTCAATACAACAGGTGCTCAATAATATGCGGCAGCAATATACGCTCAATACAATATGTGCTCAATAATACGCGGTCAGCAATATACGCTCAATGATATCCAATATGCGATATACAGGCGCCTATCCTGGGCGCTCAATACCTGAACAAGGCCGACAAAATGGCGACCTCCACGGCGTGCCGCATACAGGCAACGCCGCCGATCCTCGTACCTCGGAGACCAAAAGTAAGAGATGTACGTCTTACCTGATCCTCAGCGCTTCCCGGTTGGAACCCGGGTGGTCTCTGGCTGCGGGGGGAGAGGGGAAATACCTTCACCGCCGCGCTTGAGGAAATGCACCCGCTGCCTCTAGGTCCACGCCAGGACCGAGGCGCCTCTCAGCCCGGCCCAAGCCCTTCTCGCTTGGGGGCTAGATCCCTGCCGCGATTCGGCCACCGGACCGAGGCCTAGACCTCCGAGGGATCGCGGAAATCACCCAGGGAAACTCAACTGGGGGAGGGACCCGAGGGTATCACCGCAGGAGTGCGGGGCTCGATGTTTCTGTAGAAATTTAGTAAGTAGAATATAGAAAGTAGAAAATAGAAAGTAGTATTGGAAAACACGCTCTGCGAGCGTGCAGGCTCTCCAAACTGCTTTGGAGATGGAAATTACTGAGTTGCTACACTTCCTGTGGGGGTATATGTACCCGTGCTGACGTCAGATCCGTCTCCAACTGCTAGCACAAGCACACTATATCCATTCGTTCTGAGTCCATCTGGCTACACACTAGGAAAGTTATTGTTACTTTGGTTGCTTATTGTGTAGATAACAATAAAGAGTTAATCATAAAATATATATATATCAAAACATTTCCATGCACAGCAGGAGAGACTTTCAACAGAAAGGAGGCTCTAGAATGAGGGAGTATGGGATGAGGATAAAGAGGGTAGACTGAGCAATCTTATGAAATGTTTCTTTTTACAGAGAGAATAGTGGAGGCATGCAATAGCCTCCTAATGAAGGTGGTAGAGACAGAAACAGAATCAGACTTAAGAAAGTACAGGATAAATTCAGGGGATCTCCAAGGGAGTGACGGAAATTGCAAAGCTCAATTAGTTGGGCAGATGGGCAAACTAGATAGTCCATTTAGCCTTTTTATGCCGCCATATTTCTAGGTTTCTATGATTTATGCTATGAAAAAATGAAATAAAATTACTTACCACCACTTTCATCTTGATTATCAGTTGTTTCTTCATCAGTCTGCTGAGCATCTCTTTTCTGCTTCGCTCGAGAATATATTTCAAGATTCTCCTAATTATCAAGAGGAATAAAACATTATATGTTTTATATGTCTTGAAAGCTAGGTAAGGAAGATATCCATTGCATATACTCATTTAATCACACAAAAACAGTATAGTACGTATGGGGAAGCAAAGCTACAAGCATTGGGGTTGATTTTGGCAAACACAGGACAACACAAGTGTTTCTGCTACTAAAACATCTGATTTTATGGCATGTTAAACACAAAATACTAACGGTTCACAGTGTTTAACAAATGTAAAATATATCAAAAACTCAGATCTGGTCTTTATTTTTTAAATTGTAGAGAGTAAAAAGAAACTTCTCCAACCAGCGAAGGTAAAATATACTGCAGTCTTAAAATAGATAGCAAGCCAAGAATATGGTCAGCTTTTAGGGCAGGGATTGTAAAATTTACAATCCAAATCAGATGTCTTCAACATGCTTTACAATAAGTATGGTTATCTATTGAGCCTCAGGCAATACAAAAAGGGTTCTGCCCAAATCTAAATAGCCTAATCTATAAAGGCTGTCTTTTTTTTTTTTTTTTTATCTATCATAAAGAGGAAATTTTACAGGTTAGTTTTCTTTCCCTTAGTCCCAATACACTAGTCCAGTCCAAATAGGTTGATTATGTCCCCCTACCAGCAGATAGAGGCAAAGCAAACTGATTTCTCCAGTGACATCACGCCACTACATATAGGTAGTGCAGCACTGTGAAAACCCAGTATCCCTATGGCAAAGCATTGAGACTACTTTAACAGACAAAAACATAACATCAATAAATTCATAAAAAGTGAAAAACACAGGAAATCTTCGTGTTTCCACCCGCCTATTATGAAAAGATATAAACAAGGGAATAAACAGGATGTGAAAAAACACACCAAATAGGAAGCTTGCGCTGAATCATCTGGAAATATATACAGCAGTATCTGAGCTATACACTCCATACAACCCAAAGAGGCACAACTTTCCTGAAGGGCAGAACTAAAGGAAAGAAAATTAAACAGGTACAAATTTCTCCTTCCATGTCGTCCTGCTACACCAGTCCAGTTCCAAACAGGTGGGAAGTACCAAAGCCCCACTACATAGGAAGGGAAGAAGTAAGGGCCACTTTGAGAACTCCAGTTCCATAAACTACATTCTCTTTAGCAAAGATGGCCAGCCTGTAATGCTTGGCAAAAGAATGTAAAAACAACCAAGCAGTTGCCTTACAAATATCCTCAGGAGCTACCACTACAGTTTCTGTCCAGGATGAAAACTGTGCCCTCGCAGAATGAGCCCACATCTCAGGAGCTCTTCAACCCTTAAGTAAATATGCTTAAGTTATTGCATCTTTAATCCATCTAGCAATATAGAAACACAGAAACCAAAATGCTAGCAAAACAGGACCAATAGTCCATCCAGTCTGCCAGCAAGCTTCCCATGGTAATATCTGCCGTGCAGTTTACCCCCATGAATCAGTCAGTGTTGCTTGATGTGATTTGCTTATGGTCTTGGCCGAGGAAGCAGTCCTGTTTTTCCCTTAATGTCTGGACATGTTGTAAACTTGGACTGCGAGGGTCCCTTACCCTCTTGGCTGCCGGCGCCAAGTTCCTGTTCAAACCCTGCCCCTTATGCGCACATGCGCACGCAGGGGTTCAGATTTTAAAGAGGCCGCGGCGGGAAATCGTAGCCCGGCTCCTGGGATGACGTTAGAAGCAGTTGGGTATTTAAACCCAGCTGCTCCCTGCATACCTCACCTTGCAACGAGGTTGCTCCTTCGAGTTTGCTAGTTGCTGTTCTTGCCTGTTCCTGTCTTGTTCCTTCTCCAGCCCTTCCTTGGCGTCTCCTGGCTCCTGACTTTGGCTCGTCCTCGGGTATCCTGCTTGCTGCCTGCCTCGACCCTGGTTCGTCTTCAGTCTCTGCTGTCTGCCATCTGCCCCGACTCCTGGTTTGTCTCTCTTCCTGCTCATCTGTTGCCTGATATCTTCCGGTCTGCTCCGTCCAGTAGACCTCACCTAAGTCCAAGCGGCTCGGATCCTCAAAGGCTCCTCTCGGGAGGATCTCGGGCTTCCAGTGGTGAAGATTCGGTGGGTCTCCTGACTTGAACCGCCTCCCAGCTACGACTTCCACTGTGGGCCTCCTCACGGTGCGTCTTCATTGACTCTAGCCGGCTCAAGGGTCCACGAACTCAACAGCACATTAGTACCCCAGACTGTAAAAAAGTCATGGCTCGTGTTGGTTGTCTCTGAATCCAAATTCTCTTTGTTCCACACCTCTCCTTCAAAGCAGAGCACGATGTTGCAGTTGCATCAAATGAATCAAGGCTTATTGGTCAGGAGTAGTAATCCCATGCCTTCTATTAAGGGTAGTAACTGCTGCTCTGTGCAGGCTGGTGAAAATATAGAGAAAAACGTGGTGTATCTTTCCCTGCAGGTAAACACTAAAATTTATCATGAATGCCTTAGCTTTTCCTCCCCTTCCCCTGACAATCCAGCCAGAAGTAGGAGGGAGCAAGAGCACAAGGAGACAGACTGCTGGACTGCTAGGGTGAGCACAAGTTGCTAGGTGGAATATCCCAACCCCAAGCAAATAACTCACTGCCGAGTCCAATAGGGAGTTACCCACTGAGATAGAGCCCTCAGGCTGCTTGGAACAGCTGAAACTAGTGAATTCCACAGGGAAGAAATCCAGAAACACTCCATTAAGAGACAGGAAGCCAGGTAGCTGCAAGTGCAACCCCTGTCGGAACATACTGCCAAGGTATTAATACCCCATGAGTGCATAAACCAGAATTCCCCTATCCGCAGACAGGGTTTTCTCCAAAATGGCGAAGTTTAGCATTCAAGCCACTGCAACCAAGAGCAGCACCTCTGTTGCAGGGTCATTCATCCTCCAACTCCCTTAGCCATGGATATGGAGAGAAGTTAAAGGAATATTCTCCAATTAGAGGGCCTCGAACCCACCTCACTGAGGCAGGATCCCGCAGGCAAGAATGACTGGCCAGATCGGCCCTTTGAGCTCTGTAAGCATCAAGGTGACACCTGGATGGAAAAGACCCTTAAGGTTCACCTGGGAGCTACTCTGGAGAGGCTCCTTCGCAAAATAGACCTGCTGTGCCGGACAATGACCTAAGGAGAGCGCTACTGCTCAACCAGCTGTCGGAGCTCGGGAGGAACCAAGAGCAACCGCCAGTAAAAGTGGCAGCATCCCTTCTCTGAAAAAACGGAGAATGAGGGACACCCCTTGTAGGGGTGGACAATTGGGCATCCAGAGGGGAACCCAAAAGGGTTGTCCTGGAACCTGGTTGAGTTTCCCCACCTTGAAGGCAGAGGAGCAATGGGAATCGGGACCTCCCGATCCCAAAAACCTTCAATTTTCAAAAGGAGAGTTGAGGTACAATCACTGATCGCTGAGGTTCAGAAGCAACCACTGGCAACTACCCTCAGAAGGGTGGGCCACAGTAATCAGGGGAGCCCCAGCAAAAACAGTCCAACAACCGCCTCTGCTATTCCCCAGCCCTGGGCTCCCAGGAAACACTCCAATTCAAGAATTGAGACTGACTTAGAGATAAACATGCCAGGGACTGAACCTCAGGGGCTTCCCCATGAAAGGGGTTCGAGACACATATACCTCTTCCAAGGGAGGAGAGGATTCCCAACCCTACCCTCCCAGTGTCCACTCCCATTAGGGTTCAATCAGGAACACAGTCCTAGATAGTCCTGTGGCTTTGAGGCACAACTGGTTGTGCTTGCCACAAGGGAAACACACAAGCACAAATACACCCATACAGCAGAGGGCAACTGGAAAACAAGCCCTTCGCTGTGAAACACGCTGACCAGTACTCATACAGTGGTATCCACTTGCTGGAATAGGTGGCTACGCGCTGCCCAAAAGGCATAAAACAGTGTGATAACGCCTTCTCTGCCAGTGTTTACCACACTTCACAGTGCAGAACTGACAAAGAGGCCGAGACCATGATGTGACAATGGCAGAACCCTGGCTTGGCAGAAACTGCACAGACAGACAGGGAGAATGCTGCCTGTCACTGCCCGAGGTGCACAAAGAAGATGCCTTGCTGTACCCAACACATGCTGCGCTTCTCAGTCACAGTAACTCACAGTGGAGTGAACAGAAACAGTGTGACAACGATGTTCCCAGGACCATTGGTGCACTAGGCATGGCATGGTGGCGGGTGGTGTTTCATGGCATCATCCTCTGACAACACTCCAAGAGGCTGGAAAACTGCACAAGAAATGGCTCACCTTCGTTTCCCTCAAGGAACAACAGAAGCATGGGCAACCAACTGTGCCCATGGAGCCCTGCGGTTATGTCCTGCAGCATCCAATGACGTCCACTGGTGCCCACAGTGGTGACAGTGACCCTTGGGCCCATAGTGCTATCTCGCATACCGAAGAAAGCCACATCATGGGCACCAAACAAGGTAGCACCCAAGGCTTCGATGGCACTTGACCGAATCAGGATCAGATAGACTATATGTAGTGCCATCCCCAGCACCCCAGGCACCTGCAGACCTCAACCACCTAGCGGCACCTGATAGAGCACCCGATAGCCGAAGGCATCTATGAACCAGCGATGCCAGGGTCACCTGCAGGCAGAGGCTCTGCAGCCCCACCACAGTACAATCGATGCCCAAAGGAACCAATGACAGCCAGCGCCATTGACTCCTCCTCTCGGCTCATCTGTTTCTCTGAGAGAGTCAATGCAGTGAGCTCAATGGCATATCTCGTCAGTGGCTAGGGCTGACGACAGCCCCACTAGGCTGATCCCAATGGCTATAGGCACCTGAGATCACCAGCATCCATGGCCAGTGATCGGCACTCAATCTATACAAGGTGGAAATCCCTCTCACCAAAGGGCTTCAGTTGAGGCCCTCAAGAGTTCCTGCGGACAATGCCTCAAGAACGACTAGGGTGTAAAGTGGCAATCCCAGTGCTTTGCTGGTGGTGCTCGATATAATCAAGAGCAGCAACGAAAGGCTTTGGTGGCCAACACGCCTCATGGCCTCCATGGCAGCCCCGCACCTCGATGGCATAGAATGCGCCGATATCGGGACAGCTCCGCATCGAGACAGCATCAAGGCCACGCACCTCGACTGCCTCAAAGGTTTCCACAGCATCGAGACCACATACCCCAACAGCATCGGGGGTGGCCATGCACGCACCTCGATGGAATCGAGGGCATTGATGGCGCCCAATCACCATGGGCTTTGAGGGCACCGTAGGCATTGACGGTTCCGAAGGTACAGCGGCTATCGAGGCACATACCCTGACAACATTAAGGATGGCCATTGCAAGCACCTCGATGGAATCGAGGGCACCATGACATTGACGGCACCGCAGCCATCGCGGCATCGATGTCATCAAGGGTACTGCCAGCACTGTTGCATCAATGCTGCTGCAGCATTGATGGCACCGTGGCATCTATGGCACTGAGGACTCAAGGGCATCAAGGCATCGAAAGCAGTGAGGGCGTCTACATCAAGGTTGGCACTGACTGCACTGAGGGGAACCATGGCGCCCAATGGCAGCCTGATCCCCAACAGCAACCACTACTCCACCACTTTGATGCCTATGGCACAAAAGGCCCATACGGCACAGAGGGCAGATCCACACCTCAATGACCTCAAGTGCATCCCAGCACCTCGACGGTGTCAAGGCTTGATGGCAAACCTAGTCCCCAATACAATCCCAACATCAATGCATCAGAACAACGGTGCACTGGTCACAGCTGTGCACAGGAACAGTTACTGGGCATGGCACAGATGGTGCGGCAGCAAACTGTTTGCCCAAGCTCCTGCTCACCCTTCTCATCCAAGGGAGACTGCACTGTCATCACCGGCAAGCAGGAAGGGCGGCTATCACATCCAGGGCTCCTGCCCGTGGAGACTAGTTCCTTTGAGTGAGGGGGGGATGAGTTCTCATCCACACAGGAACGGTATTGGTCCTCAATCTCTTCACTGTCTGTCCTCCATCAATGCCGATCAATCAGTGAAATGGCATGGAACTCCTGTCCAGGTAGAACTCAGGCAAGTCCCCAGGCTGAGCGACCTACATGGATCACCCACAGAATGCACTGTCAGTCAGTCCTGCCAGCACCGGGCAAAAGGTATAAAAACAGAGAGCAAGGAGAGGTGTGATGAGACCGCACTTTGAATACTGTGTACAATTCTGGTTGCTGCATCTCAAAAAAGATATAGTTGTGATGGAGAAGGAACACAGAAGGGAAACCAAAATGATAAAGGGGATGGAACAGCTCCCCTGTGAGGAAAGGCTGAAGAGGTTAGGGCTGTTTAGCTTGGAGAAGAAACGACTGAGGGGGGCTATGATAGAGGTCTTTAAGATCAAGAGAGGTCTTGAACGAGTAGATGTGAATCAGTTATTTACACTTTTGGAAAATAGAAGGACTAGGGGGCACTCCATGAAGTTAGCAAGTAGCACATTTAAAACTAAACAGAGAAAATTCTTTCACTCAACACACAATTAAGCTCTGGAATTTGTTGCCAGAGGATGTGGTTAGTGCAGTTAGTGTAGCTGGGTTCAAAAAAGGTTTGGATAAGTTCTTGGAGAAGTCCATTAACTGCTATTAATCAAGATGACTTAGGGAATGGCCTCTGCTATTACTGTCATCAGTAGCATGGGATCTTCTTGGTGTTTGGGTACTAGCTAGGTTCTTGTGGCCTGGTTTGGCCTCTGTTGGAAACAGGATGCTGGGCTTGATGGACCCTTGGTCTGACCAGGCATGGCAATTTCTTATGTTCTTTAACTGCAAGTGCAGTATAATTTTTTTTATTTTTAAGGAAGAAATAGACTCTGCCAGACTGCACAGGGACTAAGACCTGCCACGCAGCTGACAGACAGAGGAAAAAGAGAAAGAAAAGAAAACTACCAAAGGTAAAGCAAAGAAAACAGCTACAGCTCCAGAAACTATAGAGAAAGAGCAAAGCTGAATACCATGAGCACTTGGCTCCCGAACCACATGGCTCAGCAGAAAACAAGAAAGAATGCAGGACTCTGCCTAGGAGGGTAGGGTGATGACTACAGCTGCACATGCTCAGTAGAGCATGCTGAAAGCTCTAGATTCTTTGAGATCAAATTTCTGTGCCGGGCTCCAGCCGATGTCACCCATGGGTGAGGACTACCATCCTGCTTGTCCTGAGAAGTCAAGCTACAGGCAACGACTTTAGAATGCTAGACCCTGACATTCTTGCAAGTTGCCATTAGATCCATGTGAGGCCAACCCCACCTGTGAACAATGCTCCAACTCTCTGGAATCAAGCAGATTTCCGCTTACAAAGCCTACCTGAAAAATGTCTTGTCCTGCAATGCAAGTTGCTGACAAGAACTGAAGATTCTCCTCTGCCCAGGGGAAAAGAAGATGTGTTTCCAACAACACTCTCAACTCCTGCTGTTGCCCTGTTTGTTCACATACTGTATGTTACTGCTATTGCTTTGTCTGATACAACCTGGACCGCTTTCCCCCAAATCATGAATAAGAGTCAACTAAGTAATCCCGATTTCCAACCTCTTGATGGATCAAATCGCCTCCTCCGAAAACCAAACTCCCTGTGACACTTGTTCCAGGCAACAAGCCCCTCAGTCGAACAGGCTTGCATCTGTCATGACCAGAATCCAGGATGGAGATGTCAGACTAACACCCCTCAAAGTTTTGGGGGTCCATTCACCACTTGAGACTCTGTCTCACACTACTGGCAAGGTCAGACACAGCCTATAATCCTGAGATTAATATGAACACCAAGATAGAAGAGAATGCTGAAGAAGTCTCATATGGGTTCTGGCCCAGGGAACTAAATCCAGAGTGGCTACTATGGAATCCAAGAGTTCAAGATAATCTCAAATCCTTGATGCCGGAAGAGTAAGAAACTTGCAAGTTTGAAGAATCAGCTTGTTCACCTTTTCCATTGTCAGATAGCCCGGCCCACCTTGGTATCAAATCGAGCCCCCAGATATTCCAATGACTGAAAAAGATCCAGATTGCTCTTTGCAAATTTAATTACCCAGCCCAAGTCTTCTAAAAACGTGGACAACTGGCTACCTTCTTGATAAGAACCGATCCTGATTCATCAATCATCCAGTTATGGGTGAACCCTCATCTCTTCTCAATGATGCCACCACTACAATCATGATCTTGGTGAAGATCAGCAAAGTTATGGCCAATCCGAAAGGAAGGAAGCGACCTAAACTAAAAATGTTCTTTGAGGACACAAAAACAAAAAGATACCTCTAACCATCATGTGGAATGGGGATATAGAAATAAGATCTAGGGAAGGCAGAAACTCGCCCTGTTAACCACCATGCACACTGAATGAAGCAATTCAATCCACCAAACAATTCAATAGGGTCTGCTTACCCACCACCCTTCCCTGTCTGTTGGGATCAAAAGAGACGAAGAGCTGGGTGGACTGTCTGTGGCTTGCTGTATGATCCAGAAAGAAAGCCAAGGCCCTTTTGCAGTCCAAGGAATGAACTGCCTGCTCCCCTGAGTGAGAGTGAGGACTGGGGAAGAAGGTGGGTAATATGATGGACTGTTTAAGTTGGAAATCAGATTCCACCTTGGGTAGGAACTTCGAATGCATACACAACACCACACGATCATGGAAGAACTTCGTGTATGGTGGGTATGTCACCAGAGCTTGAAGCTTACTGACCCTTCGAGCTCAAGTAATTGCTACCAGGAACAAAATTTTCCAGGTAAGGAACTTCAGATCACAAGACTGCAGTAGCTCAAAAGGGGATCGCATGAGCCATGCCAGGAAAATGTCCCAGGCTATGACATTTATTTATTTATTTATTTTAAATTTTTATATACCGGAATTCCTGTATGCAATACAAATCAGTCCGGTTTACAAGTAACGAAAGAGGTTGCCCTGGTCTGGGAAGTTAGACCTGGGTTTTTTTTTTTGACATGAGGCCAAAGAGGGGGCTTCAGCTGGAGGAGGCCCCGCATGAATCAGCCTACTAGAGGATGCACAGAAATCGGCAATGCCAGTGACACCCCGATGGTATGCACTGACAGCACTCAGGTGGACCTTGACAGCGCTGGTCTGAAGCCCAGATTCGGAGAGATGCCAAAGGTAGTCCAACAGCTGAGGGGCAGGAGAAGGGATCCAAGCCATGACCCGTACACCAGATGGAAAATCTTTTCCACTTCAAGTTGTAGGACTTTCTGGTGGAGGGTTTTTGGGACGCCACCAGTACCTGGGAGATGCAGTCTGAAAGCGCCAGAGGCTGAAGGACTATGCATTCAACATCAAAGCCGTCAGGGCCAATGTTCGGAGATTTTGGTTGGCACAGGGTGCCCCGATTCTGAGAGATGAAATCTGGCGCCGTCCCCAGCCAGACAGGGGCCCACACCGACAAATCCAGCAGAAGCGGGAACCAGACATAGCGTGGCCAGAAGTGCGCCACCAAGATCATGGTCCTGCCATCCTGTAAAGCTTCAGCAACGTCTTCAGCAGGCGCGGCAGAGGGGGGTATGCATATAGCAGGCCTCTCCTCCAGTGGAGGGAGAAGGCATCACAGGCCAGATGTCCATTCCCCCGACACCAGGGAGCAGAACTTGCTCACCTTGTAGTTGTGAGGGGAGGCAAAGAGGTCCACATCCGGCATGCCCCAGCAGTGAAACAGCTCGGCCAAGACTCCCAGGTGGAGGGACCACTCGTAAGGCTAAAAGGAGCGGCTTAAGCGATCCGCCAGGACATTCAGACGACCCGGCAGGTATGTGGCATGCAGACATCCCCTGCGAGAGGGCCAAAGTCCATACTTGCACCGCCTCCAGGCACAGCAGGAATGAGCCCATGCCTCCCTGTTTGTTGATGTACCACATCACAACTTGGTAGTCCGTCCGAATCAGGACTTCCTTGGATGACAACTGGTCCCCGAATGCCCATAAGGCATACTGGATTGCCCGAAGCTCCAGGAAGTTTATCTGACAACGAGCTTCGACGGCAGTCCAGAGATCCTGTGTATGGATACCATTCACATGGGTTCCCCCAGCCCTGAGAGGAAGCATTGGTGGTGAGAATCGCCTGGGGCGGAGAGGCTTAGAATGGAAGTTCTTTTTCCAGGTTGGAAAGATCTTCCCACCAGGACAGGATTGCAACAGGAGTCTCGAGATCCTGGGAAGCTTGTCGCCACTGGGACTGCAAGGTCCATTGGGCCCTCCTCATGCAGAGGCGAGCCAGAAGGGTCACATGGATAGAAGCCGCCATGTGACCCAGTAGGCGGAGCAGAAGGCGAGCTGGCACCCTCCATTTGCTCTGGATAAGGATAGCCAGAGAGGCAAGAGCGATCGCTCGGTCCCAGGGCAAAAAAGCTTTTGCCTGTGCCGTGTCCAGTCTGGCGCCTATGAAGTCCAGCTGAGGAGATGGGCAGAGATGAGACTTGGGGAAGTTGATAAACCCCAATGCCTGCAGTGTCTGCACAGTCAGGGCCAGAGCATGTAAGGCTCCAGAGCAGGAGTCGCTCTTGAGCAATGGAGATACTGCCGGTGGCTGGGGAAGATAGCAATGTGCGAAAAACCTCCTTGAAATCGAGGGAGCAAAGCTAGTCTCCTCCTTTGAGGAGCGGAAGCAGCGAGCCCAGACAGACCATCTTGAACTTTTCTCTTATGAGAAAGCTTGTTCAACGCCCGGAGGTCAAGAATGGGGCGCAAGCCACCATTCTTTTCTGGAAAGAGGAAGTACCTCGAATAGAACCCTTGGCCCCGCTGAAGGCGAGGGACCTGTTCCACTGTGCCCGTCACAAGGAGGGTGGAGAGTTCTGTCTAAATTATGACCTGATGGGCGGATGAACCCCATGATGGACATGGGGGAGAGGTCTCTGGGAGCAGACTGAAGTTTAGGCAGTACCCCTGATGGATGATAGCGAGGACCCATCTATTTGAAGTGATCTCTTCCCAGCAATGGGCAAAGCTCAAGAGCCTGCCTCCGACCGGGGGACCCGGCGTCAGGGGTACAGTCAACTGGCATGTGCTACCTCACCACCAGTCAAAAGCCTATGACCGGGGCTTGCTGGGACCTGCGAGGAATGCTAGCCCTGGAGGCTGGAGGATAATACTTCCCCTCATATAGAGAAAGGCTTCCAGAATCCTGGCCTAGAGGACTTCCTGGCCGAGGACGGGGCATCAGAAGCACTAGCAGACTGCTAAAGTGTGTCATGATGGTCCTACAATTGCGCTACCACATCCCAGACTTTATCCCCGAAGAGGTTTTCACCTATGCAGGGGAGATCGGCTAGCCTGTCTTGGACCTCCAGCCGGAGATCAGAAGCTGTGAGCCATGCCATTCTCCTGGCACCAATGCCAACCGCAACTATGCGAGCCGCCATCTTGAAGACATCATAGATGGAACACATTTCGTGCTTCCCGGCCTCAAGACCCAACAGGACAATGGCCAAGAGGGCCTCCTGTTGTTGAGGTAGGTCCTCTGCGAATTCCTGGACCCGTTTCCAGAGATTGCAGTTGTCTTAGGTCATATAGAGCTGGTAGGCAGCGATGCGGGCCATCAGCATGGCGCCTTGGAAGAGACTTTCCTGTACAGAGCATCTAGCTCCCTGTGCTCACGTCACATCACGTCACGGATCAAAGCCTCCTTTGTTTGAGGAGGCATCGGAGGGCAAAGCGGTGCCAAGGGGCGTCCCGGTGGTACCGCCGCTTTGAGGATGTCTGAGTTTGGCGGTGGTGAGAGGTGATGGGTCGCCCAGGTGATCTTTGATAATCTTGGGTTTTTTGAGAGGGGCCCTGGAGCGCATCCCCTGTGGATCTGAGATGCGACACGGAGGAGAGGTCTGAGAATACCTGCTGTGATGGCGAGGAGGATCCCGAGGTCACCAATGTGACGTGTGGGTGTGCCTCGCTCTCGGATTGGGACAACGAACCTGAGCAACTTGGATGTGCACTAGTCGACGCCCCTTGTTTTTCTGCTGGCTGCGTCGTCCTATAGGCAGCTTTCAGCCCCGGCATCAATGCCTGCGTCGATGGCGCCGGGATCAGACATACTGAAGACGGCTTGTGTGTTCTCACGTGCTCCTACGTCGATATGCGCCGCGGGTGCGCCGATGATTACTTCGTTGGTGTCGCTGACGCATGCTTCCTGTTATCATGCTTCTCCGTGGCGGGCGCCGTCTTCAAGGTTCGCTTTTGCGTCGGCGCCGCATCGAGCGACGCTGGACTGGGTGCGCCATGCATCGGCATCGATATGGTGGCACAGTGTGTCGGCGCAGATGAAGATGCGCCATGTCTCGGCGCCAATGAGGATGCGCCCTGTGTCTGCGCCGATGAAGATATGCCCTGCGTCTGCACCAGTAAGGCGCTTCGACGCATGCACGCCATGCGGCTTGACCAAAGCCTCGGTTTGCGGCGTGGGCTTCTTGACTGTACGGCTCACCGACACCGTTGACGCGTCATGACCATGATGGTCGGTGCGTTTTTGGTCTCTGTCTCAAGGCCTGTCATGCTTGGGCTTCTTCCGTCTCTCCGCGCCTGACTTGGATGTCGCCGGTTCCAACGACGACGCTCTACACATCTGCGGGGGCGTTGGGGTGGCCGGTCCCGGGGAAGATTGGGCCTCCGAAGGTGGAGCATAAGAGCCCTGTCGACGGTCTGTCAGCATTGTCATCTTTTCGTGACGCTGACAACGCGCTCTGGGGGACATTTTGCCGCACAGTGGGCAGGTCTGAATTGGGTGGTCTGGGCCCAGACACAGATAACAGCGGTCATGTCCATCCGTGATGGACATGACTTTGCCACAGAGGCACGGTTTGAAGCCCAAGCGCCGTCCTCCATCTCTCCTACCGTGTTCTTTCATCTTTGGATGTTTTTTGTAGTTTTTCTCTCTTCAGAGCTGAGAGGTCTGAAGCTCCGCATGCGATCCCGTGCACAGAAAAATAGACTGAGGAGAGTCGATTCCAGTGTGGGAACTCATACACAGCCTCAGAGCAAAGCTCTGACATCACTTTGAAGCGCCGCCTCCCGGGCCTGATTGACAGTTCCCATGACAGCATGGCTAATTCAGCCCTGCTATCGATGGGAAAACGGAGGATGACTCCATGGAGTAATCACCCCAAGGGTCGTAAGGCCCTTCCCTACTCACTGGGACCAGAATGCCATGGGCGAGGTCCGTGAGGGGCATCAGCCCTAGGCTCCGAGGACTTTGGAGGCCTCGAGGGCACCACGGGAATCGACTGTTGCCCTGGCACCGAGAGGATCGGAGGCCGGAAGGACCCGGCAAGGGTTCAGGGAACTGTGGTCTGGGAAACATGGTACTGGCTATATCTTCCTCCTCGGAGGACTCGAGAATTGGGATCATTCCAGTGGAGGGCATCAGTGGCTGCTGGGGAACAGAGGGTCCCTCAGGCACTGGCTGCGTCGGAAGGGCGCCCAGGACAACATCCAGACGCTCCAACAGGGGTGCTAGCATCGATGGTGGAGGCTCGAGCAACAGTATGGAGAGCTTTGAGCACTGCGGACTGCAGCCTACGGTCCAACTCCTCCTGAAAGTCCGGAGCGGCCAGGACTGAGGGAGGGGGACGAGGCATCACCGGCTCTTCCTCGGTGGCTCATCGGAGGATGGGGCCTCCGATGGCCAGTTTTGCTTCAATGGCGGCCCAGCAGCCGCCAGTATCAATCCAGAATTGACTGGTGGCGATATTTGTGGGATCTCCCTCGGTGCTTGGCCCAGTCTTTCCCCAGTGCCAAGGACGCGCATGATCCCGATGTCCAAGAGAGCAGTGAAATCATTGAAAGACTTATCATTCCCGCAATCCTTGGAGGTACTGGCGAGAGGAATGGCCAGAGGAAGCTTGTCAAGGGGCTCCCCGTGGTCCCTCAGAGTCATTGGGGCCGACACAGGAGTGGAAGGAGCAGACTTTGGGGCCCCGAAAAGCTTCTCCATTTTATCGAGATGCACCCAATACCCTTTGAGGGAGTCATCTGATCACACAGATGGCATCCACGGACATTGTGCGAGGCCCCCAGGCAGAGGATACAAACCTCATGCGGATCTGTGATGGACATAGTCCATGAGCACTGGGGGCACAGACTAAAACCGATCAACGCTATGAAAAAACACCTGGCGGGCTGTCAATGACCGGCAGCCACCATACGGCAGAAAGTCGGGAATAGACTGCAAAGTTGAAAATGAGGCAGGAAAACAATCTACCGCACTGAGCAGACACCAACCATGAAGGGGGACCCAACGAGGAAATTGGAAAACTCGAACACTTAGAGAAAAACAAAGAATTTGAGCGCTCCATGAACAGCGAGGCAACTGCACCGCAGAAGAGATTGAAGGGGGACCTCGCAATGATGCGCAAATAGCAGCAAGCTGGGCAAAGTTTCTAGAAACTTTGACAAAAGGTTTCAGTGCTGGGCTCCATCGCATGATGTCACCCACATGTGAGGTCTACCATCCCTGCTTGTCCTAGGAGAATGGCCTCATCCTATTACTGAAAAGGGCACTGGTACTACAGAATTCATCAGCTGGAGATGCATCAACATCTCAACCACATCCTTTCATTTGTAGACAGAACAGAGAGAGATCAAAGATGTCTGAAACAAGAATACGAAGCTCCAGGGAATAATCATGAAGAATCAGCTCTAACACCCACTAATCCGAGGTTATAAGGATCCACTCCTGCTAAAAAAAAGTTGCAGACGGCCATGCACAGAAAGAACCAGCTCATGAACCCGGCGAGCTTCACTGAGACGTCAGACAAGCTGCTGAGGATGTGACTGAGTCAGGAATAGGCTTGCTGAAACTCCAAAAAGACTGACCCCTGACCCTCAAAGCCTGAGAACCTTTGAAAAAGTAAGGTGACTGGAAAAGGATCTAGGCATCAGCACTGATAATATGTTGGAATCTTCTTCTCAGTGTACAGCAGCAGCCAGAAAGCAAACAAAATGCTAGGAATTAAGAAAGGAATGGAGAATAAAATAGAGAATACCATAATGCCTGTATCGTACCATGGTGCAACCTCATCTTGAGAACTGTGAGCAGTTCTGGTCACCACATCTCAAAAAAGATATAGCAGAAAAGGTACAGAGAAGAGTGACAAATGATAAATGTGATGCAACAATTCCCCTGTGAAGAAAGAGATTAGGACTCTTCAGCCTGGGGAAGAGACAGCTGAGGGGAGATATGAAAGGAGGTTTATAAAATAATGAGTGAAGTGGACGAGTAAACATTGAAAGAATAAAACAACTGACCAAACAGTACAAAGACTTGGGAAAACACAATGAAGTTACTAACGGATACATTTAAAACTAACAAGAGAAAATATATATATATTTTTTATAATTAAAGATTTTTGTTGCTGTAAAAACAAGCCGTTACAGATGGAATAAATGGTACACAAACATCAAGCGTATAAGAACCAAAAGTAAACAATACAGTAAAGTGTGCGTAAAGCAATACAGCAAGGTATGTTTAAAAGCAATAAACCCCCTCCCTCCCCCCCCTCATGCCAATCAACCGATATAGTGCAAGTCCATGCTTTAGCACCCCAACAAGGTTCATCATAGAGGCAGGAGTCGATATGACAAGAAAGAAAAAAGGAAAGGTATTCCCTTAACTAAGTGTAAAGATTAATGATCTCCAGGTGATGTAAGGTCCCCAAACTTGATGAAATTTTGAAAGGCGGTGGTATTTCATGGCTGTAAGACGATATAAAGTGCATGTCCCATCTAGACGTTTTAAAAGTTCATCCGATGTGGGCGGCTGAGGCCGTTTCCAGTGATATGCAATCTCCATTCTTGTAGCCGCACATACTTGTTGCATTAGAGTTTGCCCAGATGCAGAGAGTGCATCATTGGTGCCAAACATGAGTGCCTGTTCCTTAGAGAGAGCGCAAGGGACTCGGAGAAGGCTTAATAGTAACGTTGCGACATAGGACCAAAGAAGTTGGATATGTGGGCATTCCCACCACATATGAATAAATGTACCAGGTTGAGAACAATTCCGCCAACAATGAGGATGTACTCTGGGGTAGCACTGATGTAGACGAGCTGGCGTCAGGTGCCAGCGATAAAGGATCTTGTAGTTGGCTTCAATAATCCGGGAGGATATATTTCCACGTGAAAGTTTGGGAAAAATAGTCAACCATTCCTCTTCGGAAATGGATCTCTGGAGATCGAGTTCCCAGGCCTTCATATGAGGATGCTTAACGAACGAACACGATCCCAGAATCTGGTATAGCTTGGATATTATGCCTCCAATAGCTCGAGTGGATGCACAATAGCCTTCGAATAGTGAGCAGGAGGAAGATAGAAGGCCCCTGGCTTGAATATGCTGGATGAAATGGCGAAGCTGCATATATGAGAGAAATTCCCTTGTAGGTAACTGGTAAGTCTCTTGTAGCGTTGAAAAAGAGAGTAGTGATCCCTGCTGCATAACATGCCAGAAGCTGAAGATGCCTTTAGATTTCCATATATCGTATGCCAAAATAGGAAGGCCTGCCAAGAACATAGTATTATGAAATTAAAAAAAGACAATGAGAAATAGTCAGTGTTCCCTACGAGTTTATGCTTCCACACATTATAGGTTTGTCGCGTACATGGTGTCAGTACAAGACCTGTCCGCCATGTCTTGACAGGTTGCCAGAGGAGAGACGCTATAGGCATCGGAGCCATCCATTCCTGTTCTAGGGCCACCCAAGATTTTATGTTAGTGGAGCTGTGCCAATCGAGGACAGGGCGTAGTTGTGCCGCAGCATAGTACCAAGACAGGTTAGGTAGGCCCAGGCCCTCCACAGACTTAGGGTGGTATAAAATCTTTTGCGCCATTCTTGGAGGCCGGTGTCTCCACAAGAATCGAAGCAACTTTCTTTGCCATTGAAGCAGTGTGACACGAGAGACCATCACCGGGAGTGTCTGAAAGAGGTAGAGAAGTTTGGGAAGAATGTTCATCTTGATGGTTGCCAAGCACCCAATCCACGTAAGCGGGAGCCAATTCAATTTTTTTAAACAAAGGGGTATAATTGAGCTGGAAAAGATTTGACAGAGTGTTATTTAAATAGACCCCTAGATATTTAGCTTGGCTGGCGCCCATTTGAAAGCATGAGAAGTCTTTAAGGATTGAACCATATCCAGTGGGCAAGAGATGTTCAAAATCTCAGATTTATCCCAATTTATTCTGAAGCCAGAAAGAGCACTAAAATGCGCTAAGTCTGCTTCTATCATGGGGAGAGACGTGGTGGGGTGACCTACAGTGAACATAATGTCGTCTGCAAACAAGGATATTTTGGATTCATAGGACTGAAAAGAAAAGCCCCGCACTTTTCTGGTTGGTGCTGATGGTAATGGCTAAAGGTTCTAAAAAGATAGCAAACAGTAAGGGTGACAAGGGATATCCCTGCCTTGTACCCCGTCTAACAGGGAAGGAGGTAGTATATCTGCCATTTATTTTTAGACTAGCCGAGGGTTTGTGATAAAGAGCGTGAAGCCAATTATGGAAGAAAGGTCCAAATTCCATTGCTTGGAGGGTATGAAATAAAAAGGGTCAGTGGACCATGTCAAAGGCCTTCTCTGCGTCTATGGCCAGTAACAGGTGGTCCAACCGGGGAGTAGCCCCCCATATGATGTTAATTATTTTACGGACATTATCACTTGCCATACGGCCAGGAATAAAACCAGCCTGGTCCGAGTGGATAATTTGGGATATAAAGTTGTTCATTCTATCGGCGAGGAGTTTAGCGAGAATTTTGAGATCCAAATTTATTAAGGAAATTGGGCGATAAGACGCACATAGCGCCGGGTCCCTGCCAGGTTTGGCTATAATGGTGATACCCGCCGTATTAGAATCTGGGTTTAACATCCCCCCTTCCCGTAGATAATTAAAATGGCTCTGCAGATGGGGCGCAATGGTGTGACTAAAAGATTTATAAAATTTGGCGGTTAAGCCATCGGGGCCCGGCGCTTTTCCCACTTTGAGGGATTTGATGACACTGAGAATCTCCAGTGTCGTGATTTCCGCATTTAAGCTATCTCGCATTTCTGGGATGAGGCGAGGCAGGGGGAGAGCTTGAAGGTATTGAATGATATCTGAGGTCTGTATGTGGGATTCTGCTGAGTATAAGTCTTGATAAAATTTGAGAAATTGTTGAGCAATAGCCGAATTGGTTGTTTCAACTTCCCCTTTTTCATTTTTAATTTTAAGGATATGGTTCTGAAAGGACTGCTTTTTCAATTGTTGGGCTAAAACCCTTCCAGCTCTATTCCCCCCCTCAAAATGTACTTGTCTAGAAAGGCTTAGTGCATGCGAGATGCGATCCAATTCCAGGCTATGTAAATCATCTCTGACTTTAGTAAGTTGGATCAAAGTCTTCTTGGAACGAGTTGTACTATGTTGTTTCGTGAGATCTAGAATCTGCGCTCTCAGTTGGGAACAGGCTGCTTCCCTCTTCTTTTTAAGATAAGAGGTATGGGAAATGAAATGGCCTCTAATATAAGATTTGAAACAGTCCCAAACCACGACAGGGGAGGAGACTGATCCAGTATTAATCGTAAAGAAATCCCGTATGAGCTGTGTGGTGGTCTGGATGAACGAGGGGGTCGTGTAATATGGATTCATTAAGTCGCCAATATTTACAACCATGATCACCAGACGGTATGCGAAGCTGTAAGGAAATGGATGCATGATCGGACCATGAGATGATTCCTATATCAGGTTTACGGATCATATGAAATAGGTTTTTGTCTACCATTAAGTAATCTATTCTCGAATAGGAATCATGTGGCTTAGAATAAAATGAGTACGATCGTGAATGTGGAAAAGTAGCCCTCCAAGAGTCTATTAAGTTGTGCTCAGTCAGAAGGTCCTTGAGGGCTCTAGTGTGTACCGAAGCCATGTGGGATAGACCCTTAGAGGTGTCAATGGAAGGGGATAGGGTGACATTAAAGTCGCCTCCAACAATTAAGTGGCCAGAAGCATTCAAGGTTATAGTTTTTGGAGATTCCTGAAGAAAACAGCCTGTTCCCTGTTAGGAGCGTACACAGAGAGAAACGTGAAATCAAGATCATGCAGGGTAATACAGAGTAAAAAAAATCAACCCTGAGGGTCTGAGATACACTTCTTGCATTCAAACACCATATGTGATGCAAACAAAATTCCAACTGCTGCATACCTGGTATTTTTGTGGGCGGCAGAAAAAAAACTGACTGTGGTATTTACTCGACCGCATAAGGGATTCGTACCTACGTGTGAGATGCGTTTCTTGGACAAAAATAATTCTGGATTGGAAACTGACATCTCTCTATAAAAAAGGGATCGCTTTTGGGGAGTATTGAGGCCTTTAGCATTTATGGATACTATGTTGAACATAGCCATTGGCTGAAAGTAAGGTGGTGAAAAAATGCCTGGGAAAAATCCATAGCGTACACTAAGAAAAGTCTATCAGCCTGGGCAATACCAAGCCGCAAGGGAGACGCTTTGATCCTGGGAAAATAACCTTGAGACTAAGTCAGGAGCAAAGTAAAGAAGGGGAAGAAAAATGACCTGCCATTAGCAAAAAATATGCAGCATGGAGGAGCATCACCTCAAGACCCAGATGATCAGAAACATTAGCATGAACCCCTCTAAAGCCTAAGTACCCCAATGTTCCCCTATAACACTGCCACCACCTCCAGGCAGACTGACTCCCATCCCAAGTTGGGGGAGTGAGTGGTATCACGAAGGAGAGAGACGGCACCCCACCCCCTCCCCCAAATCCACAGCAACCATGAACAAGAGAAAAACAAGAATAAAACAGAAATATACAATGTAAACGCGCTCAGTAAACATCAAAAACAGACATATATAGTTAGCTAACAAAATGACCCAGTACAAGCTGGGAGATATTAGTGCTCCAGATGCAGGACATTAGAGAAATTTCAGGAAGGGCCTTGTTTAGAAGAAAGACCGCCAGAATGCCTCCGAAGCCTGTTGTTGCGCTTCCCCACCCTCTGCCACACAGGGTATGGAGTGTGGGAGGTGGCGGGCCCCACAGATTTCTGAGGTGGTTGAGAGGCTGTATATCCCAGAGGTGAAAGGCTAGGAATGGCCTCTTCCACAGACAGGCACTTATGCGTGGCCCCCTCGAGTGAAAATGAGAGACCAAATGGGTGCAGCCATCTGTATTTTACAGATTTATTGCGGAGAAAAGCTGTGACTTCTCTGAAGGATTGGCGAATTTGAAGAGTCGCCAAGGAGAGGTCCGGGAAGACAGCAATGTTATGATTGTTCCAGACCCACGTAGGGCTATCTGCTCCTTAATTTTGTATGCGGTGAAACAAACAATAATGTCTCGCAGACGGTTGGACTGGGGGGGGCGCAAGGCTCTATGAACTCGATCAAATTGTATGTCAGGAGGTAGAAATTCCCCCTGTTTAGTCGTCTCCCTGAGTAGATATAAGCAAAAGTCCCGGATCAGCACATGGCAGTCCTCGGGTCCAGACGGCTCAGGAAAACCCCAAAAACGGAGGTTGCTCCTCCGCGCTCTATTTTCTAGGTCGGCGATCTTAGCTGAAAGTTGATCGGTATCCACCCGGAGGGAGTCAGTAATATTTTTAGTCACCAGTACCTGCTCAGCTTGTCCCTCAAGGCGCACGTCCAAATCGTCCACTCTATGGCCCAGAGGCGTGAGATCCTCCCGTATCTCCTCCAAGTGGGTCAGTAATTCTTGCCAGAACGATTTTATATCCGCCCTTAATCCAGCGAACCGCTTCAGGAATTCGTCCCGGGTCGGGTGTTCAGACAGTGCCCCGTCACGGGATTCGGTAAGTGTCAGGGATGGCTCTGAGGATTCAGTGCGCGAAACGCCGCCATTTTGGTCTCCGTCCTCGTTAGCGGAGCAGCTGCTTGAATCTTTAGTTCCTTCTCTCTGGTATGAGAAACATTGCAGATCCGGATTTTTTTTTTTTTTGCTGGCCATAGCTCGCAACAAGGGCTTTCTCCCAGGGCCTAAAGATAGTTGCTAGGTGTGGTTAGAGCGCGGATTGCCGTGGATTTGGGGAGAGACGACGGGAGCTCAGGAATCAAGCTGCCATCTCACAGCGTGACGTCACGCAGCCCCCTAGAGAAAATATTTTTTAATCATTGCATAATTAAGCTCTGGAATTCATTTCCAGAGATGTGTGGTGTAGCTGCATTTAAAAAAAGGTTTGGACAAGTTCTTGGAGGAAAAGTCCATAAACCAATATGGTGGAGTTGCAGAAATCCACTTCTTATCTCTAGGATAAGCAGCATGGAATCTATCTGCCCTTTGGGGTTTTGCCAGGTACTTATGACCTGGATTGGCCACAGCTGGAAACACTGGGCTTGATGGACCTTTGGGCTGACCCTGCATGGCAAATCTTATATTCTTATGTATCCAGCCTCTATTGCCTAGAGTCACAGGAAGAATGAATTTAAAAACACAGCTTATCCTCAGGAAGCCTCTGAGGTTTCAAATTTCCTAGGTTCTTGAACAGCTTCTCCAGATCCTTTCCAAATAATTTCCCTTAACTGGGAGCTTTCCCAGACAATACTTTGACCAAGTATCTGCAGAACAGCTCTGAAATCAAAGAAGTCTCCTGGCTGCCACAGCAGAAGCTACTGCACGACAAGAAACTAAGATCATACAAGGCACCTACCAAAAAGTTGGCAGCTGACTCCATCCTAGCCTCCTTATCACTTTCTGGAAGCTGTTGTAACCAGCACAAGAGCAGGCTGACCACAAAACAACCAGAAATAGAAATCTAGAACCAGCAGCGCAGAGGAAGCAAATAAATGCTTCAATGGATTCTCTACATTTCTATCCTGAGGGTCCAAAAAAAGAAGTGTTACCCTCTATCGGGATAGTGGTACACCTAGTAACACCTGTGACCACACTGTCAATCGTGGCACTTGAAGCAAGCACTTAACCATCTCTGAAGGAAGAGAATATAGCTTCAGAGGAAAAAAAAAGTCTTCACACTTATGAAACCAGACTCAGAGGCCTTCCACTCTACCAATACCATCTCCTCCACCTCAGAATGTAAAGAGAAACTTACTTATCCCCTTAATAGGATCCCATACAGGAGTCTCCTCAACTGCAATGTTGGCTATTCTGATGCAGGATACTACTTGAACAATCTAGGCTGCAATCTATTCTTTATAAAAAAAAAGATAAATGGCTGGAGTCATCCTCCCTATCAGAGTCCACCTACTCTTTCTCCATAGAAGGGCCGTGCTCTGAATCAGCCCAGGCCACAAAGTTTTACAGATCCTTATCCAGACCCCTGGAGGGAAACTCTGGTGAAACATGAGGACATCTGTGCAGAGCCAGACCATTAACAAAAGACTCAACAGTCTCAGTGGAAAAAAAATCAGGCTTTCCACCAGGGTTCTGAATAGCATAGAAAACCTAGACTAACATGAAAAACTCCAGGGAGAACTCGACAACCGAGGTACACTGATCTGGGGAGGCCAGAATTGGGAACACCTGTGCCAATATAAGAGCTGGAGCCTCCCTCATTTACAAAGGTCCTCCACTTAAGCTGTGAATCAGCAACAGGCATGGGAGAGCGGTTTATAATAGCCAATGCTCCCACCAAAACCATGGCCTCATAGGCTTCTGACCATGATAGGCCAGCAGGGAATAAGGCCTGGAAGCCTACCCTAAATCCAGAGGAGCTTCAGAAAACCAACCAGAAATCATAAAACATTCCCCAAGGACCTCCCTCACAGCAATGCAGGCTGAGTAGTGAAGCTCTGCAGCCAACGCAGACTGCCTGCAGCTGCAGGCCCCGCAGTGGTGGCTTCTCCCTGGTTTTGGACTTGGAGAAACCCCCCCCCCCCCCCCCCCCCCAGGCATAGGTCTGGTGGAGACTGGAGCCCCAAAAACTCCCTCGGAAGCAGAAAGTTATCCTGCAGGGAAATCAGACAGAATACCTCTCACTCAAATCTGATAAAACAAGGCTGTTGCTGCTCTCCTACTTTCCTTCAGGTTTGATTTTTAAAAACTCACATAATAGAGAAGAAGGGGGGATGGGGACAGGGGGAATCTGGAGGATTATGACAGGTTGCCCAGAAGAAAGAATAAAGCCTCCTGCAGGAATGTTATCTCCTAAATTTTTATTTATTTATTTATTTTAAGGGAGAAAATTCTCTTCCCCTCCCCTAACCCCAGGGCTGGACCAGAGAACCCGTTAGCAGGCTCACACAGACTGGATCACCAGAGGCCAGGCCCAAAACAGCGTTCCAAGAAATCCTGCTGTACTACCCGTAGTCCTACTATCTGCTGAAGGCAGAGAATACTGGGTTCTCACTGTACTCCATCTATACATAGTGGTGTTCTGGCACTAGAGAAATCAATTTGCTCTGCCCCCATCTACTGGTGTAGCAGGATGAATGGAAACTTTCCCCACCAGACACACAGATCAGGCCCTAATTTTCTATGTTTCTAAAAAGTGTAGTGTCATCTTCACAGTCTGGATTCTTGTGCTTTTCACTGTAAAGTACATGCATTAAAACACTTTCCAGAACGGTGCCTGAAGATTTTAAAAAGTCCTTAACAAAAAAAAAAAAAAAAGACCAACAGGCATAGGAACCATACCTCTCATGCTGGATGTCATCATAAGTCCCCAGTAATGGCACCAGGTAGAATTTACACTAATGTTTTATTTTTATTATTTTTACCAAAGGCAGTTTCACATAATACAACTATTCACATCAACATTTGCTTAATAAAATGTAACTATTGTTTCAACCTAGCAGTCAAATGTCTATATATATGTCTCTCTAGAAGATTACACTCTAGAAGATTACACTTTGGCAGTCATATGTAAATCAATGGATTAATAACACTTGTCTGTCTGCCATATTCTGTAGTTTTTATGAGATCAAATGTTCAAAAAGGATTTAACAGGAAATAAAGGGGAAAAACATTTCAGTGGGTTTCCAGAAAGTTTATTTTAAGTTGATTTGTACTATAGTAATCTGAAGCAGCCAGTGATTTTTTTATTTTTTTTTGGGAAGGGGTGTCACAGAAAGAGAGGGACATGGTATGAAGTCTTTTCAATGATTCAACATAACCTAAATTATATAAAAAGAAAAAAATGGTTGTGGAAGAGCAATATACTTTGTCTTATCTGGTTGAATGAAATATAGCCTTACTTTTGAGGTGCACGATCAGTGAGAAAAAAAAAATGCATGCAGGGGGACGGTTGGCCTGGTAGCTCAGTGGCAGTGCTGTGTATTGCTATGTAAAGAACAATTCAGTTCCTAGCTCACGTCTTGCGCACCCCAGACTGGCCAGGAGTAATGTTTGGAGCCCTAGTAGGGGAAGGGGGTCATAATACACACAGTGGCAACACCTACTGGCAGGATTTAGGTCCATGATTGCAGGGTTCCTGATTAAGGGCTATCAATGCAATGACTGAACTAAAGATGGGAGGGAATACAAAAAATGGAAAATAATCCCTATGTAGTTGTGAATGAAGGCTCATGGTGTCATATCCTAGTCTTGGATCCAACTTTTCTGGAAGCCCAAAGATGCAGGAGAAATCTGACAAATCAAAAATGCTGATATAAAAAAAAAGAGATTCAAATTATAGATTTACTTCTTCAGTATCATTGAAGTCTCCTGGGTCATCCAGTTCCCTCATCCGGAGGCGACGCATCTTCTTCATGTCATCCATTTTCTGCAGTACAGCTTCTGCAGTGCTTTAAAAAGCAAAAGGTTTGCATCTACTAGCTAAACATTAATACTGGAAGACTTATAAAACATGTACAAGTAATGGGGTTTACAAATCAATCGAGTCCAGCAATACTTCACATGAGGTGACAACAGCAAGAAATGGCCAAGCTAGTCACACTAAAGACTGTTAAAAAAAATAAATAAAAAAATAAAAAAATAGGAGCATAACTTCAAACAAATCACCACAAAGAGGCCAAAAATTCTGTATCCCAAAAGATCCATATATACTTGGCATATAAATGTCTTACTGCTTTGCAAGATTATGCCACTGCATCAATTTTAAAAATCTTAAATGTACATTTCTCTAATTTCTTTCTATAAGAACTAGAAGTTGAAACTTACTACAAAGCTACTGCACTGTTTAAAATATTTGTTACCCTCCCAAACATGTATAAAGCAAAAGTTACTTACCTGTAATCAAGGCTCTCTCTCCATTAGTTCAGTTCTCCTGACTGCTTAGCTAAAGGTAAAATTCTGGATGATTTATCCTGCTTCCTATGGAGAACCCTGATTACAGGTAAGCAACTTTGCTTTCTCTGCTAACAAGCAGGATTAAAACCAGCCATAATTAGTGGGAAGTCCCAAGTTATTTATTTATTTTTAACTTTTTTATTCCGACGTTCCTGTATAAAATACAAATCACACCGGTTTACATAGAAACTGAAAAGACGCCTGGGGGCAATACAAGTAACGTGAGAATACAAGTAAATACAAGCAAGGGAAAGTTAGATAAATATAAATGCCTTCACTTCAGGTTGACTATGAATACTTTCATTAACTACAGAGAACATGCGAAACAATTGAATGCCACGTTAAAACGTTCACAACCTTAAGAACAAGTTAGTGCACTGGAATACATTTGAGAACATTTGCATTAGAATGCATTTGAGATCAGCTGAATTACAGGTTGGTTAAAGGATTAAAATCCAATAAAGTTGAATTGGTCCGAAAAGGTAAAAAACTGGCCATGCTAGTGGGCAGATGGATGTAATGGGCTTGGCGCCGTTGGGTAGGTGCTCTCTGGGGAGAAGCCCCTAAGGTAAAATCTGAAGAGACTCGGTCGTGGGAGTGGAGTGACCTTGCCAGGGACGGCCTCTGGGGGTGTTCTCTTTCCAAATAGGGCTTGTCTGAGAAGGCTTGGCTGAGAAGTCAGAGATGTCATTCTGAGAAGGCTTGGCTGAAAAGCCAAGTTTTAAGTTATTTTTTTTGATTATCGATGGGCAAGGTTCAAGGCGTAAATCCGGGGGGAGTGCATTGCAATGCGGGGGGCCAGCTGTGGATAGGGCGCGCTTAAGGAGGAGTTAGCTGGGGGGGCATACAGTGTGCCTTTGTATGCTCTTCTGATAGGTCTATCTGAAGTGTGGGGACGTAGTTGGATGCTTAGATTGAGGGGGGGGGGGAGATATTATGGATAGCCTTGTGGATCATCATGAGTACTTTATATAGAATCCTGGATTTGATGGGTAACCAGTGGAGGTTCTGAAGGATGGGAGTGATGTGTTCTCTTTTGTTGGCGTTGGTGAGAATCCTGGCGGCGGCGTTCTGAACCATCTGCAGGGGTTTAGTGGTGTTAGAAGGGAGACAGAGAAGAAGGGAGTTACAATAATCAATTTTAGACAGGATGATAGATTGAAGTACCATACGGAAATCTCTGAAGTGCAGAAGAGGTTTTAGTTTTCTTAATACCTGCAGTTTGAAAAAGCATTCTTTTGTGGTATTGTTTATGAATTTTTTTAGGTTTAGCTGGTTATCAAGTATAACGCCTAAATCCCTCACATATGGTGAGTGATTTATGTTTGTTTTGGCAAATTGGGAAGGGCTTGGAGAATTGAGAAGAACGTTGCTGTTATCCTGAGATATGATGAGAATCTCCGTCTTATTGGTATTTAGGACGAGGTTGAGGCTGGAAAGTAGGTTGATTGATTGAAGGCAGTTCTTCCAGAAGGATCATGTTTTTTGTAGGGACTCAGATTGGGATAAGAATCTGGACGTCGTCCGCATAGAGGTAGTAAGCTTTAGGTTTGTTAGTAGATGGCAGAGCGGGAGAAGGTAAATGTTGAATAGGGTAGGTGAAAGGGATGATCCCTGGGGGACTCCCAGGTTGGATCTGACTGGGTGCGATTCTTTGTTGATCCCGACCTTGAAAAACCTATTGTCCAGGAAGGATTTAAACCAGCTGAGTGCCGTTCCCTTGATGCCTATGTCTTCAAGACGCTCTACTAGAATTGTGTGGTTCATGGAGTCAAAGGCCGCTGAAAGATCTAGAAGAGCTAGCAGGTAAGGTTGTCTTTTTTCTAAGTTTAGGAGGATGGTGTCCGAGAGAGATGTTAGGAGTGATTCTGTGTTTAGTGTTTTGCGGAAGCTGAACTGAGATGGAGCGAGAATATTGTTTTCATCCAGATATTCTGAAAGTTGCTTGTTGACTATTTTTTCCATAAGATTGGCGATCAATGGCAAGTTCGCAATGGGACGGAAGTTAGCTGGGTCCGTTGTCTACAAGTTGGGGTTTAAGTATTGCAAGCTTTAGTTGGTCTGGAAATAGCCCTTGAGCTAGAGAACAATTAATGATTTCTGCGATAGGCTTGGCAATGATGTTCGGGATGGCGAAGAGAAGGTTAGGAGGTATTGGGTCTGATGGATGTGAGGAAGGTTTAAGTTTCTTGAGAATATTTTCTATTTCAAGTGATGATGTAAAATCAAAGGATTCAAGGGTTGAGTTTCGTTGTAGCGAGTTAGCGAGCAGGAGAGGCGGCAAGGAATTGGATGTGGCAAGAGGTGCGGTAAGGTTGATGATTTTTTTCTCGAAGTATTTGGCCAGTTCTGTAGCTTTGCAAGAATCTAGGTCGTCCAGGATGATGGGAGGAGATGGTTTGGTGAGAGCTGAGATGTAAGAAAACAGAGCTTTGGAATCAAAAATGAAATGATGGATTTTTTTTGAGAAAAAAATCTCTCTTTATTCTGTGGATGGTGTTCCTGTAGGTATTTAGGAGGGATTTGTAGGCCGATAGAGTCGAAGTGGAGGGTTTTTTTTCACCATCTATGTTCCTTACTTCTTAGGTCTTGCTTGAGGGACTTCAGTTCAGGTGTGAACCAAGGTTTCCTGTTGTCCAGTGAAGGATGTAGAACTTTGGTGATTATAGGGCAGGTTTGTTCTGCAACTTTGTTGGTGATGTTGATCCAGGAAGAGGTCGCTGCGGTTGCATCTGAAAGGTCGAGCTGGGCTAATTCGTTAGATAGCTGAGTGCTGAGGTGGTCTGTGGAGCAAGGTTTCCTGAATTGGACTGTGGTTTTGGGAAGGGAATGGGGTGGGTGTTCTTTAATCTCCAGAACCGTGGATATGATCTGATGGTCTGACCAAGGAACTGGCGAGCATGTTGGGTCGGTGGATAGAGAGATGCCTTCATTTATGAAGATAAGGTCCAATGTGTGGCCCGCTTTGTGAGTCGGACTGTTGACAATTTGTCTAAAATCCATGTTGCTGAGTGAGGAGAGTAAAATTTCATAGTTGTAGGATTGTGGTGAGACGTCCACATGCAGATTAAAGTCTCCCATCATTATGGCTGGCTTGTCGGCGTTGAAATGTTTAGCGATGAATTCAATGATGGGTGAAGGGTCAGATTCTAATCTTCCTGGAGGAGCGTAGATTAATCCGATTTGAAGATGATCTGAATTGAAGAAGGCTAATTCAAGGTTGGAAGTAGAATTTGACAGTTTCAGAGTTAGTCCTAGACTTTTTTTTGCAGCTAAAAGAAGCCCTCCTCTTTTTTTTGAGTCTGGGAATAGAGAGGAGGTCATATAATTGAGTGGGGAGCTGGTTAATTAGTACAGTATCCATGGGTTTCAGCCAGGTTTCAGTGATTGCACAGATGTCTGGCATAACGTCTACCAGATAGTCATTAAGAATGTGTGTTTTTTTGGAGAGAGATTGGGCATTAAAGAGAGTTAATGAGAATAGTGAAAGGCCACGTATTTGAGTAAGTTGAGGGTTGCCTTGCAGAGAAAGAAAACAGAAAACCCAGAGTGCCCAATGGAGAGTGAAATACTGAATGAACAGGCTGCAGAAAACTGCTTGTCCAAAGGTACTGTCTTCTTTGGGACCTGATGTGCTGACAGTAATGGGACATAAAAGTGTGGACTGACAATCAACTAGCAGCTTCACAAATGTCTTCAATGGAAATGGCTCTTAGAGATGCGCCACTGAAGTCACTATGGCTCTAACTTGATGAGCCTTGATATAGTCTGATCTATAAGCCAGCCAATGCACAACACTATATACTATACAGTCCGCTTCCCAATTGGACAGAGTTCTTTTGGCAACTACCCTTCCCAACCTACTGAGATCATAAGGACATGAACAACTGAGAAAACTGACAGTGAAGCATTGTCCTCTGCAAGTAACAGGCTAGTGCTCTCGAAGTCCCATAAAGCACGTTCTCCTTTGTGTGCATGTGGCTTCTGAAAGAACATCAACAGCACAATCATTTGGTTGATGCAGAATGCAGAAACCACTTTTGGGAACAATTTAGGTAAAGCATGTAAAACAACAAACATGCTGAGGTGATGGCCATGAGGAATACCTTCCAGGTGAGAAATTATAGATCCACTCACTCAAGAAGTTCAAAGGAAGATTTCATAAGCTGAGCCAAAGCCACACTAAGGTCCCATGTTACTAGTAATTTACTGACTGGAGGCTTGAAATGCACAGTCTCTTCATAATTTTTGATACTAGAAGGGTGGAGCAAAATAAGAGCTTCATCCACTCGCTGGTGATAAGATGCAATGGTACAAATGTGCACCTTAAATGAAGACGTGCAGAGGCCTGATGAAAGGAAAAAGATTTATTGAAAGTGGTCTGCAAGACTCATCTCACAACATGCAGAGAATCTCTTCCACTTGAAGTTTTAGGGCTTCCTGGTGAAGTTTTTCTAGCAGAGATTAGAATGTCTGCCATATCCCTGGGAAGGAACCAGGTAGATACTACTGTGGGCTCACCATCCACATGAGAGCCAAGGATGAAAGATTTGGGTGGCAAAGTTTTCAACCCTTTTGAGTGATGAGAGATGGATACACCTCCAGCTGGATGAAGGTCTGAACTGACAGAGGAGGTAAAGATATTATAATTGGGGTGGTCAAGCCAGGATGATAACTCTCACCCTGTCCTGAAAACCTTCTGGACATTACTGGCGATAAGTGGATTAAAGGATATGCATAGAGCAGAGAGATACTCCAGTTTAACACAAAAGCATCGGGAGCTGATCTGTAGCAGTTTGGTCTCACAAAACGGAACAGACTGACTTTTCAGTTGTTCTCCGATGCAAAAAGGTCAATCATTTCTGTTACTGAGCAGAAGAACAAATTATCCATGACCTTTTGATCTAAGGACTATTCTTGAGCATGCAAGACCCTCCCAAGTCGGTCTGTCAGCATTTTTTGAACACCCGACCAGCTGTCCCGGAAGGAAGAACTGGGATGACAGTCACATGACCACATCCACAGAGTCTCTACTTAGAACACAGACAATAAGATATGCCATACTGGGTCAGACCAAGGAACCATCAAGCCCAGTATCCTGTTTCCAACACTAGCCAATCCAAGTCACAAGTACCTGGCAAGTACCCAAACATTAGACAGATCACAAGCTACTATTGCTCATTAATTACCATCATAGCAGTTTATGGATTTATCCTCTAGGAACTTATCCAAACCTTTTTTAAACCCAGTTACACTTACTGCTGTAACCATATCCTCTGGCAATGAATTCCAGAGCTTAACTATGCACTGAGGGAAAAAGAATTTTCTTTGATTTGTTTTAAATGAGCTACTTGCTAACTTCATGGAGTGCCCCCTGGTCCTTCTATTATCTGAGAGAGTAAATAACCGATTTACATTAACTTGTTCAAGTCCTTTCATGATTTTGTAGACTTCTATCATATCCCCCCCCCCCTCAGTCGTCTCTTCTCCAAACTGAACAGCCCTAACTTCCTTAGCCTGTCTTCATAGGGCAGCGTTCCATGCCCCTTATTTTCGTTGCCTTTCTCTGCACTTTCTCCAATGCAGCTATATCCTTTTTGAGATGCAGTGACCAGAACTGCACACAGTATTCAAGGTGTGGTCTCACCATGGAGCGATACAGAGGCATAATGACATCCTCCGTTTTATTTTCCATTCCCTTCTTAATAATTCCTAACAATACAGATCCCTGAGGCACTCCACTGCCCACTCCCTTCCACTGAGAAAATTGTCCATTTAATTCTACTCTCTGTTCCTGTCTTTTAGCCAGTTTGTAATCCACGAAAGGACATCGCCACCTATCCCATGACTTTTTACTTTTCCTAGAAGCCTCTCATGAGGAACTTTGTCAAACGCCTTCTGAAAGTCCAAGGTTGAGGTGTGACGGGCTATCCTGTGTCTGAACGAAGATACGGTTTTAATAATTGGAGTTGTTCATAGAGGTATTGTACCATGTAGAATTGTTATTGTTGAATGTGGGAAGTAAACATTGCACCTTGAAAAGATTTTTTTTACCATAGTCATATAGCATTCTCTGTTCTCTTAGAGGAGGAGTGGAGGCATGTAGTCTAGTCTTTTTAGCGCATTTCATCACTGATTCTACTACGATTGATGCATGTGGTAGTTTAACTACTCCGTAAATGTTAGATTTTTGTAACCTGAATTTTAGATCCAGTTTCCTAGCTACTGGGGGTTGTTGCTTGAGGGGACTCCCAGAGTTTTGAAAAAAAGGAGTCCAATAATTTATGTGATGGTAGCGCTGATGGTTCAGCTGGGACGTCCAGAATTTTTAGAATACCGCAGACTTCTTCTCTGGGGGTCTGGTAAATTTTTTATTTCAACTTTGAGAAGAGTGCCCAATTTCTCAATGAAACGAGAATATGTAAGGTCTTCGGGAGATGGATGATCAGGTAGTTCCTCTGGGGGATCAGAGGGAATACTCGTGGAACTGTTGGGAGAGCGATCTCTGGGAGAATCTTGTGATGATTGAGGTGACTGGCTTTTGAATGTAGGATTCTTTGGATTCGGAGAATGCGGAGAGACGGGATTAGTAGGGTGCAGAGACTCCTCTAGAGGATCAGGAAAATGAGGAGGTGAAAATTGTGGATGCAAGGATGAAAACAAATTTGTAATTATTGTACATATCTGATTTATGGCTTCTTGTGAACGGAAAGGGGTATTATCGCCCTGGTCTTTCGGGGGGGGGGGGGGGGGGGGGGGAGGATAGCTTCTTGCGGTTTACCCCTGCAAGGAGGATCTCCGAAGATGGTTGAGGGGTCCAAAAGACAAGTTCCTTTCTGGGAGGTATGGTTCTTGGTGTTATTTCTTCCTGTAAATGTATCGATTTATCATGGGAACGTAAAGATAGTCCCGAGTATTCAGATCAACCACTCCGTGATGAATTTGAGCTGACAGAGTGGTTTTTGTGGAGACATCCATGGAGGTTTTGATAGGATGTCCAAAATGGGGTCTTTGGTCTTAAAGGACCATGATGGTGATTTATTCTTTGAATTTGTGGACACATGCGTCGATATATGTTCATCCCATACGTGCGGAGCCACCTGATGACACGATTGCGTCAGTGCATCAGGGGTTCTGCGTCAAAGAGTCATGAATATGAGACTGCTTCGATGCCTCATGTTTGTGTGGCTGCAACACGATGTGCATCGAGGCATGATGCTTCTCACTGTGTGAATCGGATGACGCAGAGGCGTCGTGAGCTGGTTGCTTTGGGTCTTGCGTTGGGTTTTTTGCGAAGCATACAACACGTCTGAGTCAGGACCCCTTTTTTCACGGTTCTTATTTACCTTTGAGGGGTCAGATTTGGTCCGATGCTTTTTGGGCCTCGGCTCAACAGAAGATGACCTCTTAGGTAGATTGAGAGCTCTTAGACCCTGGGGAAGATTGAATTGAACATCCTGGGGTAGGAGCATATGAGCCTGAGTCCGGTAATCGAAGGCTGCTATTTTGATGGCCCTTTATTTCTGGGCTCTGGGCGACATGCGCCCACAATCCCAACATGACGCTTGGTCATGGGCCAGGTCCCAGACAGATGTAGCAGTAATTGTGATAGTCAGTGACAGACATTTGCCCGCACTGACAATATTTATAAAAAAAAAAAAAAAAAAAATAATAATAATAATAATAAATATTTAAATCCAGGTTTTTTTGCAGCCATAGGAGCAATTAAAGTGCTGTTGAATTGAAGTTTTTTTTGTTTTGTTTTTTTTGTTGAGGAGGAGAAACTAAAGACATGTCCATGCCTGAACGCGTAAGAAAAATAACTGCCGTTGAGGAGCATGAGCTGTGCGCAGGAAGTGCCGCACATGTGCAACAACAAAAAACTTGAATCTTTGAAGTCAGTGTCCGAACCGGCACACCATCCAATGACATCACCCGAAATAGCAGGGCTAATTCAGCATGTTTATCGATGGAAAACTGAAGGCAAGACATAGAGGTCTGACATCACCTGAAGGTGGGATCGACATAGATTCTATAGGGGATGGATGAGTTAAAGCCACTAAAAAATATCCATCCTCAAATCCTTCTCTTTCCTGAAGTTAAAATGGACAACATGGTCACTATCTTTTCCATGTACCTCGAGCAACTATGGTCCTCCAGAGGCAAAGTATGCCTTAGTAAGGCTGAGGAGAGATTGGATAGCATCCCTATACACTCTCCTCCATCTGACCTCTAGGACACACTCTTTCATGACCCAGAAGAAAATAGAAACCATGGAGGGGGATCTTTGGTGCTCAATAGAGAAGAAAGGTGGGAACTTGAACTGGTCTGATTTCACTCCTCTCTCAGATTATTTAGATGGGAGCAGGGAGGAAGCCCTGAGTGTTAGGTTTTGCTCCTCCAGAGGGGAGGAGTTAGCAATCTGTTGTAATTTGCTGCTGGATACTCCTGTAGCGGGAGGAGTTAGCAATCTGTTAGGAACTGGCTCCCGTGGAAGGAGGAGTTTAGCAATCTGATATGCTCCGTAGATGGAACTACCAATCTTGTTATGATATAGACTGCTGAATTGGCAATCTGTACCAGCGGAGTGCTAGAGAGGGTACTCAGCTGGAAAGGAATGTAAATAGGTGAATCCTTGGGCCGATGGCAGCGCCCCCAAGAGGATATCCTGAGAGGGGCCACCGGCTAGCTTGGATATGGAGACAGACACAGATAGTTCTTTTATTAGATAGGTTAGTAGAACCACTAGAGGTGGTAGTAGCGAGCTGATATGCCCAGCAGGGTTGAAGTCCCTCAGATACTGGAACTGCGATCCCAGGGTTGCTGAGCTGTAGAGAGACTATAGATAGTGAGTAGACAGGGTATGCTGAATACATAGCCAGTAGTAGATGACAATCTCACATAGATTCTTAAGGAGGCTCAGTAGCTGGAAAGAGAGTTAGGCCCTCGAGGAGCGAATACCTGGTTCCAGAGAAAGCTCAGAGAGAGCGGTGGTAACTCACGAATGTCCTTATCTGCGATAGCTTCCAGGCAGTAGAGAATCTTCAGAGTATTCAGGAACATGGGCCCTCGAGGAGCGAGTACCGGTTCCTATCTGCAATCTGAAATAGAGAAAAGAGAGCGAGGTCCCCGAGGAGCAGGTACCCCTGGTAAGTCCGAGGAGGCAGAGTAGCTTAGAGAGACTACCGAGTAAAGGCAATCCCGCTATCAGTCCGTCTGTCCTTGCTAACTCAAATCGTAAGCGAAAGTGAAGACCTTTTATGTTGGAAGCGGATGACGTCAATACAGCCCCTGAGGTTCGCGCCCTTGCTGGTACATACTTCGGAGTGCGCGCCCTACGTCATCAGGAACATGCGGATCCGCAGCGTTGAGCCGGTCCAGGGACGCCGCGGCAGCAAACCGTCCATCAGACCCAGAGGGAGTCGCCACAAAGGTAGAGAGGATGGAGTGAGGGCGTAGAGCAGCCACGGACGCAACACTGAGCAAAACAGAAAAGCCACTCTGACTGATAACCACCCTGGAGGGAAGGCAGATATCTCTTAGATTCCCTTAGATCAAGCTGTCCAGAACTTCTCCATTCTGGAAAGCAAATGTTCCATCTTTCCTCACTGATCTTTAGTGTGGCAAACCCTCCCAGTCTGGCCACTAGATGCCACTTTTCCTGTTCTTATAGCACACTTAGAAAGGGAGCCATCCATACCAGTCCCTTCCACATGGAGGTTCTGATTAGAAAACTCAGTGCTATATAGTCCGGCCATTTTAAGACTTGTGGGGTTCAGTTAGAGAGAGCAATTGCAGAGTAAACATGCATTTTTTACCATACTCTGGTAGGGCTTCCTAGCCCTGCCCAAAGGAGTTTTTTGTTGTTGTTTTTTGGTTTGTTTTTTTAATAGAGATATCTCACAATGCACTCCCTGCCAGAGGATCCTTCTTATAATTCACAGTAAGATAGACTTTTAAAGCCTGATACTCCTTTCAGGCAAAGGGGCTCTCTTCAGGGGACCAAAGACCTGTGTGCCTACTCTACTCCCTAGGTAGGCAAGCATCAGTGAGAGACAGTGAAGGCAGAGAAGCTATCCAGTTTAAGGTTTAAAGTATTTTTTGGAAACTAGAGAGTAATGGGGAGATTTTTGGATCCCCCTTTCCCACTGAATTTCAGCACAAGAGTAATAACCTGATCCCCAGATTTTTCCATGAAAGAAATCACCTGAAGTAACAGCAATGGAAAACAGCAACTGAATCAAAGGAAGAAAGGACAAAAGAAGGAGATCCCATCCGGATTTCCACCCAAGGATCAGGACAGGCTGGGTGCCCACAGGAAAGAAAAAAAGTCTAAAGATAGGATTTTTGCAAAGCAAAGGGAACCCTTCCACTAGGATTCTCACAGCACAGCTGCTGGGAGAATATGAGCATTTAAAATCACCATGAGCTCTACCCAGAAGTCTGTAATAAGGACACCTACCTACACAGAAAGAAGTCCTGTAACTACAGTCAGATGTACGCTTATCATTTTGGACAATGATCTTTATTTAAATTTAAGAATCAGCAAATTTTATTTTAACACCCAGATCTGGTCCTGTCTGAGTTCTTACAGCCTCTCACCTCTTGAGATGCACTTAAAATACAGCAAAATCACTGGCAACCTTCTTTCATCATCTGGGCTAAAAGCGAGAGCTTCCCCCCATAAATAGAGTCTCCCCCAGGGATTAAAAGTCAACATGGGGATGAATAGTTGGCCGGAGCAGCCCCAGAAGATATAAATAAGATTGTGTACCCTTGGGTTTTAAAATACTCCACTAAGGGTTACATCAGTAAGCAATGTGGCAAAGAAATTCCTCACATCTCAGAAAGCTGGGCTGCTGACTGCAGAAGGGTCCTTTGCATTTGAATGAGCGGAGAAACCTCCTTACACCCAAAGAGGTTAGTTCTTGCTGTTAACTGCTGTGGCTGGTAGCATTGAAAATTAATGGTGGGGCAGGCTCTCTGACCCAGGATCATTAGGCTCAGACACACTCCGCAGCCAATTGTGCAGATGCACTACACTGGCTAGTGAGGCCTTATTATCAGCACCAATAAGAATTCTCTCCATGCCAAGGTTCTATTTTCCAAATGGCTGGCTTAAGAACATAAGAAAATGCCATACTGGGTCAGACCAAGGGTCCATCAAGCCCAGCATCCTGTTTCCAAACAGTGGCTTATAGATGCTGCAGTGCATAAAACAGGATACACCTCAGATGGCATGGAAATGCTTCACATCGATGTGCCTGATCATGTCATGGATGGCACCACTAGATCTGGGGAAACCAGGCTGCCTGGCGCCATGATGGCTCTTCGCACCCAAGGATGACCCAAGCTGCCCTAAGGCGCTCTTTGACATGACCAAAGGCACCCATCTTGGCACTGGTAGGGCCCCACATCCATGGAACCCTGTGTCAACTTATTCAGTACTGAGGGAGCTCGCCCAGGACTGGACTGGACCCCTCATGCAGCTTCTGCACCCTTCTCGGCACATCCTCCTGAGCTTGAGACCTCTGTGCCATGTTGTTTGGATGGGATGGTAATTAACCTGGATGACTCCTCCAAGGCTATTTTTGCCATCTACTGGGGTAGTCTTCTCGGTAAATTTGGGAATGGGACCTTACAGTCTACTATTGATATGGGGAATACAGATTTAAGTCTTTCCCTCGATTCCAAAGCCTGGAAGAGTGGGTTTCGGCTTACAATATTTCCATTTGTACCAGGCCTGTTCACCTTATGGTTAAGTTACTCCACAGAATGTACCATACTCCCAAATTTTACTCTAAAATATCTCAATTATGATACTAGTTGCTGGAGAAGATGTGGGAGATAGGCTCATATATTCATATGTAGTAGTATTGTCAAGAGGTTCATCAATTTTGGTCCCAGGTTATGCAGGAAATTGCTGATATTCTGGATGCCTCGATAATATCACACAAAACATGTTTTCTGGGAAGATGGGACAATTTCCTGATTCCAAACAAGCACAGGCCACTGGTTGGACAGTTCCTTCTTGTGGCCCATTTATTATTGCAACTTTTTGGAAATGTAATCCAAGGATGGATCATTGGCGTGGCTTAGGTCTGGGACACAGCAGACATTGAGAAGTTGATATGACCTCAAGGGGAAGCATTTTAAATATAATTAAGTGTGGGAAAATAACCTTGCTGTACTTACACGATATTAGGTTCCATATTAGGAGCTACTACCCAGGAAAACGATCTAGGCATCATAGTGGATAATACTTTAAAATTGTCGGCTCAGTGTGCTACAGCAATCAAAAAAGCAAACAGAATGTTAGGAATTATTAGGAAGGGAATGGTTAATAAAACGGAAAATTTCATAATGCCTCTGTATCACTCCATGGTGAGACCGCACCTTAAATACTGTGTACAATTCTGGTTGCCGCATCTCAAAAAAGATATAGTTGCGATGGAGAAGATACAGAGAAGGGCAACCAAAATAATAAAGGGGATGGAACAGATCTCCTATGAGGAAAGGCTGAAGAGATTAGGGCTGTTCAGCTTGGAGAAAAGACTGCTGAGGGGGGATATGATAGAGGTCTTTAAGATCATGAGAGGTCTTGAACGAGTAGATGTGAATCGGTTATTTACACTTTCGGATAATAGAAGAACTAGGGGGCATTCCATGATGTTAGCAAGTGGCACATTTAAGACTAATCGAAGAAAATTCTTTCACTCAACACACAATTAAGCTCTGGAATTTGTTGCCAGAGGATGTGGTTAGTGCAGTTAGTGTAGCTGGGTTCAAAAAAGGTTTGGATAAGTCCATTAATGGCTTTTAATCAAGTTTACTTAGGGAATAGTCACTGCTATTAATTGCATCAGTAACATGGGATCTTCTTGGTGTTTGGGTAATTGCCAGGTTCTTGTGGCCTGGTTTGGCCTCTGTTGGAAACAGGATGCTGGGCTTGATGGACCCTTGCTCTGACCCAGCACGGTAATTTCTTATGTTCTTATGGGATCCCTATCATAAATATTATGATAAAACATAACTCCTTTTTGTGTAGACGAGTGGTTTAGACTCTCTTCCCCTCTTACCTGCTTCTCTAAGTGCATTGTTCTGGATTGTTTTTGTGCCAATATACAATGTTGTATGCCTAAAAATCTTGTTAAATAAAGATCTATCTTAAAAAAAAAAAAAAAAAAAGCTGAGTTGCTCACCTGTAACAGGTGTTCTCCCAGGACAAGCGGGATGTTAGTCCTCACATGTGGGTGACATCATGAGATGGAGCCCTGTCACAGAATATTTTTGTCAAAGTTTCTAGAACTTTGACTGGCACACTGAGTATGCCCAGCATGCCACCAACCCTGTAGCCACCAGGGGTCCCCCCCCCCTTCAGTCTCATTTGTAGCAAAAGTACGAGCGAAAAATAAAATAAGAAAACGGTAACGAACTCAACTCCGCGGGGTGGCAGGTGGGTTTCGTGAGGACAAACATCCTGCTGTCCTGGGAGAACACCTGTTACAGGTAAGCAACTCTGCCTTCTCCCAGGACAAGCAGGATGGTAGTCCTCACATATGGGTGAATAGCAAGCTACAGACTGACTCAAAACACAGAGGGCCAACCAGCACTCAAAATGTGCAACAGGCACAACAACTGTGGTGCTGTTGACAATAATGAGGCAGCCTGAAATTCACAGCAGGTCAAGGTAGGACGAGTTGGGTTTCTACACTTGGAATAAATTCCTTAGGACAGACTGGCCAGAGAAGGGTCTTGTCGTCTAGCCTTATCTAGACAGTAGTGAGCTGCGAAGGTGTGGAGAGAGCTCCATGTCGCAGCCCTGCATATGTCGGCAATCGGTACTGAACGGTACTGCGCTACTGACGTTGCCATGGCTCTGACAGAGTGTGCCCTCACTTGTCCCTGCAGTGGAAGGCCTGCTTGCTGGTAGCAGAATGCAATGCAATTTAATTTTTTCATTTCATTTATAAAATTTATTAATCGCCTAACACTGTTAGGCCTAGGTGATATACAAAATATACACACATAATAAAAGCATAACTAACAAAGGTACGAATACAGACAATATAGTTTCATAGAAACTAAATAACAAAATAATAGTAAAACAACAATACATATTGTCTAAAAAAAAAAAAAGAAGACAAATAAAGTCTCATCAAATCTTCATGACGAAAGGCCTTGACTTATTCAAATATTTACTTTAACAATTGTATGTACGATTGAGCAAAAATTCCTTAAAGGATGTTTTAAATTTCTTAGCATCTTCAATAGATCGAAGATCAAACGGGATCATATTCCAGTGATTAGGAGCCACTATAGAGAAAGCTGTTTCCCTTGTACTATATAAATGGGCTAATCTCACTGAGGGCACCTCAAGTAAATTTAATTGAGAGGACCTAAGAGTTCTGGCTGGCTTATGGATCCGAAGTAAAGCATTAAACCAGACATCAGAAGGTAGAGCATGGAGTTTAAAGACTATCATGCCTATCTTAAAAGATATACGTTCTATCACAGGCAGCCACTGAAGTCTAGATAGAACTGGAGTAATTCGATCAGAACGCTTAGAAGAAGACACTAACCTGGCTGTTGAATTCAGCAGAAGTTGAAGAGAACAAATTGAATTTTTAGGCAGACCAATGTAAAGACTATTGCAATAATCAATATGTGGAAAAATGATGGCCCGTACAACCATCAAAAAATCGGATTCATACAATAAATGTCGTAAACCAGCTAAAAGTCTCAACTTAAAGAAACCCACTTTAATTACAGAACCAATCTGTGCTTTAAATGACAAGGTTGAATCTATCAAGAAACCAAAACTCTTAATCGGTTTAGAGAGAGAAAAAGAAAAATTCTCAAAAAATACAGTGTCAGAAACAGGTTGGGAATGAGGACGATGAATCAACAGCATAGAGGTTTTGCTAGTATTCAGAAGAAGCTTATTATGTTTTAACCAACGAATGATGGAATTCATACAGAGAGAAAGCAACTCAACTGTTTCAGACCAAGACTTCTGCACTTTTATGTAGAATTGGATATCGTCTGCATAGATTTTATACCCATCAGTTATGATGGCCAAAAGTTTAGCAATAGGGGCAAGATAAACATTAAACAGCATCGCCGAAAGGGCGGAACCCTGTGGAACCCCAGTCTTTACCTGTTGTAACTCAGAAGAAGAGTTGTTAAATTTGATGATTTGAGAACGATTGGCAGTCTCCAACCAGTTGGAAAATGTCTGCTTGCCCACCGGAACTCCAAGTTTGTTTTTATCAAAAGAAACAGAGTTGGGTGGACTTCCTATGGACTGCGGTGCGGTCTAAATAAAATGCAAGCGCACACTTACAGTCCAAGGTGTGCAGAGCTCGCTCACCCGGGCGAGTGTGAGGCCTTGGAAAGAAAGTGGGCAAGACTATGGACTGATTTAAGTGGAAATCCGTTACCACCTTAGGAAGGAATTTAGGGTGAGTGCAGAGAACCACCCGGTCATGGAGGAACCTTCTGTAGGGTGAGTAGGTCACAAGAGCCTGTAACTCACTTAACCCTGCAAGCAGACATGATGGCTATTAGGAAAAGTATTTTCCATGTAAGGTATCTGAGTTCGCAGGAGTGCAAGGGCTCAAAAGGAGTGTGCATGAGCCATGCAAGGACAGCATTGAGGTCCCATGCCATGACGGTGGCCGTAGAGGCGGCTTAAGCTGTAATAAGACTCGTGAAGCGACTCACCAGGGATTGAGCCATTATCGGGGCATCCTCTACTCCTTGATGGTAAGCAGAGATGGCACCAAGGTGCACTCTGATAGATGACGTCTGGAGACCAGATTCCAAAAGGTACCAGAGGTAGTCTAACAGATTTGATGTGGGGCAAGAAAAGGGATCCAAGCCCTTCTGTGTGCACCACAAGGTAAACCTCTTCCATTTAGAGCAGTAAGACTTCCACGTGGAAGGCTTCTGTGAAGCTACGAGGACTTGAGAGATGTCACTAGAAAGATTGAGTGGTTGTAGTATCAACCTTTCAACATCCAGGCCGTCAGAGACAGGGTCTAGAGGTTTGGATGGCATAACTTGACATGATTCTGTGTTATGAGGTTGGGCGACGTGCACAGGCGAATGGGTTTCTGGACAGAGGTTGAGAAATATGGGGAACCAAACTTGGCGTGGCCAATACGGGGCTATGAGTATCATCAAGCCCCGGTCCTGTTGTAGCTTCACAAGAGTCTTGCTTTTTAGCGGAAACGGAGGATACGCATATAGCAATCCTGTGTTCCAGGGGCGGGCGAAGGCATCCATGGCTGGTGCTTGTCAGTCCCCTGTGCAGAGAGCAGAAGCATTCCACTTTGTGGTTCTGACTAGATGCAAAGAGGTCGATGGTCAGCTGACCCCACCGGTGGAAGATTCTGCTTGCGACAGAGGGATCCAGAGACCATTCATGGGGCTGGAAACGTCGAATGAGGTGGTCCGCCAATGCATTCTGTGTGCTCGCTAGATAAGTGGCTCACAGAAGTATGGAATGTAACAGGGCCCAGGCCCAAATCTGCGCCTCCTCCTGGCAGAGCAGATAAGAGTCCGTGCCCCCCTGTCTGTTCAGGTACCACATTGCAACTTGGTTGTCTGTTTGAATCAAGACAACTTTGTTGGAGAGGCAGTCCTGGAATGCATAAAGGGCTTACTGCATCACCCGAAGCTCCAGAAAGTTGATCTGAGAGGCTGCTTCAGCTGTTGTCCAAGTCCCTTGAGTTTGAAGGCCTTGGACATGGGCTCCCAACCTAGGTTGGAGGCTCCCGTGGTTAAGGTCACCTGCGGAGCTGGTGGCTGGAAAGGAAGATCCATTTGTAAGTTGGCTTTGTGTCCACCAGGCATGGGTCAGATGAAGCTGGCTGGTTATGTGGACCAGGGACGAAAGCGGTTGAGTAGCTTGTTGCTACTGAGCTTTTAGAGTCCATTGTGTCACTCTCATGGCGAGGCATGCCATTAGGGTGACGTGGACTGTTGATGTCATATGGCCGAGCAACTTGAGTAGGTGGCCAGCAGAGGCTCTTTTCCGATGGCAGATAGAGCTGGCAAGGTTGGACAGTGTAATCGCATGGTCGTTGGGTAAGAACGCTTTGGTTAGCGTCGTGTCCAGGTCTGCTCCTATAAAGGTGAGACGGCGTCAAATGGGATTTGGAGTAATTGATTAGAAATCCCAATGAGTTTAGAAGTCTTATGGTGAGATCGAGGGAGTCAAGGGCTCCTTGTTTGGATTGGCTTTTTATAAGCCAGTCGTCCAGATGTGGAAAAACATATACGCCCCCTGCTGTGTAACTTTGCAGCCACGACTGCCAGGCACTTCGTAAACACTCGGGGCACAGAGGCCAGGCCGAGTGGCAGTATCTTGTATTGATAGTGCCTGTGACTCACCACGAATCGCAGATACTTGCGATGAGGAGGGAAGATTGCAATGTGGGCATATGTGTCTTGAAGGTCTAGAGAGCAGAGCCAATCCCCCTTTTGTAGCAGAGGAAGCATGGTGCCCAGGGATACCATTCTGAACCATTCCTTGTGAAGAAATGTGTTCAAGGCACAGAGGTCCAGAATAGGCTGGAGGCCGCCGGTCTTTTTTGGAATTAGGAAATACCTGGAGTAGAACCCTCTCCCCTGCTGATTCAGTGGAACCAGTTCCACGGCTCTGGCTGACAGAAGGGTCAGCCAGAGCCGTGGAAAATACCCACTGGTCCGTGGTAATTGGGTGCCAATTGGTTGCAAAGTGGCAAAGGTGGCCCCCCACCGGAGAATGGCTGCTGCTCTCTGGAAAGGAGTCAAAATCCAGCCGCAGGGCCAGCTTGTGGAGCTGTTTGTGGTCTAGGTGTTCTCGCTTGGCGTGTATGTCCCCCCCGAGGTGCCTGAACTGGTCGTGCACGGGACACAGGATGGTAATATCTGCGTGGCCTGTAGAATTGTTTCCTAGAGTCCCTACATGTGCCCCTGCGGACTATGGAGGGAACATCTGGGGAAACAGTTGACAATTGACGCAGGGTCTCATGATGGTCTTTTAACTGGGCCACTGCGTCCTGGATCTTGTCCCCGAACAGTTTGTCTCCTGTACAGGGTAGATCTGCAAGTTTGTCCTGCACTTCCAGGCGTAGGACTGAGGCCTTGAGCCAGGCCCAGCGTCTAGCACTGATGCCCGCTACCGATACTCTGGATGCTGTTTCAAAAGAATCATAGGCAGCTCTGACCTCATGTTTGCCTGCTTCCAATCCTTTTTATAGGTTGGAGGACAAGGTCTCCTGTTGTTGCTGTGGTAATGTCTCCACAAACTCCTGGACTTGTTTCCAGAGATTTCTATTATATTCGTGCTATCAACATGGACCCTTGAAAAACTTTGTCCCAATGCGTCCAATGCCTTCTGTCCCTTACCAGGAGGAGCAGAGGAATGTGGACGCGATCGTTTAGCTTTTCTGAGCTGATTCCACAACTACAGAGTGGTGGGGCAGCTGACTTTTTTGAAAACCTGGGGTTTGTTGGACCAGGTGCATAGCATCTGTCATTCTGGTGACTGGAGGTACAGTACCTGGATGGTCTCACAGGCAGTGCAAGAGGTCAAGAAGAACTTCATGCACTGGTATTGCCATTATCTCTTTTGGAGCATCTACGAATTGTAAGACCTCCAACATCTTGTGGCGAGCGTCTTCCTCCATAACTAGTGAAAATGAGACAAAACTTGCAAAGGAGAGGTCTTCAGGAGGAGATAGTCGCCTTTCTTCCGGGGGTGAAGGCTCTGATAGAAAGTCCTCGGAAGCTTGTGAAGAATCATCTGAGGATGCATCTTCCCATGGATTATAGGGGCTTTCCCCTTCTCCCAGTGGGCTTCCTGAGGGAGGTATGCCAAAGCCGAGAGGGCGGGAAAGCATCAATGGATGTGGCACTGGCATCAATGGAATTGGTGCTGGCATCGAGGTCACCGGAGCAGATGAGGTGCGCTTGGGCACAGATAGCCCGAATGGCCCTGGCATGGGCTCCGGCATTGGTGGTTCCCATGGAGGATCTGGCCGGGAATCAATTCTTCCTACTCCAAGGAACCCGGACCTGCTGAGGCCTCTGTGGACGACTTGGTGCCAGCATGTCCGGTGGCATAGGTTGAGTCGGCAAGGCACCGATGAGAGTATTGAGGTGCTCGAGGAGCGGTGTGAACATCAAGGGAGCCGGGCTCCGAGGCTGGTGCCAGCGGCGATTGGAAGCCTCGTACAGCATTCAGCACTGCCTTTTTGACCACGTCACCCTAATGGCATGCCACGTCACCCTAATGGCATGACCACGTCACCCTAATGGCATGCCTCGCCATGAGAGTGACACAATGGACTCTAAAAGCTCAGTAGCAACAAGCTACTCAACCGCTTTCGTCCCTGGTCCACATAACCAGCCAGCTTCATCTGACCCATGCCTGGTGGACACAAAGCCAACTTACAAATGGATCTTCCTTTCCAGCCACCAGCTCCGCAGGTGACCTTAACTACGGGAGCCTCCAACCTAGGTTGGGAGCCCATGTCCAAGGCCTTCAAACTCAAGGGACTTGGACAACAGCTGAAGCAGCCTCTCAGATCAACTTTCTGGAGCTTCGGGTGATGCAGTAAGCCCTTTATGCATTCCAGGACTGCCTCTCCAACAAAGTTGTCTTGATTCAAACAGACAACCAAGTTGCAATGTGGTACCTGAACAGACAGGGGGGCATGGTCCAATTCCTCCCTAAATGCCGGCACGGATGGCACAGCAACTGGGGTAGCAGGCAGGTTAGGTGACACCGGAGCTTCCATGGGGGCCCGTGGAGGCTCGATGCCCGGCACCGGTGAGGAACGCCTAGGGGTCCTGGGTCCAGAGGAGGATGGGGGCTCCTCTCCCTGGGCCCTCTTCGCAAGTGGCTCCATGCCGCTGCAGTATCTGTGCCGGTGCTCGGTCCGGTCCTTCTCCAGCACCGAAGACAATGACACCAATGTCTTCGATGGTGTCTGTGATGGACGGTCACCTGCTCCACGATGTTCCTGGCGGGGCGTCTCTGAGGTTGATGGACCCTCTCCGGTCGGTGGCGCTTGAACTGGTGTCGATGGGGCAGAATGTTTTGAAGCAAATAAATGTTCCATTTTGTCCAGACGAGTGCAATGGCCTTTGGGGGTTATTTGTGCGCAACTGGGGCATCGACGGACATCGTGTAAGGGGCCTAAGCACAAAATGCAAACATTATGTGGGTCCGTTATGGACATGGTCCTCGAACACTCGGGGCATTTCCTAAACCCAGTCACCATGCTGAAAAATGGCAGGATCACGGTCAGTCACCGTCTGGCACAGAGTTGGAAAGCCGCCGGGAACTCACTGCAAGTATGGAAAAAACACTTACCAAGCGTCAGAGGCAACGGAGTGCGATGGGGACCCCGATGAGGGATTTTTAAAGAAGTTAAACTTCAAATATTTCTGTGAGGAAAGTTGTGAGAAATTTCTCACAGAGCTCCTAAACCACAAGGCAACTGCTGTGCAGAAAAAAAAGAGACTGAAGGGGGACCCCTGGTGGCTACAGGGTTGGTGGCATGCTGGGCATGCTCAGTGTGCCAGTCAAAGTTCCAGAAACTTTGACAAAAGTATTCCGTGTCAAGGCTCCATCTGATGATGTCACCCATATGTGAGGACTACTATCCTGCTTGTCCTGGGAGAAAAAAAAAAGAACAATGTAATTTCTCAACCTTTCTTGCTTTGAGCAACATTCTAGCACAAGACGTGCAGTTAGAATATCATGGGTCGCTCTAAAGCAGCCAACAGTAATGTTACACCAACAAGGTTATCTGATATGAAAAGCAGGGCATCTTTTAAAGCCCAGTTTAACTTCTGGCATTGTGAACAAAGGCAAGGCTAGGTCATACTTAATGGAGACCAGAAGTTTGAACACTTGTTTTTTTAGCAACAAAAACTATTACAATAGGGATTAAAATAGCTAACTTGAAGCAGAAAATTTTCAATGAGCAGCTGACAGGCAAGCATAAAAAGTGTCCTTTTGCCTAAACAAAAGGCAAAAAAGACCAGTAGCAGTGGCTAAGCAGAACACCAGCAGACACAGGGAAAACCTTTTTAGTTTTTCTGAGCTCAGAGAGCTTTTCCATCTTAATGCAATCAACTAACATCACCCTACTTGTGGGCCTGATCTTTGTTCTGTTTGTCTACCAAGAATAGTTTCTGCAGGACTGCTATTGATTCAAGGTGGAAAGTAACTGCCCTTCACGCATTTAAGAAGGAAGTTGGGGCAAGGAAGAAGCAATATGGGTCGACCTAAAAAAAGATGACGGAGCATCCATTTATATTGGAGTGGTTTACAGGCCTCCAAACCAAAAGGAAGAGCTGGACAGAGATCTGGTTGAAGACATCCATAAGATAGGTAAGAAGGGAGAAGTGGTGATCGTGGGTGACTTTAATATGCCAGATGTAGACTGGAAAATCCCATCTGCAGAAACTAAAAATAGTAGAGCGATAGTGGATGCCATGCAAGTATCTTTGTTCAAACAAATAGTATTGAAACCCACGAGAGAAGGAACTATACTCGACTTAGTGCTCACTAATGGAGATAATGTCTCAGATGTCCAGGTGGGCACCCACCTCAGCACCAGTGATCATCAAACGGTATGGTTTAATATCACTAAAAGAATAGGGAAAAGAACCACAAAGACCAGAGTTTTACAGTTCAAAAACACGGACTTTGAGGAAATGGGAAAGTACCTGGAGGAAGAACTAAAAGGATGGAAGAACGAGAGAGATGTGGAGCAGCAGTGGACCAATCTAAAACGAGCAATCACCAAGGCAACTACTCTATATGTTAGAAATATAAAGAAAAGCAAAAGAAAATTGAAACCTATCTGGTTCTCAAAGGAGGTGGCTAACAAAATTAAAGCTAAAAGAACAGCATTCAAGAAATATAAAAGATCCCAAAGGGAGGAACACAAAGAGGAATATTTGATTCAACTGAGGGAGACAAAGAAATTAATCAAGTTGGCAAAAAGTCAAGCGGAAGAGAGGATTGCCAAGGAGATAAAAAATGGTGACAAAACATTTTTCAGATACATCAGCGAAAAGAGAAAGGTCCAAAGTGGTATAGTGAAATTGAAAGGTGGTAATGATCAATGTGTGGAGAGAGACGAAGAAATGGCAGAAATATTAAACGAATACTTCAGCTCTGTGTTCACTAAAGAAGACCCTGGAGAAGGACCATCTCTACACAACAAGAAACTGGAGGGAAGTGGAATAGATGAAAATCCTTTTACAGTAGAAAATGTGTGGGAAGAGCTAAAGAACCTGAAAGTGGACAAAGCCATGGGGCCTGATGGGATTCATCCAAGGATATTGAGGGAGCTCAGAGATGTTCTGGCGGGTCCGCTGTGTGACCTGTTCAATAGATCCCTAGAAACGGGAGTGGTGCCGAGTGATTGGAGAAGAGCGGTGGTGGTCCCGCTTCACAAGAGTGGGAACAGGGAGGAGGCCGGCAACTACAGACCGGTTAGCCTCACTTCGGTGGTGGGAAAAGTAATGGAGTCACTGCTGAAAGAGAGAATAGTGAACTATCTACAGTCCGGAGAATTGATGGACCAGAGGCAACATGGATTCACCAGGGGAAGATCCTGTCAAACAAATCTGATTGACTTTTTTGACTGGGTAACCAAGGAATTGGATCAAGGAAGAGCACTCAATATCATATACTTGGATTTCAGCAAAGCTTTTGATACGGTTCCGCACAGGAGACTGGTGAATAAAACGAGAAGCTTAGGAGTGAGTGCCGAGGTGGTGACCTGGATTGCAAATTGGTTGACGGACAGAAGACAATGTGTGATGGTAAATGGAACCTTCTCTGAAGAGAGAGCGGTTTTAAGTGGTGTACCGCAAGGATCGGTGTTGGGACCGGTCCTGTTCAATATCTTTGTGAGCGACATTGCGGACGGGATAGAAGGTAAGGTTTGTCTTTTTGCGGATGACACTAAGATCTGCAACAGAGTGACACGCCGGAAGGAGTGGAGAGAATGAGACGGGATCTAAGGAAACTGGAAGAGTGGTCGAAGATATGGCAGCTGAGATTCAATGCCAAGAAGTGCAAAGTCATGCATATGGGGAGTGGAAATCCGAATGAACTGTATTCGATGGGGGGGGAAAGGCTGATGTGCACGGAGCAGGAGAGGGACCTTGGGGTGATAGTGTCTAATGATATGAAGTCTGCGAAACAATGCGACAAGGCGATAGCAAAAGCCAGAAGAATGCTGGGCTGCATAGAGAGAGGAATATCGAGTAAGAAAAGGGAAGTGATTATTCCCTTGTACAGGTCCTTGGTGAGGCCTCACCTGGAGTACTGTGTTCAGTTCTGGAGACCATATCTACAAAAAGACAAAGACAAGATGGAAGCGGTACAGAGAAGGGCGACCAGGAAGGTGGAGGATCTTCATCGGATGACGTACGAGGAGAGATTGAAGAATCTAAATATGTACACCCTGGAGGAAAGGAGGAGCAGAGGTGATATGATACAGACTTTCAGATACTTGAAAGGTTTTAATGATCCAAAGGCAACGACAAACCTTTACCATAAGAAAAAAATCAGCAGAACCAGGGGTCACTATTTGAAGCTCCAGGGAGGAAGATTCAGAACCAATGTCAGGAAGTATTTCTTCACGGAGAGGGTGGTGGATGCCTGGAATGCCCTTCCGGAGGAAGTGGTGAAGACCAGAACTGTGAAGGACTTCAAAGGGGCGTGGGATAAACACTGTGGATCCATAAAGTCAAGAGGCCGCCAATGAAGTGTGGGAGACTCGCCAGAATGATGGCTACTGCCTGGAGACAATACCTTTATTCAATAAACATACACATGGATACTGTGACTCCAACATCGCTCTAAGTTTCAACAGCAAGAGGAAATGTGGAAAAAAGGATTTGCACTCACAAAGACGGGAGTAGCTGGCTTGTTACGGCGGTTACTGCCCCAAACCAAATAAGCCTGATACTTCACTTTCAATGCATATCCAGCATAGTTCTCTGCTTCAACGGCAGGGGAGAAGAAAAACTGATACTTCACACATCCAGCAGAGCTCTCCGCTTCAACGGCAGGGGAGAAGAAAAAAAAGGGTTCGCACTCACAAAGCGGGGAGTAGCTGGCTTGTTACGGCGGTTACTACCCCAAACCAAATGTGCCTGATACTTCACTTTCAATGCATATCCAGCATAGTTCTCTGCTTCAACGGCAGGGGAGAAGAAAAACTGATACTTCACACATCCAGCAGAGCTCTCCGCTTCAACAACAGGGGAGAAGAAAAAAAAGGGTTCGCACTCACAAAGCGGGGAGTAGCTGGCTTGTTACGGCGGTTACTACCCCAAACCAAATGTGCCTGATACTTCACTTTCAATGCATATCCAGCATAGTTCTCTGCTTCAACGGCAGGGGAGAAGAAAAACAACCAATAAGGGCTGTATAACATAGTCTGGGAAAAAACAGATGAGCATGGGTGTAGCTTGCTTATTGCGGCGGTTACTACCCCTACTACCCCTAACTAATCAAGCTAGATATTTCACTTGGATGCAGCTCCATCACTGCTCTCTACATTAATGGTGGGGGAGGAAGGGAAATAGAACCAAGAGCTAAGAGAAATAGATAAGTATGAGAGAAAAAATGTGTGAAGCTTGCTGGGCAGACTGGATGGGCCATTTGGTCTTCTTCTGCCGTCATTTCTATGTTTCTATAAGATGGTACACCCATCATGGGAGAAGGAAAAGACAACTACCCCCACCCACTTTCTTACCCAGGTTTTCAGCAAGGAATGATTATAGATAGATTAAAGCAGTATAGGCAACATGTTTAATGATGTGAACTGTAATAACCTTTTCAATTAGAGTCAGCACACTGGACTGATCATATAGCTAGTTCAAACCAGATGATCTTTGCAGCCATCAGAACTTTTTGAGAAGGATTACAGATAAGCATAGAATTATTATTCATAAGGTACCAAATCTGCTAAAAATATAGATAAGTAACAAAGCCTTTATTGGACAGGATCAGACTTTTGCCTTATATGAAAATACATCATGGTCTAAAGTAAGACCATCCAGAGGTGGTAAATTCCAATTATATTCTGAATACTAAATAATAAGTTACTGATTACTAATGCATAACTTGAAGTGATAAGGACATATTTCTTAAAGATTTATCTGCTTAAGCCACTCTCTCTAGTACAAAACTAAATAAACTTGCAGTCTGATTTGCTGAACTTCATCAGAATCCTAAGCATCACTAGAGACTACAATAAAGTACAGAAACAGCCTGAAATGGAAAGCAGACAGGGAAGAAGATATTTAAAGAGGAAGTGTAAAGAAAAATCCCAAAAGGGGTTAGAGCCTTGGGAATAAAACCAAAAGCAACAATACAGATATGTTGATATTGTGAACTATTTAGCTAATTTTTGTATGTCCCCAGTCATCCTTATTGAAGTTAAGATGGAAAGATGAGCTATGGTTGTAATAACAGTTCACTTCATAAATTTACTGGTTACAAAGACTCCAGGACATAATTCAATGATATGAAAAGAAATGAAGGAACTTGGGGTGTTATGTACACTACCACAAACTGCATAAAAATATATTAAAAGTAACTACAATGATATAAAAAACTTTCCATTTGTCGGTCCATGATAAGAACACTTACTTTGTTATGAGTTTATCAAACAAAACAGACTGATTTGTGGTACTATAACGGCTACGCCTAATTCTGCAACTTCGGCGGACTTCAACATCCCCGTTCTCAGGATTCTCAGCAGCCTTTTCTGAATTCCTCGTCCTCCTTAAGGGCCTGGCAACAGGTGCTACTACTTCATCTGTTTTTAAAAATATATATATATATATCAACTTTTGAAAATAATCAAGAAAACAGGATGCAAATCACTAAAGTCTATTCAGTGGCTAAAAAAAAAAAAAAAAGCAGAGTTGCTTACCTGTAACAGGTGCTCTCCCAGGACAGCAGGATATTAGTCCTCACATGTGGGTGACATCATCAGGATGGAGCCCAATCACGCAACATTTTTGTCAAAGTTTCTAGAACTTTGACTGGCATACTGAGCATGCCCTTAACTCTGCATCCAGCAGGGGTCTCCCTTCAGTCTTGTTTGTAGTAAAAAGTACGAGCGAAAAATAAAATAAGAAAACGTAAGCGAACCCAACTCCGCGGGGTGGCGGGCGGGTTTCGTGAGGACTAACATCCTGCTGTCCTGGGAGAACACCTGTTACAAGTAAGCAACTCTGCTTTCTCCTAGGACAAGCAGGATGGTAGTCCTCACATGTGGGTGAGTAGCAAACTACAGGATGCCTGAATATAATAGGCCAAAATCACCCAATGACGTGCAACAGGCACAACAACTGGGGTGGTTTTGGTTAGAAGGGCAGTCTGAATTTCAAAGTGGGTCACTGGAAGGAAGTTGGGTTATTAAACTGGAAACAAATTACGCAAGACCGACTGACCGAAGATGGAATCTTGTTTGCCAGTCTTGTCGAGACAATAATGAGCTGCAAAAGTATGAAGAGAATTCCATGTTGAAACTTTGTAGATGTCAGCAAGAGGTACAGAATGGAGATGTGCTACTGACGTTGCCATAGCTCTTACTGAATACGCTCTCACGTGTTCTTGTAGCGTAAGGCCTGCTTGTTGGTAGCAAAAGGAGATACATTCCGCCAGCCAGGTGGACAGGGTCTGCTTGCCCACCAAAGCTCCCAATTTGTTTTTATCGAAGAAGACAAACAGTTGGGTAGATTTCCTATGGGCTGCAGTGCGGTCCAAATAGAAAGCAAAAGCACGTTTACAGTCCAAGGAATGTAGAGCCCGCTCACCCGGTTATGAGTGAGGCTTTGGGAAAAAGGTAGGAAGTATTATTGACTGATTTAAGTGGAAATCTGATATTACTTTTGGCAAGAATTTAGGGTGTGTGCGGAGTTCCACACGATCTTGAAGGAATCTGGTATAAGGTTGGTATGTTACCAGTGCCTGTAGTTCACTGACTCTGGAGCCGATGTTATAGCAACTAGAAAAATCACTTCCAAGTGAGGTGTCGAAGCTCACAGGGGCTCGAATGGCGGTCGCATGAGCCGTGCTAGAACAACATTAAGATCCCACATTGGAACTGGAGGACGTAATGGAGGCTTCAGTTGTAGTAATCCTCTCATAAAGCGCCCAAACAGGGGGTGCACTGAGATCGAGGCATCTCCTATACCTTTGGGGAAAGCTGAAATGGCGCCGATATGTACATGGATGGAGGAAGTTTGCAGGCCAGCTTCCGAGAGATAACAGAGGTAGTCCAGGAACTTTGGAATGGGGCAGTAAAAAGGATCAATTTCCTTAGTGGTGCACCAAGTGGAGAATCTTTTCCATTTGGAACAATACGATCTCCTAGAAAAAGACTTTCGTGAAGCTACGAGGACCTGGGACACACTGTCAGAAAGGTTGAGAGATTGCAGGATCAATCTTTCAACATCCATGCTGTCAGAGACAGGGCGTGAAGATTCGGATGACGCAACAACCATCTGCGTTATCAGGGTTGGATCTGTGCCCAGGCGAATTTGTTGCTGGACTGAGAGGTCTTGGAGGATGGGGAACCAAACCTGACGTGGCCAGTGAGGGGCTATGAGGATCATTGCACCCCTGTCCTGCCGTAACTTCACGAGAGTCTTGCTGATGAGTGGAAGTGGAGGATAGGCATATAGAAGACCCGTTGACCATGAGTGGGTGAAAGCATCTCGTGGTGGTGTGTGGTGGCTGCGGTGTAGAGTGCAGAAGTTGTCTACTTTGCGATTGTGAACTGATGTAAAGAGGTCTGTGTGTGGGCGGCCCCACTGGTGAAAATGTTTGTTTGCTACAGTGGGGTCCAGGGACCATTCGTGGGGATGAAAGGTCCGGCTGAGATGGTCCGCTATCACATTGTCCACGCCTGCCAGGTATGTCGCTTAGTAGCATGGAGTGGGCGAGAGCCCAGGCCCAGATCTGTGCCGCCTCCTGGCACAGAAGGAAGGAGCCTGTGCCCCCTTGCTTGTTGAGGTACCACATCGCTACCTGGTTGTCTGTTTGAATTAAGATTACCTTGTTGGAAAGGCAATCCCGAAAGGTAAATAGGGCATATCGAATCCCCGAAGCTCCAGGAAATTTATTTGGTGCTTTGCTTCCTGTTTGGATCAGGTTCCCTGGGTTTGGAGATTGTTGACATGGGCTCCCCAACCCAGATTGGATGCATCTGTGGTTAGAATAATTTGAGGTTCTGGAGAATGGAAGGGTAGTCCTGTCTGAAGATTGGACTCCCTAGTCCACCAAGCTAGTGAGAGACGAAGCTGGCTGGTGACATGGATAATGTGAGACATGGGTTGATTTGACTGGGACCACTGGGACTTTAAAGTCCACTGTGTTATCCTCATGGCTAGTCGAGCCATTGGGGTGACATGAACTGTAGACGCCATGTGACCCAAGAAGGTTAGCAGATGATGAGCTGTGGTTGTGTGACGAGTCTGCACTGCTTTGGCCAAGGTTGATAATGAGAGTGCTCGGTCGTTTGGGAGGAACGCTTTGGCCTGGATAGTGTTTAGATCTGCTCCTATGAACGAAAGGGTGCATGAAGGAGACAGATGTGATTTGGGGTAATTGATTAGGAATCCTAAGGATTGTAGTAGGCTGATGGTGAAATGGAGGGAGTGGAGCACTTTCTGCCGGGATGTGCCTCTGATGAGCCAATCGTCTAGATATGGATAAACGTGAACGTCGTTCTGTCAGAGATGAGCTGCGATGATTGCAAGGCATTTCGTAAATACCCGGTACTGGTAATGATTGTGGCCTACTACGAACCTGAGATATTTCCGATGAAGAGGGCATATGGCAATGTGTGCATAAGCCTCCTGGAGATCTAGAGAGCAGAGCCAATCTCCCTGTTGTAAGAGAAGAAGCATGGTGCCCAGGGTTACCATTCTGAACTTTTCTCTGCAGAGATGCTTGTTTAGGGCACTTAGGTCTAGAATAGGACAAATGCCTCCTGATTTTTTTGGTATTAGAAAATACCTAGAGTAGAACCCCTGACCCCACTGCAGTCGAGGCACTGGTTACACGGCGTTGGAGTGCAGAAGAGTCAAGAGCTCTGTCTTGAGAAGCGGAGAGTGATTGATTGAAGATACCGCTGGGCAAGGAGTGTTCGGGGTGAGAAAGTTTAGATGGTAACTCTGGTTGACCACAGACAGGACCCATTGGTCCGTAGTAATTGTGCGCCATATGTTATGGAAAAGGCACAAGTGGCCTCCTACAGGAATGGTTGTGGAAATTGGAGGTTGGCTTCTGCTCTGTAGAAAGGAGTCAAAATCCCGATGCTGGATCAGACTGCAGGGCTGGTTGGGCTTTTGGAGCCCTGGTTTTTGAGGCTGGCCTCTCTGGGGAGGTCTAGTCTGCCGAGCACGGGACGGAGGAGGAAAGTACAGACGTGGTTTATAGGAAAAGTTTCTAGGACCACATATAAAAGATCTCTTGGTTGTAGCTGGGAATTTCGAGGGAAGAGAGGAGAGCTGACGAAAGATGTCATGATGGTCTTTTAAATTGTGTAACTGTCTCCTGAATTTTGTTGCCAAACAAATTGTCCCCGGTACATGGAAGGTCTGATAGCCTCTCTTGGACCTCCTGTGTACATCAGATGATTTGAACCATGCCCAACACCTGGCGCTTATACCTGCTGCCGATACTCTTGAGGCAGTGTCAAAAACATCATATGTTGCCCTTACCTTCATGCTTTCCAGCATTGAGTCCTTTCTGAAGGATAAAGTTAAAGCCTTCTTGATACTCATCCGGTAGCTTTCAAAGAATTCCTGGACTTTTTTTCCAAATATTCCTGGAGTATTGAGTCATATAAAGCTGATAAGCTGCTATCCGTGCCATCAGCATGGAGCCATGGAAGACTCTGCGTCCAAAGCATCCAAGGATTTTTGTTCTTTAGCTGGAGGGGCAGAAGTATGAGGGCGAGATCTTTTGAACTTTTTCTGAGCAGACTCAACAACAACAGACTGGTGGGGGGAGTTGGCTTTTTTGAAACCCCAAAGCTGACTGGACTAAGTAGGTGGCATCAGTTTTTCTATTTACTGGTGGCACTGTGCCTGGGTGTTCCCAGTTGCATTGGAGCAGATCAAGGAGCACCTCATAAATTGGAACTGCCATAACCTCTTTAGGGGCATTGACAAACTGTAACACCTCTAGCATTTTGTGCCTGGCACAATGTAACTTAAAAGGGATGGTTTCAGACATCTCCTTGATGAAGTTAGCAAATGTAAGATCTTCAGGAGGGGAGTGGCGGCATTCTTCTGGGGGTGAAGGCTCTGATAGGATTTCATCAGAGTCTTGAGTGTCGGAAGAATCATCACCCCAGGGATCATAAGGTGCATCTCCAGCACCTTGAGGGTGTTTAGATGGAGATATTGGTCCAAATCCGGCTATATCTGGAGGTGGCAACAATGGAGGCAGTGAAGACATCAATGCTTTCGATGGACGTCAGGGTGGCAGGAGCCCCAATGGTCCTGGAACAGGCTCCGGCATCAGTAAATTCTGTTCCTCATCCGAGGATAATGGAATCAGTATCGGTGTCGGTGGTGCCGATGGCATGGCAGGAAGCAGTGCCGATGGCAAAGCACCGATTAGGACATTGAGACGGTCAAGCAGCGGAGCCAGCATGGTAGGCATCGGATTGGGTGCCGGCATGGGTGCCAGTGGAGACTGGAACCTGGAACCCTCAAAGTGCCTGGAGAACTGCCTCTTGGACTATCCTGTCCAATTCCGCCCTAGACGCTGGCACAGCTATTGGAGATGGAGGCTCAGAAGGCGTTGCCGGAGGGTCCACATGTATTAGTGGAGTCTCGGCTTCCAGCACCGGTGCCGGTGGGGAACGCCTCTATGTCCCGGGTCCAGAAGGGGGTGGGGCCCCTTCTCCCCAGGACTTCTTCGTCGGTGGTTCCGTCGATGCCAATGGCTTGCTGGTGGAGGCATCGGCAGAAATGTCTCGTCGATGACTGTGACGGTGCTTATCTCGATGCTCTGTCTGGATCTTTTCCGGCACCACGGAAGATGACGTCGATGCCTTTGAACGTACAGAGGATGGTGAAGGAAGGTTATCGATGACTCGATGTCGCTGAGACTTCAATGGAGACGGAGTCATTGAGGATTTGCGACTCTGTGTTGCTTTAGCTGCAGTAGATGGAGATACTCGCTTAAAAAGAAGCTCCATCTTTTCCAAGCAGCCCCTGCGGCCTTTTGGCATCATTTGGGCACAGTTAGTGCACTGTTGGACGTCGTGAGCGGGGCCTAAACATAAAACACACACGTTGTGAGGGTCCGTAATGGACATCGTCCTCAGGCACTCAGGGCACTTACGGAACCCGGTTGCCATAATTTTTTTTAAAAATATGGGCAGCGCGCGGTTGGTGGCCGGACACCAATGAAAACACCGCCAGGAACCAACCGCGAGGGACGAGGTAAACTTACCGGCATCAACAGGTATCGGCAGTCGATGGGGGACCCCGGGATGGGGTAAAGGTTTTAAATCTCTAAAGTTAGTTTCCGTGAGGAAAAGTTGTGAGAAATTCTCACAGAGCCCCAAAGATCCGCGAGGCTACTGCTGCGCGGGGAAAAAAAAAAAAAGAGACTGAAGGGGGACCCTGCTGGATGCAGGGTTAGGGGCATGCTCAGTGTGCCAATCAAAGTTCTAGAAACTTTGACAAAAGTGTTCCTTGACTGGGCTCCATCCTGATGATGTCACCCACATGTGAGGACTACAATCCTGCTTGTCCTGGGAGAAAGTATATATCTTTAACCAAAGCAAGAACATAACATCTTTAAGAGTTGAGCTCAACAAATCCCAGGTGTCAAGTCACTTGTTGACTAGAAACTATCCAGTAGTGCCAGGACCTTTCTTACCCTGAATGTCCTGCTGTGGCAAGCTCCCAGAAAACCTTCCATTTATCCAACATTAGGTTGCACTTTGAGCCGTACAGTTCACAAACTTCCAAGCTGGTCTCAGTCTCACGATACTCATACAGAGACCACTATGGAAGTTTGATGACACCCGGGGGGGGGGGGGGGGGGGGGGGGAGAGAGGGAGAGGACAGGGAGAGAGAGAAATGGGGCTACAGCAACAAGTCAAGTAATGGCACATTAAGGGCCTGATTTATTAAGCTGGTCCCCCCACATAGACACAGAATGGGAAACCAGCCATAGCAAACTTGGCCCCTTAAAATAAATAAACAAACAAACAAACAAATAAATAAATAAATAAAAAATGGTGGTTTTGTCAGTCTACCTCAGATGGTAGACTGACAAAACCACCCCCCAAAATCTTCAACTTTGGGGAAGGGGGTAGAGATGGTTCCTGCTGGCTCCAATGTAAGGAAAAATTTGTCAAGACTTGTAGAAGTTATTCGGATTCAACAATATTTGATACAGCCGTTAAAAGGCAGTTTACTAAGCTGGCCCATGATTCAGTAGCAGTGCTCTAGACTGCTGTGCAGAATATCCTTGGTTTGCACACCAGGTTAGTTGAGTCTGGGGATGCTGTGGAGGCAGATTTGTGTATTTAAAAACTGAAATGGTCTAACTAAACCCAGCTACATTTTTCTAAAATAAATTAATTCCTTCACTCTGCAATTCTTTAACAAACCTGACTCAAGGGCCTAAATAAATCAACCAGTAAGTTTCTTCAAGATGCAAAGTGAGTTGCTTCTATTTCCTCTATAGGGAGGACAGGGAACGAGCCGTGGACGCCTTCGCTCAATCCTAGAGTGTGGGTCTCCTGTACGTGTATCTTCCGATGCCACTCGTAGGCAAGACCCTCATGAAACTTCGGCAGGACGGGGGGGCTCCATGATCCTGATCGCCCTGCATTGGTCATGACAGGTTTGGTTTCCGATCTTGCAAGACCTGTCTGTCCAGGAACCCATACGTTTGGGCACCTTTCCCGACCTCATCACTCAGGATTAGAGCAGGCTGCGCCAGCCGAACCTCCTGCGGGTCACTGAGAAAGGGTCCGAGGTGCTGGCGGACAATTGACGCAGGGTCTCATGGTGATCCTTCAGCTGGGCCACTGCGTCGCGGATCTTATCTCCAAACAGATATTCCCCTGTACAGGGGAGGTAAGCCAGCTTCTCCTGGGCCTCAGGGCAGAGGTCGGAGGCCTAAAGCCAAGCCCACTGCCGGGCACTAATGCCGGCTGCCGATACCCTAGCCTCCGTCTCAAATATATCGTAGGACGCTCGCATTTCGTGCTTGCTGGCCTCAAATCTCTTGACAATAGACTCCAAGCCTTCTCAACTGCTGTAGGAGACTTTCAAGGGCTCCTGGTCCTGCTTCCAGAGGTTGCAGTTGTACTGGTTTCATGTACAACTGATATGCCGCTATTCACGCAATGAGCATAGCTCCCTGGAAGACCTTGCAGCCCAGAGCCCCCAAGGCTCTTTAATCTTTTCCCGGAGGGGCAGAGTGAATGAGTGCGAAACCTCTTGGCCTTTTTCTGAGCAGACTCTACCATCACTGATTGGTGGGGGTGCTGACTCTTCTAGAAGCAGAGGGCCTGTGGCACTAAATAAATGGTATCAGTCTTCCAGTTCACTGGAGCCACGGAGTCCGAGTGTTCCCATAATCGGTAGAGGAGCTCTAGGAGAACCTCATGTACTGGAACAGCCACCACTTCCTTAGAGACATCCACAAATTCCACCTCCAACATTTTATGGCAGGCGTCCTCTTCCGATAAAAATTGGAAGGTTACGATCTCCGCCATCGCCCGAACAAAACTGGCGAAAGATAAATCCTCCAGGGGGCAAGCGGCACCTCTCATCTGGAGGCAAGGGCTCCAACAGAAGATCAGATGCATCCGAGGAGAACTTGGAGGAAGCATCACCCCATGGGTCATACGGGGTCTCCTCCTCACCACTTGCCAGGGTCGAGGAGGGAGGTCAAACCCTGGGACCCGGGGCACAGGCATTTATGGCCGCTCAGAGGGCCCCGATATTGGCCATGGGGGCCTCGAGGGCACCAATGGAATCCGGGGTGCCGGATTCCATTGGCCCGAGAGGGGTCAGGCAGAGACAGAATTTCCCATGGTGGCAGGTGCGGATTCACATGCTCCTCCTCCGAGGAACCTGGAATCGTGTTAGTAACGAAGGGAAGAAACTGTGGCGGACGGGGTGCCAGAGGGCCTCCAGGCACCGGCTGCGTCTGTAAGACACAGAGCAGCACGTCCAACCTCTCCAGCAAGGGCGCCAACATTGAGGGCGCTGGCTCTGGCGGCTGCTGGAGGCCCTGGAGAGCACTGAGCACTGCTTACTGGACCACGCAGTCCAACTCCTCCCGAAATGCGAGCGTAGTAAGTACCAATGGAGAAGGCAGGCAGGGCGTAACTGGGGCCTCCACGAGGTCTTTAGAGGTTCGGTACCCAACACCGAAATCAGTGGGGAACGCCCTGGGCTCTTGGATCTGGAAGAGGACGTGGCCTCCTCGCCCCGGAACCACTTCGGAGGGGGCTCAGCCGGAGCTGGTGCCCCTCCGGTATCAATGCCCGCACTATGAGTCAATAACCTTCGGTGCTGGTGCTTCCCTCGGTGCTCGGCCCAGTCCTTCACCAGCCCCAAGGAAGACTATCCTGAGGCCTTGGAATGGCCCGACACCAGTGAGGGGCGATCTCCCCCCCCCCCCCCGCCTTTGTCATCACGGCGGGGAAGTGAGGGTGAGCATCCAGAGTCAGATCGATCCCCTTCGCTCGATGTCCCCAGGACTGGAGTCGATGGAGCAGACTGCTGGGAACCGAACAAATGCTCCATCTTGTCCAGGTGAGCTCGCCAGCCTTTGGGGATCATCCGAGTACAACTGAGGCACCAGACATCATGGGAAGGCCCCAGGCATTGGAAACAAACATCATGCGGGTCCATAATGGACATAGTCCTTGGACATTGGCGGCACTTCCGAAAGCTGGTCGCCATTGAAAAAAGATGGCGTGCGGTCGGTGGCCAGCGGCCTCAAAGGGTAGACACTCGGGAACAGACCACAACGCGAAGAAATGTACCTATCAAACGCTGGAGGAACAGATTCAAAGAATGGGGATCCCAGAGCAGGAAGTACCATGAAAAAAATCAAATATTTCTTCCATAAAGATTTGTGGACCCCAGTGGAGCATCATCTGCAAATCAACCACTGGCTATGCTCAGAGGGCTTTCTCACCTCCTCTCAGACATCCAGCCAAGTGGCCATGTTCTACATAAAATAAGCAAGGTGGTACAGGCTCTTTTGCCCACTGCCAGGAAGCCATCTAGATCTGGTCATGGGCAGGACATCTACCTGCTGGAAATTCAGAATGCAATAGCAGACTGCTTCAGTAGAATGTTGCAACTACACAAGTGGTCCTTGGATAAAGCAGCAGTTAATGGACTTCTCCTCCAAGAACTTATCCAATCCTTTTTTAAACACAGCTATACTAACTGCACTAACCACATCCGATGGCAGGACACGGTGTGGTTCCCAGACTCCCTGACCCCGGTGGGTCAGCGCTGATAGTGCGGGAGGGCCAGCCGGGACAGGAGCAGCTATAACCTGCAACGCAGGCTCTAACCTGCAACGCAGGCTCTAACCTGCAACGCAGTTATAACCTGCTGCGCAACCATTCATGTCTCCATCTAAGGGTTTTAAACCCCTAATATATGCTCACCCATTTATCAATCCAATTTTACTTGTTTCAACCCGCCTTGATGGAATTTGCATATTATCTCCACTTGTTGATTCACCTCTAATTATGTTACAATTATTGTTCTATTAGTTCTATGTAATTCTTATACATTGTTACACGTTCCTTGTAAACCGATGTGATGTGCGAACGAATGTCGGTATATAAAAACTTTAAATAAATAAATAAATAAGACTTTGCCCTGATCAGCCAGTCGTCCAAGTAAGGGTGTACCAAGATTCCTTCCTTCATTAGTGTTGCTGCCACGACCACCATAATTTTGGAGAATGTTCTGGGAGCAGTTGCTAAACCAAAGGGTTGCGCTCGGAACTGGTAATGGTGTCCCAGTACCGCAAAGCGTAGAAAACGCTGATCTTGATGGACTGGGATGTGAAGGTAGGTTAGGAACTCTCCCGGTTGTACTGCCATTATTACGGAGCGGAGAGTTTCCATGCGGAAGTGTAGTACCCGCAGATGACAGATGACGTTGAGGTCCAAGATGGGTCAGAATGATCCTTCTTTCTTGGGAACGATAAAATAGATGGAATAACGCCCCGTATTTTTCTGGGGCATAGGTACCAGAGTTATAGCCTTCAGACTGAGTAGTCTTGCCAGAGTGGATTCCACTGCAAGCCTCTTGGTGTGGGAGTGGCAGGGTGATATAAATTTGTCCCGAGGGATGCTGCAAAACTCCAGAGAGTAACCTTCTCGAATGATGTTCAGTACCCATTTGTCAGACATGATTTTGACCCATCGTTGGTAGAAGAGGGAAAGCAGACCCCTATTTCCTCTTCCTGTGGATGGGTCGGCCCATTCTCATTGGGAAGCACGGTTCGAGCCTGTTCCTCTCTTGGTTTGTCGGTTCCGAAAGGACTGGGACCTTCCAGAGGGGCGAGATACACGGAATGATGAGTTCCTGTAGGGTCAAAAACGTTAGGAGCCTCTGCCCCTAGTTCTTCTGGGGGAGGCGCATTGGGGTCTTTTACCCCTGTCTTCCGGTAGCCGAGGCACTGGGGATTCGCCCCACGTGCTGGCTAACTTCTCTAATTCGCTTCTGAATAAGAGATCCCACAAAGGGCATTCTTGTGAGATTTGCCTTAGAAGTCATGTCTGCCGATCAGTTCCGCAACCATAACTTCCTTCTGGCCACCACTACCGAGGCTACTCCTCTGGCTGAGGTACACACCAGGTCTGAGCTTGCATCCATCAGGAAGGCTGCAGCAAATTCGATCGTTTCACCGGCATACATTCTGGAATTATCTGCCTCTCTTGATAGGAGCAAGCAGGAAAGTGCCACCAGCACGCAGCAGAAAGCTATCTACAGTGTCATAGCTGTTGCGTCGAATGCTTGCTTAAGGATGGATTCTAGTCGTCTATCCCGAGTATCTTTTAGTGCCGCTCCTCCCTCCACGGGAATGGTTCACTTCGAGATGGCACAGACCATGGTATCCACTTTCAGGAAACGCAGGCATCCTTGGTCGCTGGTTCGAGAGGGTACAAGGCTTCCAAGGCCCGACCTCCTTTAAAGCTTGCCTCCGGGGCATACCACTCCAGGTCAATCAGTTCCTGGTTGGCTTCCATCACTGAGAAATAGCATGAGGCCTTATGAAGGGACACCAAGATGGGGTTCTTCTTTGGTTCCGCCATAGGGTCCGTGCCTGGAATCCCAAAAGCCTTCAGGGTCTGTGAAACCAGGGCCGGTAATTCATCCCTGTGGAAGATGCGAAGCATTGTTCTGTTAGGTTCCAGGTCTGGAGGGATTTTCCCTTCCTCCAGTGAGGCACCATCATCGTCTGAGGTGTCCGGGTCCCAGTCAGTAACATTCTTGGTGAGGCGAGGTATGTCTCGTGGCACCCGAGCAGGGCCGGGAGGGTCAGGTGCTCCTGGCTGGGGTTGGACCTGGGTCGCAACCGGGGCTGATTGCGCCTAAATGAAGGCTTGCAGTCCCTGGAAAAATTCTAACCAGGAGAAGGCTCCTGGGTCCATGTTAGCCCCAGGGGGAGTCTGAGCAGGAGCCCCTTAAATGCCCTCTTGTGGATATGCCATTTCGGAGTTATATAGGTCCAGGTATGTAGTAGTCCAGGTATAGGTCCAGGTATGTAGTAGTTCCGGACCCATCCTCAGACTGTGAGGGACCAGGCTTTGGTACCCCTTGGGCTTCCTCGAAACAATGGCCCAGACAGGACTCTAGTTCCGGCTGTGCGGCTCTGATGTGGCAGGCTGTGCAAAGGGAATGTCTTTTGAGCTTCTTGGATGCCGGTGCCATTGCCTCTGTATATAGACGCACAGGTAATGCGTTTCAATATACGCGCAGCTATGCACGTGAGCACTGTGCGTGCGTGTAGATATGAGTGCAGTTGGGCATGTACATATGAGCGTGGTTGGGCGTGTAGTTGTGCGCTCGGTGTGCACTCGGTTATGTGCGCAGCTGTACACGCATCCCTTCCAAAGACGCTCTCCTTCTGGGAAAACTGCCTCAAGTCCATCAACCACCTACTCACCAGCCTGAACCTGGTCCTCAATGCAGCCAAAACAGAAATTCTTCTCATCTCCTCCGACCACTCTACCAGCCACGATCAATCAACCCCTATTCCTCAGAGCACTCAAGTTAGAGATTTAGGAGTCACCATTGATAACCATTTAAACCTAAAAAAATCAATCAACAATATTACGAAGGATTGTTTCTTTAAGTTACAAGTTATGAAAAGACTCAAACCCCTCCTCCACCTCCAGGACTTCAGAACAGTACTTCAGTCAACGATATTCTCCAAAACCGACTACTGCAATACTCTCCTTTTAGGACTCCCGATCTCTGCCACTAGACCACTACAGATGCTCCAGAACTCAGCAGCCAGGATATTAACCAACACTAACCGGAGAACTCACATCACCCCGATACTTAGAAACCTACACTGGTTACCTATTAAATACAGAATTTTGCACAAAGCACTCACCATTATCCACAAATCCATACACAACCAACTTCCTTTAGACCTTCAGTTACCACTCAAATTATACACATCTGCAAGACCCATCAGATCTGCACACAAAAGAACCCTTCAAGTTCCCCCAACTAAATCTACTCGACTAACCTCCACGAGAGAACGGGCACTTTCCACAGCTGGCCCCATCATCTGGAACAACCTGCCGACTGATCTAAGACTCGAACCCTGCCTGACTACCTTCCGGAAAAAACTCAAGACTTGGCTTTTTGTCCAAGCCTTCCCTCAAGCATAACATCGCAACAGTGCTTTCATTTAGCTCAATAGACTAAATGTCCAATCCAGTAATTGCATATTCATCCATGCTCATTCTCCAGTTTTTTCTGTCCTTTATTTCCTGGCTACTCTAGCCTCCAAGTTCATTTTCCCTGTTATTTGTATCTGCGCTTCGGCCTTCTTGTTATACGATTTTTTGCTAAGTTAACCCCTAAGTTTGATGTAAACCGGCCTGATATGAAGCTTGTCATAAAGTTCGGTATAGAAAAATGTTAAATAAATAAATAAATATTGGATGCGCACAAGTTGAGCGCTTTGGCCTTCCAGCCTGCCCTGCATGTACCGCCAGTCGAGAAGGGAAAATGGCGCCCCCAAGGATCTCCACGTGTCTGGACCCTTGCACCGGATCGGGGCCTAGCCCAACCCAGGCTGCTCAACCCGATCGGTGCTCCCTTTTTACCTCGCCAAAAGAAAAACAGAATCTGTACAGCAATCCGAGCCCCAGAGACCTTAATTTAAAGTTTTCTGTTTCCTGGTCTCAGCGCTTACCGATCGTGTGCCAGGACGGTGTCCAGTTGCAGGGGGAGAGGGCTTTACCTTCACCGCCGTGCTTGGTTGTGCTCCCGCTGCCTTTCAGCCACTCTGGGGGCTAAGTCCACACCGGGAACTGGCTCCCGGACCAAGGCACACCTCTGAGGCATATCAAAATCACCTCAGGAATTCTCAACTGGGAGAGAGACCCTTAGGAATCACCCAGGAGAGTGGGGCTCGATCTTCTTTAAGGTAAAAACTTTTTCTTCTTTGCTGTAATTCTTAACACTGTTCTAGTGTGTGGGATAGTGTCCGTATCTGCTAGGAGAAAGAGATACTGAAGAGCTGAGGTCACTGCAGGGGTATATCTAGGGTGATGTCAGCTTTGAAATCTGACTCAGTCTCCCATCTGCTAGCAGAAGAGCACATAACCCACTGGTCCTGAGTCCATCTGGCTACACGCTAGGAAATTAAATATTCATACATACTGGTGTTAACAATACAGCATTTGACAGCAGCTTAGAAAAACATAGCGACCTGGAAAGCAAGGTGATGAAAGAGTCTCTGTCATCTCCATCTCTGTCACAACTTCGACTTTCATCTAATGTTTTTCTGTCTGTGCAAGAATTGTGATGTCATGTCTGTTGATAAACTCTCATTAGTTGTTTGCTTTGGCATGCAAAATTTTTGTTTGTATATATACCTCCATGTTACTTTCATTTTCTTGCTTTTAAAGCCACTATCATGTTTTTCTAAGCCGCTGTTAATAGCTTTCAAAGCAGCCTTTGAATGCTTTATTGCTAAAATGGGTATGTATGCATGCTTAATTTATACATATTCTGCCATGTTTACTTTCATTTTCTTGCTTTCAAATGTCAATTTATTAAAACAGGTATGTATGTATGTTTAGTGTGTGTATATATATATACATTTATATCGGAGTTTACTAAGAAGTGAACCAGCACCTGAGTTAGACAGCAGAGGGCGCTGGGGGGTGTAAAAAGAACTACAACTCCCAGGTTACAGAGGCACAGATTGACCCATGGGCCCAAGAGGAGGCAGAGCAGGCAGCTGTGCAAAGCAGTAGTGAAATAGACATACCTGAACCCATGGCAATAGAGGAGGAGGGTGTATCTGAATGGTGGAGTTGGTCTGAAAAGACCAGCTCTTCAGAGAAGGAGTTAGAGATGGACATAGACTCCCAGACAGAGGAATCCTCTGAGTCAGCCATGGAAACAGAGAGAGTGACATTGTTGGGGGAAGGGTTGTTTTAAAATGTTGTGAGGAATGCTTTTCCCTTAAGTTAAGCTGCAATGTATTTTCTGTTTCTTTGGTTTGGGAAGGCCGCTACCTACTGCACAACTGAGGGGAGTTGGGGTGGGTTGTGCAACTCCCAAGCAGGGTGGTTACTTGGCAAAGAAAGCCTGGTGTTGCAGCCTTGTGTAAAAGGGAGTTTTTCTGTCCAAGAAAAGACTGTTAGAAAAAGAACTTTGTAAGAAGGACTGTTACATTCTGTTTTGTGTTTTACCTGGGGGAACTTGGTGGGAATGTGTGCCAAGCTGTTCCAGGCTTGAAGGACTGGCTTTGCAGAGGCCAGGAAGCCAGAAGCAAGGACAGTCTGAACCAAAGGAGCTGCTAGGACTAGCGGCAGAGGATATTAAAGAGAAAGGAGTCAGAGTTGCAGACCGCGTGGAGTTAGACTATCGACTGAGGAGTGACTTCAGAGGTAGACCATGACAAAATATATATCTATATAATCTATATGGCAGAATATGTATAAATTAAGCATGCATACATAGTCTGCCATGTTTACTTTCATTTTCTTGCTTTCAAATGTCAATTTATTAAAACGGGTATGTATGTATGTGGGTGGGTGTGTCTATATATAATCATGTTTTTCTGTCTGTTGATAAACTCTCTCATTAGTTGTTTGTTTTGGCATGCAAAATTTTTGTTTGTATATATACCGCCATGTTACTTTCATTTTCTTGCTTTTAAAGCCGCTATCATGTTTCCCTAAGCCGCTGTTAATAGCTTTCAAAGCAGCCTTCGAATGTTTTATTGCTAAAATGGATATGTATGCATGCTTAATTTATACATATTCTGCCATGTTTACTTTCATTTTCTTGCTTTCAAATGTCAATTTATTAAAACAGGTATGTATGTATGTGGGTGTGTGTGCAATAAAGCATTCGAAGGCTGCTTTGAAAGCTATTATCAGCAGCTTAGAGAAACATGATAGCGGCTTTAAAAGCAAGAAAATTAAAGTAACATGGCGGTATATATACAAACAAAAATTTTGCATGCCAAAACAAACAACTAATGATAGAGTTTATCAACAGACATGACGTCACAATTCTTGCACAGACAAAAACATTAGATGAAAGTCGAGAAGTTGTGACAGACTGAGATGACAGACGTAATTCATAGATCCGTTGTTCATCGCAGATCAGTAATGCTGAAAAATCACCACCATGAGGAGAAGGAAAAAACTTCTAAAGCAAAAAATTGTAAATCAGACACAAAATGATCCTTCATCTGCCAATGATCCACTAATGGAGCTTCAAGTCTATTATTACAAATACAGGAACAATGTTCAACAATTCTGGTCTTAATCTTACAGGGAGTTTTACCAATATATATAAAAAGTCACAAGGGCAAAAAATGACAAAAACACCTGTAGTGTCACAAGAAGATATGTGTTTTAACTCACATAGTTAGCCAGTGAGGATGTACAAATATAAAGAACATGACATGGTACAGACTACAGTGATCACATGGAGCCTTTGGAGGACTCCAGAACTTGCAGAACTGTCCATAAAGTCTGAATATCTTTCCACTGTTAGGAACACTTTTCCTTCTCAAGTCTCGAAATGAGCACCCAGATATTCCAAAACTTGGGAGGGATAAATATTTGCTCTTGGGAAAAGTAACAAGCCAACCTGGTTCCTCCAGCAGTTGAATCACCTGGAAGCAGAACATTGACATTCCACTTCTGCTCGAATCAATCAATCAATCATCTTGAGGAAAAAGGTACCATTTTTCCTTTCCTTTGGAGAGCCACCAGAACTACCACCATGACCTTGAAGAAAGTTTGTGGAACAGTTGCTAGATCAAAAATGGAAGTGCCTGAAACTGGAAATGACCACCCAGCACAACAAACCTGAGAAACCTCTGATGATCCCTCTGGATTGTAATATACAGATAAGCTTCTGAAAGGCTTAGAGATATTATACACTCTCCCTTTTCTTACCAACACAATAACAGAGCAGAGAGTCTCCATAAGGAAATGGGGCACTTTTAAAGATGTATTTACCTTCTTCAAATATAGGATAGGCTGGAATGTGCCCTCCTCAATTAGCACCATAAAATAAATGGAACAACCACCTAAACTCCATTCTCCTTTTGATACCGTAATCACCACTGCCCCAGTAGAGAAGGTGAACCAACATGGACCTTAGAGCTTCCCATTTTCTTCCCAAAAAACCATGGGGACACCATGAACAAGTTGACCAGTAGACAAGCAAATTGTAAAATGTAACTTATTATGGCAAGGACCCATTTGTAATTCAGGATCACTCTCTGTAAAATTGGGACAACCATCCCCTGATCTGCAGAAGGGGCGCGTAAACTCTTTGGACCTCATTGGGAATTCTTAACCCCTACTAAGCTGCCGATGGTGCTATCCCTAGCACACTTTTGCCTGCATGAAAGAGCAGACACTTGTTTCTAAGCTGCCTCTAGGAAGAACCCTTCCCATGCTGATAGTGCCTTAACTCCCTAAATTTCAGCTTCTTGGGAATTTGATTACAAACTCCTTTAGGCTTGTTCTCAGGCAATTTATGATACTTCGACTCACCCAAATGCTTCACCTGCTTCTCAGGTCTTCCCCAAATAGAAGCTTCCCCCAGAAGGACAGGCTCCCAAGCTGTGACTTGGACCAAAGATCTGCTGCTCAGATGCGCATCCAAAACAAATACTAAGCGAATACTGAAGCTATCATACTTCTGGCTGAGGTGTGAATAAGATCACAAAGCATATTCTAAGAAGGCAAGTCCAACTTCCAGTCTTTCTACTTCCCTTACTGAAACACTTTCCTCAGTAATGCCCACCGGAAACTGTTGCACCCAGTATCCACATGCCCTAGCCATATAACTATTATAAACAGCCATCCTGAACTCTAAGCGGACATTTCGAAAACCCGCTTAAGATGGGCTTCAGTCCTGGGCATCTTTCAGTGCTATGCTTTCTTCTAGAGGAATAGTCATCCTCTTTGTTACCAAGGCATCCACCCTGGGCAATTTAAACTGCTCCACAGCTTCATTAAGAAAAGAATAAAAGCTTTCCTATCGACCCCTCCACCTTCAAACCAGCTTCCAGATTGTCCCATTCCAGAAATACTGGGGCCCTAACTGTCCTATGAAAAGGAAAAGCCTTAGAGAGATTGAGATCCTCCAAAATAGGATCTTCACCCTCTGGATTTTGGTCCACATTTTTTCTTTAAATGTCCAACTCTGCCAGAGCCTAAGTCAATTCCTCTCTTTTAAATAACTAGACTATCCGAGGATCATCATCCTTTGCCATGAAAAGAGTTCCCCTTCTTTCAGAAAATCCTGATCTGGCTCACCTTCCACTTGGTCTCCCCAGAATCTCTCCTCCCCTAAAGATTCCTCCTGATACCACTGATGCTGTCTCTAACTCCAGCTCTGAGTCCAACCTAGCCTGCTTGTTCCAAATGGAATTGATTTAGCATTTAATTGAGTCTCTGCTGGAATAGGTCTGCCTGAAACTGTGTCCCTCTTATTTAGAAGAGATTGATGCATGAGGGCATTAAATGCTGGAAAAAAGGGCTACAGAAAGGATTGCCCTAATCAATATTTAAATACAGGGTTCTGTTGAGTCCAGTCTCAGATGGCTTCGACCTCTGTGCCTCACCTTTCTTCCTTCTCTCTCCTCAAGCCTTGAGAAGATGGCTGCTGCCGCGTCTTCATTCCGCTCTCTCCGGCATCCCCAGATCGCCATGATTTCCCGAGGGCCTCCTAGGGCACGTCATGGCGGTAACCTCGGGGGCAGTTCCTCCAGTGACGTCATCACATCCTGGTATTTAGCCTGCCCTTCATTTGCCAGAAAACTGAGTTAGCAAGGATTGGATTACCTCCGGTCTAAGCTGCTCTGCCACTTCCCAGCTGCCACAGGAAGCTCTCTCTCTCTCTCTCTGCCCTTCAGGGTAATTCATTGCTAGCCTGGGTACCCTCTCCTCGGGGGCTCTTCTGCTCTCTTTCAGGTACCTTTTTGGGAAACCGGGTACTCGCTTCTCGAGGGCCTGCTCTCCCTACTCTGGTGCCTGCATCTGATCTGCTTCTGCCTGCCAGGATCTTCATCAATACAGCTTACTACTCAGTGAGTACTAACGCTCTCAGTCTGTCTCACCTTCAGCGCTTGGAGTCTACATCTGGGACCTGCCTCTGCTACCCTGCGCTGCCTATCATCTACTCAAGTGTGAGACTGGTCTCCTCTGCTGAGGACCCCTTGAAGAATATGTCTGAGTAAGATAACCAAGAATACCCAGACTCCTCTGTTTTACTGGCCTGTCAGAGGTGAATGAACTTTGAGAGACTTTCTGACTATCACAGATTCAAAGGATGCAGAAGAGTTGGGAAACTGGTAAATCCTGCAAAGCTTATAATTACAGGCCAGGAAGGCATCAATGACTTGCAGAGAATCTCTGAGACAGATTTGCTGGCAACAAAAGGAGAGAGGCCTATTTTAATGGCCACATTTACTTCACAATGCAGGGATACTCGTTCTGCAGGAAAACAGGATGCAAGCCTTTATCTTGCAGATATTGGTTTCAATGACCTGAAACCAATTTGAATGAATCCTGGTGCCAAGCTCTATTCAAGACCCAGACTGGGAGGTGTTTACAATAAACAAAGAAGAACAACAGAAGACAAGAAGAGAATACTTGCATCAAAGCCAGTATGATACAGGAACTTGTTTACATTGGGAGGAGGAACAGGGTTAGAAGAATTCTTAGTTGAGGGAGGTCCTCACAAGCATTTCCTATACAGGATAGAATGTCATGACAAACAGTATCATGTGTTTGTGGGCGGTTACACTTTTCTGGAAGCTTCGAGAATGTTGGATTTTAATTATATAAGTCAGAGCAGGGCAGAAATTCATTGAGATGCTACTTATTACAGATAGAGGGCAGATTGCATCTCACAAGAACACTTGTCTTTGCATGTCTTTTGAAAAAGCCAAAATAAACTAAATTTTAAAACCTCTTGCTGAATTGCAGTGTTCTTGTGCCCTAAGCTATGAGTCCCAAAATTAGACATTTTGGCACCCCAGGTGGGACTCTAATAGCTGTTGTTATTATAATTATTAATTATTAATAAGCTGTAGTGTTATGGTTGGTGGACAACCTATCACTAGGTTCTTGAAGGGTAAAATTTGGCTTGCCGTTCAAAGATTGAGTTACCCAGGTACACTGGAGGCTTATCCCGGAGAATTATGAGTTCAGAGCAGATGTGGAATGAAGTTGGATCTATTTTGTGAGTATGTAACAAGAAAAAAAAAAAAAAAAAAAGGAAAAATCTGTAAGTAGCAATGTTTTTATTTTATTTGTTGTACAGTGTATATAGCTTGTGTGTTATATCAGGTTTAGAATACTTTTTGCACAATGTTCTTTAATATATGTTAGGGAGACAGGACATGAGTTGATGATTTGATTAAAATCTAACTTAAGTTCTGGTATTTTCAGATTGAACAGTTGAAAAACAGAGGGGTAGCCAGCACTAGTCAGTCTGGGGTCTTTTGTTCTTAGACCGCATGGCTTGCGCTCAAGCAGTTTCACTTTCACTTTTACTTTACATCGGGGGAGCGGCTGTTGTAAGTGTGTAGATTCAGAAGGAGAAAGAGGGAATAAGATACAATTGGTACGTTGAAAGTTTTATAATTAGTATGATAAGGTGTTTTTCGTTTAGTGGATTTTTACCAAAGTTTAGTTGTTAAACAAAAACAAATGCGGTGCTTTTAAAACTAGAAACTGCATGGCTGGATATTATAGTTTATAGCTGTCTGTGATTAGAGGTACATAAATGTCTCCAGTTTATTTTAGTCTATGAGATTTATTGTTATCAGTTCATATTTAAGTTTGCTTTGGAGTTAATGCGTGATTGCTGTTAGGGTATCATTAACCAGAGAAATGAAGTTTTTCAGTTTTTTGGTGTTTTGCTTCTCCCCTCTCCCCCTCAAGGTACAGGGCTGACTGATGTAGCCATGGCTGGCCACAAGGACTTTTATGTTCACTGTAAATGTAGAAAAAGAATAACCAGCCCAGTAAGCTTTTTAGTTTTTGGTTTTATTTCCTACCATTAATGCAGAGATGCTCATATTTGCATCTAAGTTTTTAGAATTGTGTGATTACCGAGAGTTTATTGTGCATTGTGTTTCATTTCATTTGGTAAGAACGAAAGCATGAACTTGTGTTTATTTAAAGCCATTTATAATTAGATTTGATTTATCATTGGAGAGGGATGTATGGTTTTTTCTTTGGTCAGGGGTATAGGCAGAGAGATAGAAAGGAAAACAATCTATAGATATACTACAAGAGAGCAACTTTATTTTAATGAAATGATCTGTTTAAGGGTTTTATCACTTAACAAACCTATGCATTGAGGGTAACAGTTGTTTGGCGGGAGAGGAGGTGACCCCCCTTTAGGAATGTGGTTGAGAAGAAAGAAAAAAAAAAAAAAAAAACACCTGGGAATGAGTCACTTTTAAAATGGATTTTATAGTTCTGCTGAAAGGTTTGAGGTTTAAGTATGTTATAGGACAGAGTGCACAGGTGATAGAAGAGGGACTAATGAATTGATCTGTTTAATGTGAAAACAGAAATTTGTGTTGAAAGTATGGGGAAAGTGAATATTAGGGATGAGAGATGACGTAATGTTAAAGAGGGAAGAGATTAAGGAATATGCAGAAGGCTGTATGCTGAGAAATTTAGACTGTTTTGGGTAAAAGGAGAGAAAAGATATAAGTAGGTTGCATTAAAATTGTGTGAAGATATGATTTATTTTAAATTAAACACAGGTCAGAAATAAACGGACGGCACTAATATGCATGACCTTTCTGCGGCAATATGTGTTAAGTACGTTAGTTCTTAGTTTTGATTATATCTCACTAGCTGCTAACTTTTAGACGTAAGGGAATGAATTAGGTGGTTTATTTTGATGGGAGTTCAGGTATTGGACTTTGTATTGTGGACGATTTCGACGATATGTAAAGGAGTAAGATTGTGAGACGGTGAACAGCAGAGAGTTAAGCAGCAATGCCTATTATCTATTTATATGCCAGTAAGAAAAACTTTTGGTTAATGCATATTAGTCTGTGCCGTCCTTTTATTTTGCAGACTTCTGGACTCCTATCTGATATGTCTGTGCTTTTGGAAATGATTCGTATTTCTATTTAGGGTATTTGCAGGATTTGGTAGTAAGAACTTTGTGGAACATATGCATATTGGATGGAAATAGAATGACTTCTAATTAAGTGCAAAGTTGTTTGTTTTAAGTTTTTCTTTTAGAAGGCGAGTTAGGAGTTTACAAGCATAGGAAAACAAAAAGAGATTTTAGATTTGTAAAAGGAAGTAGCTCTTATCACAGGGGACAGCGCCTCCTAGGGGTGGACCATCAGAGAAAGGAAAGTAGCTTTATGACTGTTTTTTGCTGAATTAAGGTATAACAGTAGTTTGACTTTTAAAGAACATGTAATGTCATTTTTAATTTTCATTTTAATCATTATATTAACTGTTATATATTAGATTTCTTTCCAGGGTACTAAAGCACAAAGCGCATCTGTCTCTATGCTATGGGAGATGAAGATCAGTTTTTTTCAGTTTGATTCCTTTTCAATTTTTTGAATAGATCTATTTTAATTTTCATTCTGAGTTTTTGTTTTCTTTTGTGGATCGATCCAATTCTTTTATATTTTTTAAAATACGTTTTTCTTTTTTGAGCTCAAACGTTTGACATGTTGTCTGTTCTATGTTACATGTGGAAACTGAGGAATGAATGAATGTATTATGTGGTCAGTGCTGTGACATATATGTTTTAATGTACAGTTTGCGTATTTATGTTTGTGGTTTGGACCATTGCATGATGTTTTGAACTAATGTGGGGATTATTTGGCGAATTAAATATAGGGAGTACGTGACATAAAAGTATTTTCTTACTACTTAATCGGATTTGTTGCACTTTTATTTAGGTTTGAATTCATACACATGCATCTAACCTAAGGAGCTAAGAGATTCTGCCTTGACATCATCACTGACTCCTACTAAAAGAACTATATACGCCCTGAATGCAGAAATTATGGTCACAGACTTTCTTACATATTATATGGACTGCAAGGCTTACAATTTATACCTGATATTTGCTTTTTTCTATGTTTTGTGGGAATGACTTTATGCAGAATTTAGGTTTTTTCATTCTCTGTCAGCACTTAGGTGTTCAAGTTAATAATATTATTTGAAGTGATGCTGTTTTTATTAGTTTGTATGTTCCAAGTTAAGTAATATTTTCCAGTCTTAGACTTTATAATACTTATATGCAGACTCAGTTAAATGCATATGTACTAGGTTTTCCTATCTTTATCTATGGAAGCTGCTTTGATCACATAGAGGGTGATGTGTTGCATTGTGATTCAAATATGATAATTCAGGGTTCAAGAGGGAGATCTCTTTATATTTCTCTTTCACACCAGCCTAAGTTATAAGCTATTTCTATTCTTTGGTTTTGCAGCTTGCACTTAGGATAATCACTTTGTTGATCTTTAATATCTCAATATTCTATCTCTTATTCTAATGTTTTTGCTGAACCTTTTTTTGAATATCTTTTCTTATGACACTATTTACTAGATTTTACCTAATGACTGTTTCACTCTCTTTCACAAAGATTTCTGTTCTCCTTGAAACAAATACATACCTTACACATGAGGAGCTCTGCTATAGGGATTTGCAACATTCTATTACTATATCTTTCGGCATATTAATTGCTCATTGTTCTTTTCTTTTTATTTTGGTCCTTTCATTATAAACTCTATCTGTGACTTATAAGCTAGTGGGTTTCTATTTAGGATTCCAAAGGGGAAGATATAATTTTCCTTATTTCTGTCTTTTATTTATATGACATTCCTTCCTTCCCTGTGTATAATCTTACACTGATGGTTTATCAATTTTGCAAAGTACATTAGTTTGTTAGCTTTCATTTATTGTTATGATTATCCCCAATATATTTAGACTTACCATCATTTGAGAAGGGTATGAGCCCCATTTCCCCTAGAAGTATCTGAAGACGAAGCAGTATTACTAGCCATCATTTACCTTAAAAATTAATACTTGCCCTACACAGTTGTATTATCTCTTAGACATATGACTGTCACAAGTGAATGAGGACTGTCCATACAGTGAGTGCTTTCAATGCTACAGGTTGTTGTCCTAATACTGGATAGTACTATACATACCCTACAGAATTAGTATGATGTTTCAGACTTTTGCTATGCCTTTGCCTATCATGCATATGCTTTTGTATTTGATCTTCCATCACTACAGCATATGACTAGAATATGTCTTATGCTTTGCAACACTTTTACATCATGTATGCACAACACAGTATGAGTTTTTCTATAGATTCTTGGTTTTCTTCTATGTTATTGGTTTCTTTACTTTTCTGGTAAGGTGCATTGATTATATCCCTAGTTGCCATTTTAATGAATATTATCCTGGGTAGTTGTTCATAACAACAGTATTCATTGAAAAGATTTGCCCAGAATACCTAGTATTATATGAAAAACACAGTATTTTCATACTGGTCTCTCTGTGTACTTATTTTTACATGTTATACCACTATTATGTACTTACTTGATTCTGAAAGATAACATATGTGATCATGTTATTATGAAGTAGGTCCTTTTTATAATGCAGGTATCTGTATAGCTCCATTATAGAGCTAATAGTTACCTAGTGAAAATTAGTTTTGATGTTATTTTTTGATTAACTAGTGAATGCTTGTGGGAGCATCCTTCATATTAATTAAGAATCTAGAGGGACACACACCTATGCACTACACCTGATAAATACCAAGGTTAGTGGTTAGGTTACACTTTTAAGTTCCTCTGTCATGGCTTTTCATCGAAGACTGATTGATGTGACACCTATCCATTTTAAGGTGTCCCATAGAGGGAAATGAAGAATATGTCTGAGTAAGATAACCAAGAATACCCAGACTCCTCTGTTTTACTGGCCTGTCAGAGGTGAATGAACTTTGAGAGACTTTCTGACTATCACAGATTCAAAGGATGCAGAAGAGTTGGGAAACTGGTAAATCCTGCAAAGCTTATAATTACAGGCCAGGAAGGCATCAATGACTTGCAGAGAATCTCTGAGACAGATTTGCTGGCAACAAAAGGAGAGAGGCCTATTTTAATGGCCACATTTACTTCACAATGCAGGGATACTCGTTCTGCAGGAAAACAGGATGCAAGCCTTTATCTTGCAGATATTGGTTTCAATGACCTGAAACCAATTTGAATGAATCCTGGTGCCAAGCTCTATTCAAGACCCAGACTGGGAGGTGTTTACAATAAACAAAGAAGAACAACAGAAGACAAGAAGAGAATACTTGCATCAAAGCCAGTATGATACAGGAACTTGTTTACATTGGGAGGAGGAACAGGGTTAGAAGAATTCTTAGTTGAGGGAGGTCCTCACAAGCATTTCCTATACAGGATAGAATGTCATGACAAACAGTATCATGTGTTTGTGGGCGGTTACACTTTTCTGGAAGCTTCGAGAATGTTGGATTTTAATTATATAAGTCAGAGCAGGGCAGAAATTCATTGAGATGCTACTTATTACAGATAGAGGGCAGATTGCATCTCACAAGAACACTTGTCTTTGCATGTCTTTTGAAAAAGCCAAAATAAACTAAATTTTAAAACCTCTTGCTGAATTGCAGTGTTCTTGTGCCCTAAGCTATGAGTCCCAAAATTAGACACCCTGGACTACTTCCACTGGGTTACCTTCACTGCTGCCCACCCCGGGCACTACCATCAAGCTGTATAATAAATACAAATTCTCTGTGTCTGCGTGTATAGAGTCTAGCCTAGTACTGCGGTTCCTCACGGGGCTCCTCCCCGAGGGAGTAGCCATCACCGCAGTACCCAAGAATCCACTCCAATACCTCAAAACGATAACAGGTTCACACCAGCTTTTTCCTGCAATGCACTAGCCCCACCCCCTCACATGGGATAGCACTGGATATGCTGCCTCAATACATTCTCACTCACAGCTGGGAGAAGAAACCAAAATAGCCACTGTTCCTGCTCTTATCAGCTGAGGCACTGCAGACAGCTTGCTTCCTGACATCCACCTGGCATTATCAACAGGTATGGGGTTCACCGAACAGCCCTACCAACCCCCAGGGCAGCAGAAACAACCCTGTGCCAACCTCCACATGCAGGGTACTCTCTCTCACACTCCACAGGAGCAGCAAAGTCGCAGGAACCATGCAGCTGAAAAATAAAGTATCGCCACTTACTTTTTTCTCTCCCCTCTGCCCCAATGGAGCCTCAGATTGTCCCACATTGTATGAAAGGCCAATACTTCCTCCCTGCAAACTTCCTCCCTCCTCTGTTCTGATCAACCGTTTTTAAAAAAAATAAAATAGAAACATTTTCCCAAGAGAACAAAAAGAATACTTTGATACTTATGCAAATTCCTTGTATCAGAGACCAAAGAAAGGGGAGGAGAGGGGAGCCAGCACCACTGGCTTTCAGATTCCCCTCATTAAATGGGAGCAAGCAAACTAAGGGTCAGAGAAATACTGAAAGACTGCAGATAGCACAGTGCCTTATGTAGGCTGTTACAGTAAAGCTTTTATTCTCAGTCTCCATTGGCTGGTAGGGGAGAAAAATGCATCCATATGGACTGGTCTAGTGGATGAAAAAGAACTGACCACACTTAATACCCACCCGCCTACCTGAAGAGCCAACTATCTCACTAAAGCTCAAGCTCTGGATGAGACTGAGGGTGGTCACGAAATGGTGCTCCAATGCGTGTTCAGTAAAGCATGTTGGTGGCATCCGATGACATCATCCACATATTTTGGCTAATTCACCCTGCTCTTTAAGAACCCCATTTGCAGGTAAGCAAACTTCTTTTCCTTTACACAGTGGAATTCTTGGCTAGACCATAACAGAGGATACTATGCACTTGGAAAAAAGCAATGCCGCATTTGGCAGGTCAGTGGGTCAGATATATTAAGCTTTTATCCCACCGACACAATAAGAAAAATCATTTGCTATATCTTGGGCCAGTGTAAAGTAATTTGCACCAACTATTCAAGCTGCACCATTCAACTGCTAAGAGGATGTGAGAAGAACGCCCAGCAGTTTTCATGTCCTGTTTGAAAATTATCTTTTAGCATCCAAACAGCATCCAAACAAGCCTTAAATTCACCTTCTTTGCAGTCTCCATTCTTTTGTGTATCAGCTTGCAGCTTGGCCAACCGCCTGTACAAAGAAAGTAAAGCATAACCCTATGAATATGATAACAAAACCTACTTATCTATACATATCAAAGGCTTGTATCTATTACTCAAGTCACAATGTCATAAGATAACACCTGAACAGTGGAATGTGCACTGAGCAAAAAAGATATGTTCTTTCTGCAAAGCCCTGTCTATTAGGCATTCACGCGCACGCAGGCTCTTCTCTTAATACATTAAAAGAATATAGCACTGTTGCTTACCTATAACAGGTGTTCTCCAAGGACTGCAGGATTTCAGTCCTCACACATGGGTGGCATCATCAGATGGAGCCCAGCACAGAAAACCTATGTCAAAGTTTCTAGAACTTTGACTGAGACTCTGACCATGCTAGCTTTCCTTTTTTCCATGCACCCACGTGAAGTCTCCTCAGTCATATAACATAGAATTGAGGAAGAAGCAAGTTTGCTTACTATAAACTGTGTTTTCCATAGATAGCAGAAAGAATTAGCCATGCAAGAATTAGCAATCACGATGGCATTCTGGCAAACAGTCTCCAGGCTAAAGTCTTTATTAACTGCCGCGCAAGCCCAGTCTCTTTAGTGAGAGAGCTAGAAGACAGCAGAAAGATGGAAAATCTAGGAGAGGAGACATGGAGGAGGGAGGGTACGCATGGCTAATTGATCCTGCTATCTACGGAAAATACCGTTTACGGTAAGCAAACATGCTTCTTTTCCATCGATAAGCAGGCTGAATTTGCCATTTTATTTGGGAGTCCCAAACCCATAGGAAAAAAGAAAATGCAACACAAGAGTCTTTTTTTTTTTTCCCCTACTTCTCTGTGGACATGTCTCGTCACCCAAGCACACTTGATAAAACTGCTCTTCCCAGACCACTGCCTGAAGCTGATAGTTGGTCAAGGCAGTAATGTGCGGTAAAGGTGTGTACTGATGACCAAGTAGCCGCTTTTCAGATGTCCTCTATAGAAGCATTATGGAGATGCTCCACAGAGGATGCTGTGGCCCGCAGCTGATGAGCAGTGACTGAATTGGATACGGATAGTTGTGCTGATCAGTGACACAATGGAATGCAATTCATGATCCAGGTGGAGAAAGATAGTTCTCTGAAACTGCTACCCCTGGTTTAGAGTTGAATGAGATGAACAATTGTGAAGCTTGAGATAATAAAAATGTATTAGAGGCATCTTTTCAATGGAAAAGTTACAATTAGCCCCAGGAGGCATTGCTGGGTCTTGAACCTGTCTCACATTAGATAACAAAAGACACATGTAGTTCTAGAAAGAGCTATAAAATGCATGTCTTCAAAGTTAGATTAGAATTCCCAGGCCAGCTAAAGTTAGCAAATGTTTTCACCTTGTGCCTACATGTAAACCGATGCGATGGTATATAACTTAGCGAAGGTATAGAAAAGATTTTAAATAAATAAATAAAATAAATAAGAAACATAAGAACATAAGAAAATGCCATACTGGGTCAGACCAAGGGTCCATCAAGCCCAGCATCCTGCTTCCAACAGTGGCCAATCCAGGCCACAAGAACCTGGCAAGTACCCAAAAACTAAGTCTATTCCATGTTACCAATGCTAATGGCAGTGGCTATTCTCTAGGTGAACTTAATAGCAGGTAATGGACTTCTCCTCCAAGAACTTATCCAATCCTTTTTTTTTTTTTTAAACACAGCTATACTAACTGCACTAACCACATCCTCTGGCAACAAATTCCAGAGTTTAAGTGTGCGTTGAGTGAAAAAGAACTTTCTCCGATTAGCTTTAAATGTGCCACATGCTAACTTCATGGAGTGCCCCCTAGTCTTTCTATTATCTGAAAGAGTAAATAACCAATTCACATATACCCATTCTAGACCTCTCATGATTTTAAACACCTCTATCATATCCCCCCTCAGCCGTCTCTTCTCCAAGCGAAAAAGTCCTAACCTCTTTAGTCTTTCCTCATAGGGGAGCTGTTCCATTCCCCTTATTTTGGTCGCCCTTCTCTGTACCTTCTCCATCGCAATTATATCTTTTTTGAGATGCGGTGACCAGAACTGTATACAGTATTCAAGGTGCGGTCTCACCATGGAGCGATACAGAGGCATAATGACATTTTCCATTTTATTCACCATTCTCTTTCTAATAATTCCCTGCAACGAGCTTAGTGAGTATCAGTACGAATAATGAGAGGTCCAGTGTCAGCATCTATGGTTGCAGGTCTCACAGAGCGTCTTTTACTGCCTGGCGGATGAACCCGTCCAGTTCCTCCCATATAGCTGGTGAGGTCAGACCAGCTGTAGGAGGTGGCAGAGAAGGCGGAACTGGCCCTTCCAGAGATCCCTGTGGTGGCGAGGTACCCGGCACCAGTATCGGTGGGGATCGCCTGGGAGTGAGAGGCATCGAGGGTATCTATGGCTCTTCCACTCGAGACCTTTTTGGTGCGGCTCGACGGGAATAGAGGGCGATCCGGGAATCGATCAGACATCGGGGGTCAAAGTCCGATGGCAGTGGCGATGTTTTTCACGATGTTCGGTGCTTTTTTTCTCAAACACCGATGTTGATTTTAATCGATGACAGAGAGATGGAGTCTGATATGGTCGGTCACCGCTTCCATCAGGACGACGTTTTGTTTTGAAAACTACATTTTTGGCCGCTCCAGCCGGAGACGACTGTGTTGATGTTGACGTCGATAGAATTAATTGAATTTGGAAGAGATGTTCCATCTTCTCCAGATGGGCCCGTCTGCCTTTTGCCGTCATTTCGGCACATTGTGGACACGTAGATACATTATGTTTCTCGGCCAAACAGAGAACACACTCGACATGCAGGTCGGGGATAGACATGGTGCGAGGGCAATTCGGGCATTTTTTTTTAAAACCCATTGCCATTTTGAAGGCCGGACAGCCATCGACGGCCTTCTGACTAGAAAAACGTGTGAGAGGGTATCGACTTGAGAAAAAACATGAGTACTCACCGATCGGTGGAGAAAGGAGACCCCTATGAAGGGGATGAAATTTGAAAATTTTTAAACTTTTTTCCCTGAGGAAAAATTTGTGAAACAATCACACAGGGTTCCTTCACCGCAAGGCTAACTGCAGCACGGAAAAAAAGAAGACTGAAGGGAGACTCCCCAATACCAACATTTGACATAAACAAAAGCAGCCAACACAGTCTCCCCAACCTTAGCTAAGATTATAAACCTATCCCTAAAAGAAGGAACTGTTACGGCTGTGGCTGCTGTACTACCGCCTCACCACCAGGGGTCCCTCTAGTGTTGGCTTTCCTGACAGGCCCAGTCCTTCTATGTCCACTCTATGCTCTGGGTGTGCCCTCTTAACCCTGCCTGACAGTTGCCTCGGGGCTTCGGCATCGAGCTCTCCTGGGCTCCCTGCTCTAGCCTGCCTTGCGCGGCCTACGGGCCTATCCTTGCCTTGCCTTGCGTGGCCTTCGGGCCTATCCTTGCCTTGCCTTGCCTTGCGCGGCCTTCGGGCCTATCCTTGCCTTGCCTTGCCTTGCCTTGCCTTGCATGGCCTTCGGGCCTATCCTTGCCTTGCCTTGCCTTGCGCGGCCTTCGGGCCTATCCTTGCCTTGCCTTGCCTTGCGTGGCCTTCGGGCCTTTCCTTTCCTTGCCTTGCCTTGTGCGGCCTTTTGGCCTTCTTCCTTGATTTCCATACCTGGCCTACGGGCCTTCCGTGTGTGTGTGTGTGGCCTACGGGCCTTCTGACCTGCCTTGCCCCGCTATTGGTGTGTGGCCTACGGGCCTTCCGTGTGTGTGTGTGTGGCCTACGGGCCTTCTGACCTGCCTTGCCCCGCTATTGGTGTGTGGCCTACGGGCCTTCCGTGTGTGTGTGTGTGGCCTACGGGCCTTCTGACCTGCCTTGCCCCGCTATTGGTGTGTGGCCTACGGGCCTTCCGTGTGTGTGTGTGTGGCCTACGGGCCTTCTGACCTGCCTTGCCCCGCTATTGGTGTGTGGCCTACGGGCCTTCCGTGTGTGTGTGTGTGTGGCCTACGGGCCTTCTGACCTGCCCTGCCCTGCTTACTGTGCCCTGACCCAGCCTGGACCCAGACACTGCTGACTGCCGCCTGCCCTGACCCAGCCTGTACTTGACACTGCCACTTGCCGCCTGCCCTGACCCAGCCTGTACTTAGACACTGCCACTTGCCGCCTGCCCTGACCCAGCCTGAACCCAGACTCTGATTCTTGCTGCCTGCCCTGACCCAGCCTGGTACCTGACTCTGTTCGAGCTTCCTGTCTCTCTCCACCTGGAGCCACCCTGCTGGGTGGTGTGCACGACTCCTGTCCGGAGCCCAAGCGTAACAGTATGCCGAAGCCATCACATTTTCCAGGGGAAGAGATAGGTCTGTGTCCTGCCGGTGAGTCAACTTTTCACTAATTCAAGATGCCTCCTTCTTTAAAGTTTTATACCTGCAATTCCTGTCAAACTTTGAACTATCCTAGCTATCAGAACTGTCTAGCCTGTGAACTTGTTGGTCAGGAACACTGGTCATGCAATAACTGCAACAAGAAAAATGTTTCTGTCTATCAGGAGTGTTTGAACTGTCTGGCTCCTAAACCAGGGTGGTGGAAATGCTCCTGTCTCCCGTGTTTGTTACCTCCAGGCAAACCCTGCCCCTGTTGTTCTGCTCTAGGACCAGCTGTGCAATTAGAAAAAGCTATCAGCTCTCCTAACCAGTATTCTGTTTCTGGCTCAACTAAAACAGACATTTTTGCTGGCAGTTTGTGGGTAGAAAAACCCAGGACTTACCTGGCCAAGAAGGCTTCTGTGAGACCAGTGCTAGAGCCTCGGGAACAGGTTTCTCTACAACGGAGAGAGCTGATTAACTCTAGCAGGGCTCAGCTTCCCACAGCTGCCAAGTGGACACTAACGAGCACCTTCCCTAGACGTCCTAGAACTGCCTGTGCCTTCTCTAAACTGCTCCTCCAGAAACAAAATCAGGAGCATCAGACTTTGGCTCGAGGTATCAAGCCCACGGCAGTACAATCTGTGTCTTCCATGCACACTACCTTTAACCATGCTACTCTGCCATCTGAACCTGCTGCGCTACCCCGAGAAGAGCCTGAGTCTGCTGAACCGGCCCTGCTGCCGTCCTCGGAGGGGTCCGCACCAGCCCTGCTGACAGACTTTCTAACTCTGCCATCTGAGCCTGCCGAACCGGCCCTGCTGCCGTCTTCAGAGGGGTCCGAACCAGTCCTACTGACAGACTTCCTGAGTCAGCCATCGGAGTCTGCTGAACTGGTCCTGCTGCCACCCCGGGAGGGGTCCATACCGGTCCTGCTGCCACCCCTGGAGGGGTCCATACCGGTCCTGCTGACGCCCCGAGAGGGGTCCGAGCCTGCTTCATCGCCCCGAGAGGGGTTCGAGCCTGCTTCATCGCCCCGAGAGGGGTCCGAGCCCGCTACAACGCCCCGAGAGGGGTCCGAGCCCGCTACAATGCCCCGAGAGGGGTCCGAGCCTGCTTCATCGCCCCGAGAGGGGTCCGAGCCTGCTTCATCGCCCCGAGAGGGGTCCGAGCCTGCTACAACGCCCCGAGAGGGGTTCGAGCCTGCTTCATCGCCCCGAGAGGGGTCCGAGCCTGCTTCATCGCCCCGAGAGGGGTCCGAGCCTGCTACAACGCCCCGAGAGGGGTCCGAGCCTGCTACAATGCCCCGAGAGGGGTCCGAGCCTGCTTCATCGCCCCGAGAGGGGTCCGAGCCTGCTTCATCGCCCCGAGAGGGGTCCGAGCCTGCTACAACGCCCCGAGAGGGGTCCGAGCCTGCTACAACGCCCCGAGAGGGGTCCGAGCCTGCTTCATCGCCCCGAGAGGGGTCCGAGCCTGCTACAACGCCCCGAGAGGGGTCCGAGCCTGCTACAATGCCCCGAGAGGGGTCCGAGCCTGCTTCATCGCCCCGAGAGGGGTCCGAGCCTGCTACACCGCCCCGAGAGGGGTCCGAGCCTGCTACAATTGCCCGAGTAGGATCCGAGCCTGCTGTACTGGCCCAGCTGCCGCCCCTGGAGGGGCCTGTACCGGTCTTGATGCCGACCTTGGAAGGGTCCGGACCGGTCCTACTATCGCCTCAAGAAGGGTTACGGACTATTTCTCTGCCCCAGGTGGGGTTTGTGTTCCCCTTGTCACCCCAGGAGGGGTTATGGAAATCTGCACCGCCTCTGCTACCCCAGGAGGGGTCTAACCTTGCCGCCTTGTCCCAGGAGGGGTTATGGACTGTTTTTCTGCCCCAGGTTGGGGTTGTGTCTGCCTTGTCACCCCAGGTGGGGTTATGGACTGCCTTATTTCCTCGGGAAGGAGTTGACCCTGCCGCATCACCCCCGGAGTGGCCTCCCGTTGTTCTTGATTGCCTCCTGCACAGATGGGATCCAGGAGGAGGGGGAGGCCTTGAGGGGGGGGTACTGTTACGGCTGTGGCTGCTGTACTACCGCCTCACCACCAGGGGTCCCTCTAGTGTTGGCTTTCCTGACAGGCCCAGTCCTTCTATGTCCACTCTATGCTCTGGGTGTGCCCTCTTAACCCTGCCTGACAGTTGCCTCGGGGCTTCGGCATCGAGCTCTCCTGGGCTCCCTGCTCTAGCCTGCCTTGCGCGGCCTACGGGCCTATCCTTGCCTTGCCTTGCCTTGCCTTGCGTGGCCTTCGGGCCTATCCTTGCCTTGCCTTGCCTTGCGCGGCCTTCGGGCCTATCCTTGCCTTGCCTTGCCTTGCATGGCCTTCGGGCCTATCCTTGCCTTGCCTTGCCTTGCGCGGCCTTCGGGCCTATCCTTGCCTTGCCTTGCGTGGCCTTCGGGCCTTTCCTTTCCTTGCCTTGTGCGGCCTTTTGGCCTTCTTCCTTGATTTCCATACCTGGCCTACGGGCCTTCCGTGTGTGTGTGTGTGGCCTACGGGCCTTCTGACCTGCCTTGCCCCGCTATTGGTGTGTGGCCTACGGGCCTTCCGTGTGTGTGTGTGTGGCCTACGGGCCTTCTGACCTGCCTTGCCCCGCTATTGGTGTGTGGCCTACGGGCCTTCCGTGTGTGTGTGTGTGGCCTACGGGCCTTCTGACCTGCCTTGCCCCGCTATTGGTGTGTGGCCTACGGGCCTTCCGTGTGTGTGTGTGTGGCCTACGGGCCTTCTGACCTGCCTTGCCCCGCTATTGGTGTGTGGCCTACGGGCCTTCCGTGTGTGTGTGTGTGTGGCCTACGGGCCTTCTGACCTGCCCTGCCCTGCTTACTGTGCCCTGACCCAGCCTGGACCCAGACACTGCTGACTGCCGCCTGCCCTGACCCAGCCTGTACTTAGACACTGCCACTTGCCGCCTGCCCTGACCCAGCCTGAACCCAGACTCTGATTCTTGCTGCCTGCCCTGACCCAGCCTGGTACCTGACTCTGTTCGAGCTTCCTGTCTCTCTCCACCTGGAGCCACCCTGCTGGGTGGTGTGCACGACTCCTGTCCGGAGCCCAAGCGTAACAGGAACAATTCCAGATATACTAAAAGAAGCAATTATAAAACCAATCATAAAGGAAAAAAACAGTGATCCCTTGATCCTAAACAACTCCTGTCCAGTCTCAAATCTACCCTTATTAGCCAAATTAATAGAAAAAAAAAACGGTACAGAAACAACTAGAAGAACACCTTGATAACAATAACTTAGTATATCCATCACAACATGGATTTCGCAAACACTACAGTACCGAAACACTACTCCTCTCATTTACAGTCAACATCCTAAGAGGTTTTGATAGTGGTAAACAATACATTCTAATAATGTTTAGACTTATCAACAGCCTTTGACACAGTAAACCATAAAATTCTACTAAAAAGACTAGAAGAGATTGGACTACACAACGAAACAATAAACTGGTTCAGCTCATATCTAAAAAATAGGTTCTTTCAAGTTCAGATCAACAACACACTATCAGACAAATTCAATCTTGAAACAGGTGTACCGCAGGGATCAGCCTTGTCCGCAACCTTTTTTTTAACATATACATTCTTCCATTATGCCATCTACTAGCAGGATTAGGAATCATACATTACATCTATGCAGATGATATTCAATTAATTCTACCAATCGACGACACAATAGAAAAAACATTAAACCTAGCTAACATGTACCTAGACATCATAAAACAAACTATTAAACCGAATGGAACTAGTGATCAATATTGAAAAAACTGAATTTCTACACTTAGAAAAAATATCGAAATCATTCAAACCCCAATTATACTCAAAAACAACCAATAGAACTAGCGGAAAAAGTAAGTAACCTTGGAATAATAATGGACCCCGAAATTAATCTAAAACAACACATATCGCTAAAAGTAAAAGAAGGCTATGCTAAACTCATGATCCTCAGAAAACTTAAACCGTTACTAACTCCTGCAGATTTCAGAACAGTGCTTCAGGCACTAGTTTTCGCCAGTACTGATTACTGTAATGCACTTTTTCTAAGACTCCCGAATACAACAATAAGACCACTTCAAATTCTACAAAACACAGCAGCGAGAATACTAACTGGAAAAAGAAGAAGAGACCATATAACAAACTCTGGCCGAACTTCACTAGCTACCCATAGAACAAAGAATAAAATACAAAGCACTATGCACCATACATAAACTAATACATGATGAAAAAGCAGACTGGCTAAACACTGCACTACGGGTACACGTACCACACAGGAACCTTCGTTCAGCAAACAAAGCTCTCTTAACCATTCCTTTAGTCAAGACAGCGAGACTAACCCAGGTAAGAGAAAGGGCACTGTCTTTAGCAGGACCCACACTCTGGAACACAATGCCCTTGGAGATCAGATTACAGAGAGACCCCAAAACATTCAAGAGAAATCTAAAGACATGGCTTTTTAAACAAGCCTTTTATAAAGAGACCGGAGAATAGAAAATACACTGGAATAAACAGAAGAGCACCGGCACACAGCACTATTCTCATAAATGTGCATTACAATATTTTAACAAATTGAGTACACAATAAATGTAATATAACACAGTAAATGTGATTTTTTTTAACCTGTAAAAGTACCTTCTAGGTACACCTGGCCAGAACCTACATCACTAAACATTTGTACGTATTTTTATGATTTAATGTAACCGAAACTTAATGGCACCTGTTAGAATGTACTATAGTACGCTTACTCCAAACTTACTTATGTGCCTATATGTAAACCATTGCGATGGTATATAAAACTTAGCAACGGTATAGAAAAGACTTTAAATAAATAAATAAATAGCATACTGGGCATGCTCGGTGGGCTCAGTGTGCCAGTCAAAAGTTTCTAGAAACTTTGACAGAAAGTTTTCCGTAATAGGGCTCTGTCCAATGACGTCACCTATATGTGAGCACTATCATCCTGCTTGTCCTGGGATAATAAAGACTTAATTCTGAGAAACAAACAGTCTCTGTTGTTGTTGTGTCCTTGGTATAACCTTTACATTACAAATGGTGCAATGTTCCAGGAATCGAAAAAGGGAGAAGAGGATGCCCGCTGATCTAAAGCAGGACAGCATAGCTCAATTGACAGCCTCACTGGCGAGAGCCCTTCTCTCGATTCGAATGGTGCAGGTCCCTCCAACATTAAAGAAGTTATGAGCAGTTCTGGGTATGGTAAATCTTTGTAGAATATGGCTTCCTGATTTTACATCTTTGGCTAAACCTCCGTACTAAGTACTGAGAGACAGAGATAAGCCACAAGGCAGTCATTAATCCTGTATCACCCTTTGCATATCTGCTTGCCACATGCTTTCTTCACAGTTTTAAACAATGCAAAGACCCAGGTAGTTACCTTGGAACGCATGACAAAATATGAACTTCTCTTACAGTCAGGGAGTATTATCTTTCACCATTGTTCTGCTCTCACCCCTGTAATTTTATTGCTAGAAATAATTGACTTAGAAATCCCTGATCATGACTGCAATGGTGATGGAATATGAATTGCAGCCCAGGGAAGGCTTAACGGATATCCCTCTTTCTAACACTGACGCAGTTTATTTTGTAGATGGCTCCGCTCTCCATGATACAGGTTCACTGAAGGTTGGATACGCTGTGTGTACTCAATGGGAAGTGGTGGAAGCTGGACCTCTCACTCATGCTCGATCAGCACAAACAACAGAACTGGTAGCCTTTACTAGGACTTGTTCTAGGAAAAAGGATTACGTCTCACTGTTTACACAGATTCTTGTTATGCTTTCGGTTGGTCCATGATTATGGGGCACTATGGAGAATGAGAGCGTTCTTAACTGCTAATGAGGAGATGATTAAAAAATGGGTCCTTTGTTAAAGATTTGCTGGAAACGATTTGGCTGCCTTCTGAGCTGGTGGTTATTAAATGTGCTGGGCACAACAAAGAAGATTCAAATGTGGCCAGGGGAAACAACTTGGCAGGTCAGGCAGCTAAGCATGCTGCTATACTGTGGGGTTTGTTGGATGCCACTTAACGATGCAAACACTGTTCAGTAAAAATGAAAACGTTAATCTCAACAATTTGGTTCTCTGGCAAGCACAGGATAAAGATTATTGGAAACTATGGGCTAAAGGAGGGGCCACAGTAAAAATTCAGGGACAGAATAAATTGTGGTTTGGCCCAAATGGCGAGGTATTGGCCTCTCACTTGTGTGATTGTTGGCGTGGCTTGATGTGTAGGGGTAATGGTGCTGTTCTCTGGGGCGATGAGCAGGAGTTCAGTTTTGCAGGAATTTAGTACCAGGTTAAGGCTGGTGAGAAGGAGTTTAATGTTTTGGAGGCATGTTTCCCAATGAGCCAGTGTTTTTGCGAAGGAATCCTTGATGGGGATCAGGACCTGGATATCATCCGCGTAAAGGAAATGTTTAAAATTGAGGTCGGTGAGAAGCTGGCATAACGGTAAAAGGTAAATGTTAAATAGAGTAGGCGAGAGGGAGGACCCCTGTGGGACTCCTACTGACGAGGGGTGGTGTGAGGATTCTTTGTTCTGGATCATGACCTTGTATCCTCTATTGCTGAGAAAGGATATGAACCACGTGAGTGCTGTGCCTGAGATACCTATGGAGGCCAACTGGTTAATGAGTAGGGAATGATTGACGGTGTCAAAGGCTGACGAAAGGTCCAGTAGGATCAGTAGGAAGGCTTGTCCTTTGTCAAGGCCCAGGATGAGGTAATCTGTCATGGAAATGAGGAGGGATTCAGTGCTTAATGTTTTGCGGAATCCGTATTGTGATGGGTATAGGAGGTTGTTGTCTTCAATGTAGTTTGAGAGTCGTGTGTTCACCAATTTCTCCATAATCTTGGCTATGAAGGGGAGGTTGGCGATCGGTCGGTAGTTGTTTGGGTCATTAGGATCTAGATTTGGTTTCTTGAGGAGTGGTTTGAGAGAGGCCAGTTTGAGATCATCTGGGTAAGATCCTTGTGTTATTGAGCAATTTATGTCGTCTGTCAAGGTTTTGACGATGGAGTCAGGAATTGACAGGAGAAGTTTAGTGGGGATGTGATCCGAGGGGTGAGAGGATGGTTTCATTTTCCGTAGAATACCTTTGATCTCGATGGAGGAAGTGAGTTCAAGTTCTTCTAAGCGAGTATTGTTGAAGGAGGTCTGAAGTGGGGTTAATGGTGAGGCGGTGTTAGAGGGGAGCTGAGTTAGAAGCCTGCTGATTTTGTTGCTGAAAAATAGCGCTAGTTCTTCAGCTTTAGATTTTCCTTGGTTATGAGCAATCTCTGAAGGGTTTATTTGTGTGAGGTTGGAAACATAGCTAAAGAGGGCTTTAGCGTCGAAGACAAGGTCGTGGATCTTGGATGCGTAATAGTCCCTCTTGGATCTTAAAGTGTTGGATTTATATTGATGAAGAGTTGATTTGTAGATAGATAGAGTGATGGTGCATGGGTTTTTACGCCATTTAGCCTCATTTTGTCTTAGCAGTAGTTTTAACTTTCTTAGTTCTAAGGTGAACCAAGGCTGTCTTTTGGAGGAATTGGGGTGGGGGTTTTTTGATATTAGTGGGCATAGCTTGTTAGCTATGGATTCAGTAATGTTGTTCCAAGATCGAAGAGCTGAGTTCGGATTGGTGAAGTCTACCTGGGGGAGATGTAATAAGTGAACTTGGCTTCATCGCTTATAAGCTTTGATCAACAAATTTCCCCATGGATGCACACACATAGGGTTCGTGGGTGGGTTGGGGGGAGGTTGGGAAGCGGGAGTTATGAAAGTTGTATTCTTATATTATTGGCATTATGACATTGTCTTTTGATTTCGCTATTAATTATGCTTTTGACAACTGACAGTGATTATACTCAATGCTCAAGGGGTACATGATGTATTTGGTCATCTGAAGTTACCTGTATGATTTACGCTGTTATATTTACCCTATGGTGGCCTATTGTGCTACCTTCTATTGAGATTGTCCCATGTCAATACTATGTAACCATGGGATGTCGAATGTTTGCCACACAGTTTTGAAAATTTCAATAAAAATAAGTTACCAAAAAAAAAAAAAAAATCTGGCCGTGTGTGAAATCAAGGCTTGGGTACTGCTATTTTCAACTCTATGCTGATGATTTACAACTATTTTCCTACTGATATTGGTCTACAACACTAGACCAAATTTCTTATTGTATTTCAGCAGCCACTACCTGGATGCAAGAAAATGTTGAGATTACTTACCTGATAATCTCGTTTTCCTTAGTGTAGACAGATGGACTCAGAACAAATGGGTATAGTATGCTCGTGCTAGCAGTTGGAGACGGATCTGACGTCAGCACGGGTGTATATATACCCCCACAGGAAGCGTAGCAACTTAGTAATCTTCCTTGCAAAAGCTGTTATGGATGTGTGTACTGACGCTCAGTGAAAAGTGAAACAGGATTCCCCTGACCGATTGATAGTAGCTGGAGACCGCCAGCATTCCCAACCGGAAGGCGTTGACACCTGGTAGAGTGTACGCTCTTATGGAAACAGATGACATGGCTTACCTTGAATCGGTGAAACCCATGTACACAGGCAGCTGGGCGGGATGCTGAGTCCATCTGTCTACACTAAGGAAAACGAGATTATCAGGTAAGTAATCTCAACATTTCCTGGCGTGTAGCCAGATGGACTCAGAACAAATGGGATGTACAAAAGCTTTACTCCCAGCCTGGGCGAGAGGCTGCCTGAGGACCATGTAGGACCGCCCTCGCAAATGCTGTGTCCTCCCTGGCCTAGACATCCAGACGGTAGAACCTGGAGAAGGTATGGAGGGAGGACCACGTCACCACTTTACTGATTTCTGCAGGCGACAGCATCCTGGATTCTGCCCAAGATGCCGCTTGTGCTCTGGTAGAATGAACCTTGACTTGTAGAGGCGGAGACTTCCCGGCCTCCACGTAAGCTGCTCTGATAACTTCTTTAATCCAGCGGGCGATGGTGGGCCGAGAGGCCGCTTCCCCTTGTCGTTTCCCGCTGTGCAGGACGAACAGATGGATTGTCTTTCGTACGTCTACTGTCATTTCCAGATATCTGGGCAGCATTCTGCCGATGTCGAGATGGCGTAACAAACGCCCTTCTGTACATTTCTTCAAACCCGCCATAGTAGGCAAGGATATAGTTTGGTTAAGGGGAAATTGTGAGACCACTTTAGGTAGAAAGGAGGGAACCGTGCGAAGATGAATAGCCTCTGGAGTGATTCTGAGAAAGGGATCACGGCAGGACAGTGCTTGTAGCTCTGAGACGCGGTGTGCTGAACATACCGCCAATAAGAACACCATCTTCAAGGTTAAAGAACGGAGAGACAGGCCCCGAAGGGGTCTGAAGGTGGATCCCGCGAGGAAATCCAAAACAAGGTTGAGGTTCCACAAAGGCACTGGCCACTTCAGTGGCGAACGAATGTGCTTGACTCCTTTCAGGAAGCGAGACACATCTGGATGCGTGGCAATGGTCTTGCCATCCCTCCTGGGACCATAGCAAGACAGTGCAGCCACCTGAACTTTGATGGAGCTGAGGGAGAGACCCTTCTGAAGCCCATCTTGCAGGAAATCCAGAACAATAGGGATCGTGGTCGCATGTGGATTGGTGCCATGAGTGTCGCACCATGCTTCAAATATTCTCCAGATCCTTACGTAGGTGAGGGAAGTGGAAAACTTGCGTGCTCGGAGGAGTGTATCTATCACGGGCTCCGAGTAACCTCTTTTCTTCAGTCTAGCCTTCTCAATGGCCAAACCGTAAGAGAGAATTGAGCCGGGGCCTCGTGGAGGATGGGACCTTGACGTAGAATGTCCCGGAGAGGAGGCAGGGGAAGGGGCTCCCCTGCCAGTAGTCTTCTCATGTCCGCGTACCAGGGTCTTCTTGGCCAGTCTGGTGCCACTAGAAGGACTAGGCCCCGGTGCCTCTGAATCTTGTGGATGATGGCGCCCAGCAGAGGCTACGGAGGAAAGGAGTATAGTAGAGTCCCTGGAGGCCATGGCTGAACCAGGGCATCGATTCCGTGTGAGAACGGGTCGCGTTTGCGGCTGAAGTATCTGGGTACTTGAGCATTGGACTTGTCCGCTAGTAAGTCCATGTCCGGAATCCCCCAGTAATCCACAATCTGGAAGGCTGTGGGTGACAGCTGCCACTCTCCTGGATCTAGGCTTTCTCTGCTGAGGAAGTCCGCCGCGGCGTTGTCCTTCCCAGCAATGTGGACGGCTGAGATGTCCTGAAGATTCGCCTCTGCCCAAGCCATCAGCGGGGTTATCTCCAGAGATACCTGTTGGCTTCTGGTTCCGCCCTGACGGTTGACGTATGCCACCGTGGTGGCATTGTCGGACATCACTCTGACTGCTCTGTTCTTCAGTCTGTGAGCAAATCATAGGCATGCCAATCGGACTGCCCGGGCCTCTAGACGGTTGATGTTCCACTCTGACTCTTCTCTGTTCCACCGCCCTTGTGCGGTGAGTTCTTCGCAGTGCGCTCCCCAGCCACTCAGGCTGGCATCTGTGGTGAGCAGAGTCCACGTGGGTGAGGACATCTTCGACCCCCTGCTCATGTGGTTGGACTGCAACCACCACCGTAACTGGGTCCGTACCCTGGCTGGCAGAGGAAGGTGCGTGGAGTAGTTCCGCAAGCGGGGGCTCCAGCGAGAGAGCAGGGAGTGTTGTAACGGTCTCATATGGGCCCTTGCCCAAGGTACCACTTCCAGGGTGGATGCCATGAGGCCGAGAACCTGCAGATAATCCCAAGCAATGAGCCGACTGGCTCCCATCAAGTACCGGATATGCGTCTGAAGTTTTAACCTTCTCTTGGTAGTGAGACTGACTGTGTCTGCCTGGGTGTCGAACTGTACTCCCAGGTATTCCAGCGACTGGGAAGGCTGTAGGCAACTCTTGCTGAGGTTGATTACCCAGCCCAAGCTTTCCAGAAGGGCGATCACTCTGTCGGTTGTCCGATGGCTCTCCTCTCGTGATTTCGCCCTGATCAGCCAGTCGTCTAGGTAGGGATGGACCAGGATTCCTTCCCGTCTGAGTGCCGCCGCTACCACTACGACCACCTTGGTGAAGGTCCGCGGTGACGTGGCCAACCCGAAGGGCAGAGCCCGGAATTGGAAGTGGCGGCCTAGAACCTTGAAGCGTAGGTAGCGCTGATGATCCGGATGGATCGGGATATGCAGGTAGGCTTCCGACAAGTCTAAGGCCGTGAGGAATTCTCCTGGCTGTACTGCGGTCTTGACGGAGCGCAGAGTTTCCATGCGAAACCTCGGGACCCTTAAGTATCGATTGACTGACTTGAGGTCCAGTACGGGCCGAAAGGTGCCCCCTTTCTTGGGTACCATGAAATAAATGGAATAGTGTCCAGAATTCACTTCCCAGGCAGGTGCTGGGATGATGGCTTTCAAGGACAGGAGCCTCGCCAGGGTAGCTTCCAATGCTGTCTTCTTGTGTATGGGACATGAAGATTCCACAAACTTGTCCGGAGGGAGATGATGAAAGTCCAGATAATATCCCTCTCTGATAATGGCGAGGACCCACTGGTCCGACGTAATCTCGACCCATCTGGGGTAGAAGAGGGTTAACCTGCCCCCTATGGCTCCGTCCCCCAGATGAATCGGCAGATTCTCATTGTGAGGCGCGGCCGGGACCTGAGCCCGGGCCTGCTCCCCTCTTGCGCTGCTTGGTCCGAAAGGACTGATTCCTGGCCTGAGGATGAGGCGCCTGGTAGCGACTCCTTTAGGGAGTGAAGCGCTGTGAGCTTCTGCCCCTGGAGGGCCTTTGAAAGGCACACTGGTTCCTTCTGAACCGATCTTCCGGCAGTCGAGGTACTGGAGAGGCACCCCATGTGCTGGCCAGTCTATCAAGGTCGCTACCGAACAGGAAAGAGCCCTTAAAGGGCAATCTGGTGAGGCGTGTCTTTGAAGGCGCATCAGCTGACCATTTCCGGATCCAGAGCTGCCTCCTGGCGGCTACGGAGGATGAGATCCCCTTGGCTGTTGTCCGGACTAGGTCTGATGCGGCATCCGTGAGGAACGAGAGAGCTGACTCCATGTCTGCTGCTGCAGCGTTGTTCCTGACCTGTGACAAACAGGAACGCGTCACCACTGTGCAGGAGGTTGCGATCCGCAAAGATAGAGCTGCCACCTCAAAAGTCTGTTTCAGAATGGCGTCCAATCGCCGGTCATGAGGCTCCTTGAGGGCCACCCCCCCTTCAACTGGAATGGTAGTGCGCTTGACCACAGCGCTAATCAGGGCGTCCACCTGGGGGCACGCCAGCAGCTCCTGAATAGCCGGTGCCAGGGGGTACATGCCTGTCAGGGCCCGACCCCCCTTTGAATGAGGCCGCTGGTGCAGCCCATTCTAAATCTATCAGTTGTTGTGCCGCTTGCAAGAATGGAAAATGGCGGGCTGTAGGACGAAGACCTTCCAGCAGGGGGTTCTGCGCGGAGGGTACCGAAGCACTGGGACCCGTAATATCCAACTCCGCCAGGCACTGAGACACCAGGTCGGAGAGATCCTCTTTAGGGAAGAACCGCCTCATGGCTCTACATGGCTCAATCCCTGAGGGAAGTTCCCCCTCGTCCGGGAGTTCGGATTCGTCCGGTGAAACATCCGGGTCCGACTGATCTGGACTGTCTGGAGGCGGGAGGTCCGGCACACGATAAGGGCGTGAAGGTCCCGGAATAGGATCCGCTGGAGCCGTAACCGCAGCGGCAGCCACAGCCACAGCTGGACCAGCAGGGCCTGGACGGGAAGCTGTTTGCATCTGTACAAAGGCATGAATCCCAGTAAAGAGATCCACCCAGGAAAGGAGGCGGTCTCTAATCGCCGGGGTACGAGATCCCCCGGGATTCCAGGTTGGTCGAGACAGCCCGCTAAATCCGGGGTAGCCCCTGGGGAACTGTCAGCGAATCGTGGCTGAGACTGGTCCTGACCCGAGGCTCCCACGGCCTCCTCACATTAGGTACATAGAGAATCTGGCTCTTCACTGTGCGTGGCTCTAAGCTGGCATGCAGAGCAGAGGCCGAGGGCTTTAATGCCACAGGCAAGAGGTGCCCCTGCTGAAGCCGCTGAGGCGTTCTGTTCCATTGAAAAATATGCGCTTAATAAGTGGCAGCAATATACGCTTAATAGAACAGGCGCTCAATACAACAGGCGCTCAATAATAAGCGGCAGCAATATACGCTGTAATACAACAGGCGCTCAACAATATGCGGCAGCAATATACGCTGTAATACAATAGGCGCTCAATAATAAGCGGCAGCAATATACGCTGAATACAACAGGCGCTCAATAATATGCGGCAGCAACATACGCTTAGTACAACAGGCGCTCAATACAACAGGCGCTCAATAATATGCGGCAGCAACATACGCTTAGTATAACATACGCTCAATACAACAGGCGCTTAATAATATGCGGCAGTAATATATGCTCAGTGATATCCAATATGCTCTCAGCAATAGGCGGCTAGCAATATACGCTCAATGGTATGCAATACGCTCTCAGCAATATGTGGCTTAGCAATGTACGCTGAACAATATGCCATGTGCTCTCAGCAATATGCGGCTTAGCAATATACGCTCAATGGAATGCAATATGCGGCTTACCAATGTACGCTGAACAATATGCAATGTGCTCTCAGCAATATGCGGCTTAGCCATAGACCTGCGCCTATCATGGGCGCTCAAAACCTGAGTAAGGCCACAAAATGGCGCCCATCCACAGCGGGCCGCCCACAGGCCAACGCCGCCAATCCTCGTTCCTCGGAGACCAAGAGTAAGAGATATACGCCTTACCTGATCCTCGGCGCTTCCCGGCTGGAACCCGGGCGGTCTCCGGCTGGAGGGGGAGAGGGCAAGTACCTTCACTGCTGAGCTTTGAGGAAATGCACCCGCTGCCTCGTCCACGCCGGGACCGAGGCGCCTCGTTCGCCCCGCCCGAGGGCTACGTCCCTGCCGTGAATCGGCCACCGGACCGAGGACTTAAACCTCCGGGGGATCACGGAAATCACCCCGGGAAACTCAACTGGGGGAGGGACCTTAGGGTATCACCGCAGGAGTGCGGGGCTCGATGGTGCTGTAGAAGTTTTAGTAAAAAGATTTGGAAACACACTCAGCGAGCGTGCAGGCTCTCCAAACTGCTTTGGAGACGGAAATTACTAAGTTGCTACGCTTCCTGTGGGGGTATATATACACCCGTGCTGACGTCAGATCCGTCTCCAACTGCTAGCACGAGCATACTATACCCATTTGTTCTGAGTCCATCTGGCTACACGACAGGAAATAACCTGTTTTTAAATTTGTTAAAGACTGAGGTAGTGTGTTTTCATTGTAAAACTCAACCTCCTTCAGATTTGGAGCATCACTCAATTTTAGTACATGGAACTATGATTCCGGTAAAAAACATAGTCACAAGAAATGTAGGACTGTTACATAATGCAAATTTACATTTTTTGCCACAATTGAAGTGAATATTAAAATCAGGTTTAAGTTATGAACTTTAAGTCATATGAGAGGTGTGTTAGATCATAACAATTTTCATACATTGGTACAATCTTTTGTACTTTAATCAATAGATTACTACAACAGCTTATATATAAGTTTACCCACATCAAGCATTCGTGCTTTACAAGTGTTACAGATTTCGGTTTCCAAGTTTGTAATGCAAGAAAGGCCCTGGGGTTATGCAACTCCCCTTTTACGTGAATTACTTTGGTTGCCACCACAAAAGCATGCATGTTTTAAACTGCATGTTTTGGTTTTTAAAAGCATTAAAGATGGAAGATCCTTCTTATTTAATCAGGGCTTTTAGATTTATATTCTCCTACTCATACTCTTTGATCTCAGGAAATGGGGTTTTCAAGGGTCCAGCCTATTAAAGAAGCCCATTTGACAAAGATTAGAAATCGGGCTTTTTCTGTAATAGGTCAACCATTGTATGAAACTCATTGCCTATAGAACTACGTAAGATTACTGATATAAAGATGTTTCGTAAACAGTTAAGTCTATTTGTTCTTAGAAGCCTTCGGGGCATAGTGACTAACACTTGTGCACAGTACTTACTCTGCTTTTATGCTGGGCTCTTCACACACAGATCGGGTAGTCCCTCTGGCGTCACTCTACTCCCGAGCCCATTATATTAGAGCGTTGTGGCTGCTTCCGGTCACCAGGGGGAGCCAACTGCTACACTTGGCTGCAGTGGAACACAGAAGAGAGCAGCTGGAACGCCAAGGGACCTGACAGGATGCCTGTGACGGAAGTGACGCCAGCAGGACTAGATCTGTGTGTGAGAGCCCGGCACTTGCTAATCCTTATTGTTTTGGGTCTCGTGGGCTCTTGAGTGCAATTCTTTTGGGGGTGTCTACTTTTCTTGGTGAAGGGTCAGGGTTTGGAGAGTTATGATGATATACCAGAATGTGATGACATGACTATATTTGAATAAATGTTGATTTTTTTGTTCAAGAGTAAATGTAGATTGTTGTTCATGGAAAAATAAGACATCCCCTGAAAATAAGTCCTAACGCATCTTTTAGAGCAAAAATTAGTATAAGACCCTGTTTTATTTTCAGGGAAACACGGTATAAGCAGTAAATAAATGTTTTAAAATAAATAAATAAGATTGGCAATTAACTCGTATTTGGTAAGAATAATTATCTTTTATCTTTCTGTATCTCAGATAAGATTGGATCTTTAAGATTTTTATTCTCATATATAATAAGAATCCTTTTTAATAAAAATCTGATTTCTAAGTTGTTCTCTTTTTATAAATAATTATACTGCTCTCACACTAATACATTATCTCTAAGGAGCAATGATGTGTTGTGTTTATATGACATGGAGGTTCTAAGAAGAGAGAGTAACCTATAGGGGAACTCCTTATTAAAAAGTTTCTCTTACCTAGTTCTACCCAACAAAGTATGAACCTGAAACAGAGGACTTTGTCAAATACCTTCTGAAAAATCCAAATGCACTAAATCAACTGGCTCACTTTTACTTACATCTTCAAAAAAACTAAAAAAAAATTGGTAAGGCAAAAAAATTGCCTTTGCTAAAACCATGCTGATTCTTCCCCATTAAACCATGTCTAGCTACATAGCCAGTAATTTTGTTTTTAATAGCTTCTACCATTTTGCCCAGCACCGTCGTCAGATTCACCAGGCTAGTTTTCCAGGATTAACCCTGGATGCCTTTTTAAAAATCTGAGTTACATTGGCCACTTTCCAATTTTCAGGTATTGCAGCTGTTTTAAAACAATAGGTTTGCAATTTTATTTTTGAGTTCTTTCAGGATACAATCCAGTCCTAGTAATTCATTACTCTTGAGATTGTCAATTTGATCTATTACATTCTCCATCATGATAGAGATTTGTTTTAGCTGCTCAGAAGATGCACCACGATCAAAGGTTTCTGGCATGGATATGTTCAACATCCTGCTCAGTAAACAGGGCCAAAGAATTAATTTAAGTTTTTCTGCTATTTCTTTTTATTCTTCAGCCCAGCCCAGATGAATCCCTCACATGCTTTTTTCTTTGAATGCACTTGAAAAAGTTAGGTTTTGCATCTATGGCAAGCTTCTTCTCAAATTCTCTTGACCTGTCTTACCAAGTAAGAATATTTTAGGAAGCTGCGGAATACAAGAGATGTAATAAATACAGAGTACTGTTTACATAAGGGGGTCTTAAATGTCTCTTTTTAGTGATTCACAGCAGTGAGGTAGAAGGGGTTTGGTAGTTTTCAGACACTCCCTATTAGGAGGAGTCTAGGGTTTTGTAAATTGAATAAAACCTAAGTAGTCCAGAAATTTGCAGTGTTCGTGAAGACAGTCCAGGACTCAAAGTCTGAGTTCCTGGAGCTGCAGAAGGGGGGGAGAGAGAGAGAGAGAGAGCAAACAAGCATCTGGTATGGATACATAGCAAATGGGAGTATTTTCCATACTTCTTGTCCCAGTGGTGATTACCTACCAGTCTGCTAAGTGGAAATATACTTTTGAATAATCCAGTTCTAAAGTGTGTGTTCCACATGCCAAGAGATTCTGAACTCAAGAGTGGAAATAAAACAGGTCACTCAAGGGCCCTGAAGCACATCTTCCCCCTTGTTGAACAACCCAGGGAGCTCGGGTCATAGCTGTGCCCATGTGTCAGACAGACAATCATGGAATAGGGGTTACATTATAATAGTAATCACAAGTTACAAAATAGATAAATCTAAAACTCTTCAGAGAAAGAAAAATAATGTAATGCCAAGACCCTGCTCCAAATATTTCATCTACAGAGGAAAAACTTATTTAATCACTCTGAATTAAGTTAAATACAGATGTCAGACTCTAGCCCACAACAGTGTTACTTCCCATTCTAGAGCCATGATCACCAAGATGGCATTATATAAGTTCTATGAGGATGGGCAGAACAGAAGTAATTACCTTGTAAAATGTTTTCCTTCAACGTTATTCTCACTTGGCATTTCTATACTCTTGTCAAAGCTGGAGGGCAAGCCAATTCCTGGTCGTTTCCGCAGTGTTCTCAAAGTATGTTCACTGTAACTTTCCTCTTTATCAGAAAAGCTACCCTGAAAATTAAGCGAGACTATGAAATTCTCTGGTCAACATTAAAATGCAACAGTATCACTCACAAATAAAATGTATTTTTTCAAATACTGGCACAAATACACTTGGTACAAGCTGCCAGATCCTGATTTCAAGAAGAAAATTTGGTAGAAGATATTCAAATCCCAAAAGTGTTAAATGTGAAATTCACTTACCTGAATTTCCTTTCCTCAAATACAGTCAAGCCAGTCCAGACATATGGGTTTTGCCCACTGATGAACAGATTGAGTCAGAGAATAGGCTTGCTGACAACACCCCTTATAGACATCCGTGCTACCCTCAGTCTGCCAGTATTACCTATGACAAGTTAACTTAACAACCCCTCCTGACAGAGAGCTTTAAGTAGAAAGGAAGAAAGAAGAATAACATAACATAGTGATGCTGCACTGCAGGTCCAGATAAACTGGACATAGATTGGAGAATCAGTAAACTGAATTTGAACATCCAAAGTGAAATCAGTGTCCAATAATCAATCCACAAATGAGAGATTACAGCTGTCTTTCTTACAATGGTCTTTTTGTCTCTGGGTAGGTGTCCCTTCTCTCTCAGGTTCCTGGGATGAGGCTTATCACTCCTTTTCTGAGTATATATAAACTGTCACAGTAAGCCAGGGAAATCCAATAAGAGGGGAATCCCTTAATCCCGGAAAAATCCTATCAGAGTCCAAATGTTCAGTCTCTTTCTCCCAGCCTGTGCCCAGGTCCCTTAGGGCTGAGATCCAATTGTGGGCCCCAGATCTTATTCCTTCTTCCCAAACTTCTGATGATTATAACCTCTCTGAAGTAAAGGTCTTTTGAAAGACAGAACCAGGCTATTACAAGTCCAGCCCCAAGGTGAGGAGGGGTGGATCAAAAGCCTCCTCATAACACAAAAGGAGAAATTTTAAATCAAAAAATTCTCACACTAGAATGATGCTATCACTGCTGCTCCTTCTCTGGATTAGAAGGGTGGCTCACAGATTTTCAGTTCCCTGGCCCTTAGATCTGGGAATATGACCATCACCAAAGGGTACAAGTCTAACCCAAAATAGAAAAAAATATTTAAGTCTCTCTCACAAAGGAGGCAGATCCTCACAGGCAGGATGTGCACTGTAAGGAATCTCGACACAGGAAAATACCAAGTCAAGGTAGAGTACTCAAAAATAGCTCTTAACTCCTCAAAGGTTAATGCAAACTGACACTGCTTTTACTCCTAGCCCTCCCAAGTGGAGTAAGGCAATACCAATTACAGCTAGATTCAAGGAGAATTGATGCAAAGAAATGGTCTCTCTCACTAAGCTGGAAAACCTGATAGGAGATCTAGGGCCATTTAGTGGGTGCCTCAGCAACAGGTCTTCTGCTGTGGTTTTGCCTGCAGTGTTTGTTGTCGTGTCCCTGCCTTTGTCCTGCCTTGCCTTGCTGTGTTCCTGCCTTTGTCTAGCCTTGTCCTGCCTTCACATGTTCCTGTCTTGTCCAGTCCTCCTTGCTGTGTTCTCCTGTCCTGTCATACCCTGGTCCCCTGCCCTGCTCCACCTGGCCATCCCATTCAGCCTTTCTGCAGACTGATCTTCTGTGCTGACCCAGATTGCCTTTGGACCTTGCTTGACCTCTGCCTGCCTCGACCTCAGCCTGGTCTCTGACTTTCCTTGACCTCTGCCTGGACCCCAAACTTGTTTGACCTCCACCTACCCTGACTTCGTTCTGTTTCTGGCCACCCTCACTGACCCTTGCTTGCATCTGGTTAGTCCCCTCTGTTCCCCACTGGAACTTGTCGCCCTACAGCCTGCCTGCATCTATAAGTCTTGCTGAAGCCAAGGTTCAACCTGCAGAGGAGGCGGCTGGTATAGGTGAAGACCTCAGACATCAAGCTATACCAAGGGCTATATCCCCCACCATCTACTGGGCTCTGAACTGTTCCTCGGGCCAGGCTGTGTCAACTCTGCAGCAGTTCAAGGGCTCATTTCACAATCCGTGACAGTCAAATTCATACATGAGAGCTTCTAGGAATTTGACTATTACACATGCGATTAACATCTGTGTATATAGTTTCCAGATGCTGGTTTTGTTACCAGTTTTCATTTACTCAGCAAGTGATAAAAGCTTTGCTTGCAGAGGGGCTTTCATCACCTATATCGATCAATCCTAGTTTAAAGCCTTCCTCACTAGATCTTCCAATCTCAACTGGAAGAAGTTTGCCCCTTCTTTGTCAGGTGGGCTCCACCTCTGCTCAGATTTCCTCCTTGGAGTGTCACCTCATGGCCAAGAAGCCAAAATCACCACAACTAGTTGTACAGACATGTATTTATGATGTGTTTCATTATGCCTTGTCCTTTATCTATTACCAGGAAAACTGAGGAAAATACAACCAATGCCTATATGATCTGACCATAGCCATGTGATACATTCCATGCAGTACTCTGCAATATCCTTCATGCCAGCATGGATAAGAAGCATGATGTACAAGGAGAAATTACTACTTAACTGATAATTTTTTTTTCTCTAAGAAAGGAGGCCAAGCCACACAAGTAGGTTACGCACCACTATCAGCAGATGGAAACTGAGTAAAGCCGACATAACAGACAAATAGCCCTGCCCCATCAACCTGCAAGTATTCTCTGGAAAAGCTAAACTCTGTACAAACTGATTATACATGAACATGATTATCAACAGTCAAGCACTCATGCTTCCACCCACCTGGGAACACAGAGCTCAGCCAAAAAAACTAACATGCACTAATCTCAGGGGCTGATTATGTCACTTACCAGCCCTTCAATGAAGGACAGACTGCATCATCCGCAAAGAAGGGAAGAACTAAAGTAGGCAGCAGAGGGCAGGTTGTGGATTGGCCTGCTTTCTTTAGAGGAAAGGAAATTATCAGGTAAGTAGTCATTTCTCCTTCCTCTGCACTCAGGCAGCTAATCCACACAAGTGGGATGTACCAAAGCTACTCTCGAACAGGGTGGGAGGCTGCCCACGGTCCAGTTAACATCACACACTCAAAGGCTGCACCCTTAGAAATCTGAACATCCAAGCGGTAAAGCTTGGGAAGGTATGCAAAGACCATCAAATTGCTGCTCAAGAAAACTTGGCCAGAGACAATAGACAAGGCTCCACTCACGATACCACCTGAGCTCTAGTGGAATATGCTCTAACTCACTTAGAGAAAGGAATCTCCACATCCACACAAGCAGCCATGAGACATCCTTTTTCCAACAGGCTGTAGTTTCCCGTGTTGCCGGTTCCCCTTAGTTTACCTCCGCCATGGAGCACAATGAGCCTATCCTACTTCCTGAAGACTGAGAAATCATCAACTACCTCATCAAATGCTGTTTGACATCCAAAGTCCGCAAACGACAATACTCACACATAGCAGTGTCCCTGTCCAGTGAAGGAACGGAAAAAAAAAAAAAAGTGATCCAGTTGAAACTTCCAAAACGGTCCATGTAAGAAGATCGTGCAGCTGAATCCAACATGCTGAATAGATTGCCATCACGGTAATTTGCCGTAAGGAAAGACCATGCAGTGGCCGAAAGGTGGGAACTGTTCAAAAAAAAAAAAAAAAACCCAAGACCAGATTAAGATCCCGCCGAGGCACAGTTATCCACAAGGGAGGGCAAAGATGATCAACTCCTTTCAAGAACTGGGACACATCTGGATGAGAAGACAATGGCCCACCATTACTCAACCCCTATAACAAACGAGAGCTGCCACTTGAACCTTCAGGATGGTAAGGGCCAAGCCTTATAGCAAACCTTCTGGCAGAAATTCCAAAATTAAAGGAATTTCCCCTCGAGAGGCTGAGATTCTCACTCCTCATACCAGGCCTCCCAACTCTCTGACTGTAACAAAAGCCAGAGATGTAGAAAACTTTCTGACCCAGAGCAAAGTGGAAATCACTGCAGAAGGATAACCAGGTTTCAACAACAGAGCCCTTTCGAGGGCCAAATCATAAGCCAAAATCAACCCGGATCATTGTGTGAAACAGGTCCCTGATGCAACCATCCATCCTGAATGGCAGCCTGAGAGAACTGCCCACCAGCAGCCTCTGCAGAATGGCCTATCATGGCCTCTGGAGTGAATCCAGAGCCAGCAGAAGTACAGTTTCAATCCTGCTAGCAATCTTCAGAACAATCCCGCCTGTCAGTGACCATGGCAGGAAGGCATATACCATCTTATCCTGTGGCCAATTCTGAATGCAAGCACTCTCAGATCTCTACTATGACTGTAGAACCGTGGTACCTCCACGTTGACGGAGGATGCCCCCAAAATCTGAAACAGATGACCCCAGTGCGCTATCATAAATTGAAAGGCTTCTGGTTCCACCTTGATGATTGATGTAGACTACCTTGAACACACAAGCTTCCAGCTGCTCGGCGAATCACCAACATGTCAGTGAAACTGTACTCGCTTCCAACGCATGATAGTGAGCCCCCCCAACTAAGATGATCCACCTGTAGCCACCAGTACAACTGAACACTCAACACCAGGGGCAAGTGAAATCACACAATGCACTCCTGTGACTGCGGATGCCACCGGGAGAAGGAGGCCGCAGGAGCACACTCGCACAAGGAACATCATCCAAAGGGGCTGACATCAATCCCAGGACTTGAATATAAGACTGTACCATTGAACTAATAGAATTCCTCAGGGCCTGAACTTGAGCAATTAACTTCTGAATGGGATTCTCCGGCAGAAATACTCTGCCCACCTCTACATCAAATCGCACACCGAAATACTCCAGCGTCTGAGTATCAAGAAATTCCAGAGTGTAGTCATCCCTAATCTGGACCCACCTCCGGAGAAGAGTCCCTGCACCTTCATTGTGAAGATAGAGGAGCTCTGGTTCTAGTGCCTGCATCCTCACAAGACTTTCTAGGCCAAAAGGACTGAGATCTTCCGAAGAGACAAGACCTTTGAGTAGAGATTCCTCCATAAGGATGTAAATAAAAGACAACCCTGAAAGGCTAAACCTTGTGAGATTGGACTTGCAAACCGTGTTTGCTGACCAATTTCGTAGCCTCATCTGTGTCTAGTCACCATCATGAATGCCACCTCTCTAGTGGCAGTCTGCACCGAGTCACAGCCCGCATCGGCTAAGAATGTGGCCCCAAGTTCTATACCAGATCTGCCATTGGCAGAGACACACAAACTAGTCCAAGCTTCCAGGGAACAACAAGATGCAATCTGTAAATTCATCACCATGGCCTCAAAGGCCTGCGTAAGGATAACCTCGATCCTCCTAACCCAAGTATAGTCTAGAACTGCCCTTCTTACATCAGGATGATGATGCACTTGGTAACATCACCTACCAAGGTAGCCACCTTCAAGAACCGCAAATGTTCCCTCGTCTTTGATCTATGAGGTACAATCACGCTAAAGCGTGCTCCTCTTTTGAATCGCATCCAGGGGGGAGAAAAAACATGACACCTTGGCATAGTATGACCAACATGGGGGTCCTTTTTTGGAACACTCAAAAAGTCACCCCAGCCACACCAAGCATCTTCAGAGTCTGAGACAACAGACTTTGCAATACATCTCTGTGAAAGAATCGGAACAGAGTCCTATGTGGCTCCAAATCCAGAGGAGTTTCCCCCCTTTTCCAGAGCTGCTGAGCTCTAGACACCATCCCCCTATATGTTAAATTTGTTTTGGCTGACAAATCCAATTTTTCTCCACCAACATACATTTTTAAGACTTGGAACATCTGGAAAGAAAGCAGGGAGCTGAAACAAGATGTTACAGTTATAAAAGTCTACCAAAAAAGACAAACAAATCACAGCTTACAAACTCCAAAATGACCAATGGTAGAAAGGAGGATGCCAAGAGATACAAATGAGGTAATTATTGAATAGATAATCTCAGCAATTGTACAAGCCCTGAAATCAGACTTTGGGAAGCTTCACTCAAAGCTTAACAATTTGAATGAGACTATTTTTGGTTTTGGCAAAAATATTGAATTGGTATCACATACAATCTACTCAAATGAAGATATTAGTAAACGTAAAACCAAGAGACTCTGCAAAAAGAAAATAAAGGAACTGGAGAATAAAATGGATGAAGTTGAGAATTGATCCCAGCGCAACAATTTGAGGCTGGTGGGGGATCCCCTAGGCAGTTACCGATCTAGAGTTGAGAACTCTTGGAATCATGGTTTCCAGAGGAGTTTGTAAGGCCTGAACTTAAGACAAAATGATAATTGAGTCTAGTCTGTACCTTCTCAAAACAGGCTGACCATAACAGACAGAGATGTTATACTGTGGTTTCTGAACTATGTACAAAAACTGTGATATAACAGGCTTATAGGAAGAAAACTTTCAAGGTCAAGGACAACAGGATGTTAGTCCTCACAGATGGAGCCCTGTCTCGGAATATTTTGTCAAAGTTTCTAGAACTTTGAATGGCACACTGAGCATGCCCAGCATGCCACTAATCCTGTGGCCACACGGGGTCCCCTTTCAGACTCGTTTGTAGCAAAAAAGTACGAGCGAAAAATAAGATAAGAAAACTGTAGCGAACCCAACCCCACGGGGTGGCGGGCGGGTTTCGTGAGGACTAGCATCCTGCTGTCCTGGGAGAACACCTGTTACAGGTAAGCAACTCTGCTTTCTCCCAGGACAAGCAAGATGGTAGCCCTCACAGATGGGTGAATAGCAAGCTACAGGTTGACTCAGAACAAAGCAGGCCATCCAGCATACAACATGTGCAACGGGCACAACAACTGGGGTGCTGTTGGCAATGATGAGGCACCCTGAAAGTCACAGCGGGTCAAGGTAGGATGAGTTGGGTTTTTGTAGTCTAGGGACTAGACAAACTTATCCAGTAATCCCTGAAACACAGTCACACAAGAGGACCATGGTACAATCATTCGGCAGCCAAGGGAGGAAAGCTAGATTCATCTGACTGTCCTAAGGAAAAGGAAATTATTAGGTAAATAATTTCTCATTTCTTAGTATCCAGTCAGATGAATCCAGAACAAGTAGGATGTACTCAAGCTACTCCCGAATAGGGTGAAAGGCTGCCCAGAGTCCTGTCAAAACCTCAAGTGCAAAGGTAGCATCCTCCTAGGCCTGCACATCCAAACAATAAAACCTGAAAGAGGTATGCAAAGAGGACCACATCGCAGTTCGGCAAAAGTCGACAGGAGACAGCAACCTAACTTCCACCCATGACACTGCCTGAGCACTAGTGGAATGAGCCCTGATCTGGTATTCTGCCATGACTACTTCCTTAATCCAGCTGTCTATTACAGCCCATGAGGCCAGTTCTCCTTGTTTAGTATCACTATGAAGAACAAACAGGAGATCTGTTTTCCAAAAAGGCTCAGTAACCTCTTGGCATCCAAGGGTCACAACAGACGATACTCCCCTACATCTCTCTCTCTGTCCAGACACAGCAGGGAGATGGACTGATTCAAGTGAAATTCAGTGACCACTTTTGGTAAAAAGGAAGGAACAGTACACAACGGTACTGGCCCTAGAGTTACCCGGAGGAAGGGCTCCTGGTAAGACAAGGTCTGCAGCTCAGAAACTCTCCACACAGAACAAACTGCCACAAGAAACATCATTTTCAAGGTCAGTAACCAAAAGGACAGGTTACACATTGGTCTAAATGTAGGACCCACTTAGAAATCCAAAACCAAATTAAGATTCCAAAAGGGCATTGGAAACCGCAAAAGAGGACAAAGATGTTTCACTCCTGTCAGGAAATGGGCCACATCCGGATGAGCAGACGAGGAACCACCATTCACCTAGCCCCTGAAACAGGGGAGAAGCTGCTACTTGTACCTTAAAGGTTTGGCCCTTAATTCCTTAAATCAAGCCATTCTGCAAAAATTCCAAAATGAGCAGGATCTTGGCAGAATGAGGAAGAGTATTCAGATCCTCACACCAGGCCTCAAACACTCGCCTAACTCGCACATAAGCCAAGGAGGTGGAGAATTTTCTAGCCCTAAGCAAGGTGGAAATCACCGCAACAGAGTACCAACATTTCAGCAATCCAGCCCTCTCAAGAGCCTTACTGTAAGACAAAACAGAATTGGATCTTAGTGAAGAACCGGACCCAGACTTAACAGGTGTGATGGAAGTCAAATGAGTGAGTCCCACAGTAGCCGCTGCAAATCCACATACCACGGTCTCCTGGGCCAATCCGAAGCAACCAAGAGCACCATCCCTCTGTGGCACATGATCCTTAGAATCAACCTGCCCAATATGGGCCATGAAGGAAAGGCATAAGGCCAACTTGTCTTCCGGCCACTCTTGCACTAGGGCATCGATCCCCAACGACTTTGGATCTCTCCTGCAACTGAAGAATCGTGGAATTTTCGCACTGCGAAAAGTCGCCAGGAGGTCTAGGAAAGGAGAACCTCAGCGATCCAGAATCAGCTGAAATGCCTTGTCTGACAAGGCCCATTCTCCTGGGTCCAGACTCTCCCTGCTGAGAAAGTCTGCTCTTACATTGTCCTTTCCTGCTATGTGTGAGGCTGAGATCATCTGGAGATGCACTTCTGCCCATTCCATAAGCAGATCTACTTCCTGCGACATTTGCTGGCTCTTGGTTCCTCTCTGCTGATTGATGTAAGTCACAATGGCTGCATTGTCAGCCATTATCTGGACCGATCGACCCTGAAGCCTGTCACTGAACTGCAAACATGCCAATCGGTCTGACCTGGCTTCCAGTCGACTGAAGTTCCAGAGAGACTCCTCTGTATCCCAGCACCCTTGCACCATCAGATCCTAACAGTAAGCTCCCCAACCAAGGAGGCTCACATCTGTTGTCAGTACTAGCCAGTCCGGTGGTGTTAGGGAAACTCCCTCCCTTAGATGATCTGCCTGCAGCCACCACTGCAGTTGGGAGGGGACTTCCATCAGCAGGAGAAGCCGAATCAAATAGTCCTGAGACTGTGGACTCCACCAAGACAGCAGGGAGCGCTGAAGATGGCGCATATGTGCCCTCATGGGACCACCTCCACAGTCACTGCCTTTAAGCCAAGTACTTGCAGGTAGGACCATATGATCGAGCACAGAGTATTTAAAAACAAACAGAGCTGAGTCATCAACTTCTGAATATGCGCTTCCGACAGGAAAACCTTGTCCTGCCACGTGTCGAACCGAACCCCAAGGTACTCCAATGACTGAGCAGGCTGAAGACTGCTCTTGGCCAGGTTCACCACCCAGTCAAGTTCCTGCAACAGGGAGATCACCTTGCGGGTCACTCTGTGGCTCTCTTCCAGTGACTTGGCCAGTACCACTATTACCTTAGAAAAGGTCCTTGGGGTGCTGGCCAGACCAAAGAGCAGGGCTCGAAACTGATAATAGCATCCCAGAACCGCAAACTGTACAAAGCGGTATGCTTCAGACAGATCTAAAGAGGTCAGAAATACCTCTGACTGCATGGCCATTATTACTGAGTGCAATGTCTCCATGTGAAAATGCATCACCTGCAGATGATGGTTGACACCTTTGAGATCCAGGATAGGACAAAAGGAGTCTCCTTCTTGGGCACAATGAAATAAATGAAATATTGCCCGTATTTTCTTGAGACTTGGGCACTGGAACCACAGCCAGACTGAGAAGCCTTGTTAATGTAATTTTCACTGCCTGCTTCTTCTGTGGGGAGTGGCAGGGAGACATCATGAACATGTCCCAAGGAACACTGCGAAAACTACTGTTAATGCAACTCCATCATTGCTCTCTGCTTCAATAGCAGGGGGGAAAAGGGGAAATGAATTAATTCAGCAACAGAGGGCCCAGTCTTTTATGGTCTGGGGAAGCAAGTATGGGGGTAACTTGCTAATCTGGCAGTTACTACCCTTAACCAATAAGGCATACTTTGATGCAACTCAAGCATTGCTCTCTCCCTCAACGGCAAAACATAACAGGAAATTGGATTCAACAGCAATCAGCGAAGGATAGTGTGGGAAACTGATAAGCACAAAGCTACTGGGGAATTGGATTCAAACAGCAACCGAGGGCCCTGACTTTTATGGTCTAGGACAGCGCTTCTCAACCGGTGTGTCACAACACATCAGGGTGTCGCCAAGCACTGGCAGGTGTGTCGCGTGCTCCCGGTCTCTCCCGCTCCTCTTCCTTCCCTGCTGCCATTGCCGCCGGGTTAACAGCACGTTCAAGCCCAATGGGAACAGCAGTGGTCTTAGAGGAAGCTGTGGCACCCACAGCTGGCCTTGTCTTCTTCCCACGCCTGCCCCGGAACAGGAAGTGATACGCAGTGCAATGCGCGGAAAGGAGAAAGAGCCGTGCTGCGTGGAAAAGTAGCGGCGGCAGCAGTATCGGCCCCCAAGCAGTAGCGTGGCCCGGAGCAATCGGCAAAGGAGACAGCAGTATAAGCCTCCCGCGGCCGATGGGATTCTTCTTTCTTGGCCTGCAAGGGCTGCTGGGTGGGGGGGGGGGGAAGGAAGTGAGTGAGAGAGAGAGAAGACAACCAGCCTGTGTGTTAGTGAGAGAACGTGTGTGTAATTGAGAGCATGTATGTGATTGAGAGAAACTGGTCAGAGAGATGATGTCTGTATATGTGAGATACAGTAAGATGACTGGAGCGTGTGTGAGTGAGAGATTGGTCAGGGAGGTGTGTGTGTGTGTGAGTGAGTGAAAGATTGGTCAGGGAGGTGTGTGTGTGTGTGTGTGTGTGTGTGTGTGTGTGTGTGTGTGTGTGTGTGTGTGTGTGTGTAAGAGAGAGAAAGTGATTATGGGAATGAGAAGCCTGTGCATGTGGAGAGAGTGAGCATGGGAGTGAGAAACCTGGGTTTGTGCGAGACACAGTATGGGAGTGAGAAGCCCGTATATGTAAGATAGAATACGGGAGTGTGTGTGTGTGTGTGTGTGTGTGTGTGTGTGGCATGAGAGAAACTGTTCAGGAAGGTGACTGGTGTGTGTGTGTCAAAGACTGGTTGGGAGATGACTGGTGTGTGAGAGACAGAAAGTGGTCATGGGGGTGTGACAGGTATGGTGTGTATGTGAGAGACAGAGAGACTGGTCATGGGCCCTAAGGAAGAGGACCATGAGTATAGAGCTTAGCCTCTACTGCTTCTGATGTGTGCTATGGCCTACATGGAAGAGGAGTAGGAGAGCTGCTGGAGGGGGTAAGTAAAGGTGGCTTTTTAAGTTTCTTGATTGTCTGCCATTTTAATTATTTAATATTATGTGATGTGTCTGCTTTTTTTAAATATTTTATTGGTGTTTGGAGAATTTTAAATAATTTTTTATGAGTTTTTAATTGTTGGATATTATTCTGTTCATAGCTGTTTTCAAACATTTATTCTGCTTATTAGTATAGTTTTACAATAACTTCTGTGTGGGGATCTATAGCTGCTTGCTAGTTCTGTTTTCCTAATAGAAGGTGAATTGGTTTTTAGGGCCTGATTTAATATTTGTAGTGTTGCCTTTTCATAGATAGGGTTGCTCCCGTTTGAGTGTATTCCATAATACAGGTGTAACTGTGTGCGGATTAGTTTATGTGCATTACTACAGATTCTGGGAGTATGTTAAGTCGGTTCTGTGTGTGTTACTGAGGTGAGATATTTTACTAGCATGTAAGTGTTTGTATCAGTCTTATTTGTTGTGTTTTCTCAAGAGGACATGCATTGGTGGGAAACTGCTGTCTTTTCATAAGTAGGGTTATTGAGCCTGGTGGTAGAAGGAGTTTAAGTTGCTGTTACTGAGATGACACCAGAACATCTTTTTTGTAGTGTGAATTGTATGGGGAATGTCATAATTCTGCTTTACATACATTATTGTGGGTCAGGGGGGTTCCCGTGGATACAAACTGTACTTTTACATCTAGCCCCGTGACGATCATGGGTTCAGTGTGTCATGCATGCGAGAACCATCTGTCAGGTGTGTCCTGACAGAAAAAAGTTGAGAACCACTGGTCTAGGAAACAGATAAGCATAGGGTAACCCACACGGCACAGCACAAACTACCATACTGGACAGACTGGATGGACCATTTGATCCTTTTCTGCCATCATTTCCATGTTTCTATAGCCCTCTCATATCACTTCCAGGACTCATTGATCCGATGTGATCTCAACCTACCTCTGATAGAAGAGAGAGAGGTGTCCCCCTATCTCCTGTTCCTGGGGGTGGGTCGGCAAACCTCCATTTGGAGGATCAGGAGGCTCCACTACCCGAACCTCTTGGCTGTTGGGGACAAAAAGACTGAGATCTACCAAAAGGTCGGGTTCTCTGAAGGATTGGTCCTCTATAGGGACGAAAATGCCTGGATCTCCTGGTACGGCCTCTCGTGTTAAAAAAGCATAGCATCTGCTTCTTATCCTCTGGCAAATGAGAAACAAGAGATTTGCCCCACTAACTGGCCAATTTTTCCAATTCGATCCCAAATAAAAGTAAGCTTTTAAAGGGCAATTTGGTGAGGGTAGCCCTGGAGGTCGCATCGGCTGAACAATTTCACAGCCATAACTGACACCTGGCCACTACTATGGAAGCCATTCCTCTGGCTGAAAAGCAGATCAAAGGGCAGCAGCTGGCTCCATAACTGCCCTGGGGTTCACTCCAGAGTTGTCAACCTCCTGGGAGAGAAACAACCAAGATCTAGCCACCAAAGAACAAGAAGCGATATGCAAGGTCATTGCCACTTCATCAAATACTTGCTTAAGGATAGACTCAATCCTTCTATCATGAGCATCCTTCAAGGCTACTCCTCCTTCCATGGGAATAGTGGCCCACTTGGAGACTGCACATACTAGGGCATCTACCTTCAGAAAACAAATGCTCTCTTGCACTGGGATCCAGAAGGTAAAGGATTTTTTTTTTTTTTTAATTATCTCTTTATTCAGTTTTCAAAATTTACATCAAGAAATCATCTCGACATATTATTATGTATACAACAAATATAACACCTTATTTCAAAATTATCAGGAAAATACAATAGCATACATTATTAAGTCCACCAATGACTCCAAGAATAACCTTTTACTCATAATATCTTCACAATAAAGGAGGAAAATCTAAATTTCAACTAGCTTTAAGAGGTAAAACTACATTAATTATGAGGGGTACATTCACAGACATTATGAGGCAACTACTACCGAGTACAAGGGTATCTCTTCAAGAGCGCTCTTCTAACATGTCACTCAGGAACTGTGTTAATTGTGAGGGTGTATAAAACAAATAGGATTTTTCCTTAAATTTAACATAACACTTGCATGGAAATTTTAACATAAACGTTGCTCCTATTTGTAACACTTGAGGTCTTAATATCAGGAATTGCCTTCGTTTCTTTTGAGTAGTCTTAGAAACGTCAGGAAACACTCTAACTTGCATTCCCAGAAATTTTTCAAGGCGGTATTTAAAGAATAATTTCAACAACCATTCTTTATCCATCTCCATTGCAAATGTTACTATCAATGTCGCAGGGTCAGCCAAGGCCTGATCAGAGGTTTCCAGAAAATCTGTAAGATTAAGTCCAATTCCTGTTTCTTTTTCTCCTCCTATTGCTCCCAAGGGCCCGACATTATCCCTCATAGATATTCTATCAACTTCACTTTTTCTCATTTCTTTCGCTGTAATATAGAACATACGTACTACTGGTGGAATCTGTTCTTGTCTCACTTTTAGTATCTCTTGGAGATATCTATTAAACATATCTCTGGGTAGAATATGTGGGACTTTTGGGAAATTCACCAGGCGCAGGTTTTTATTTTTTAAAGAATTTTCCAAATTTTCAATTTTACTCAACAGCGCCAATTTATCTTTAACCATCAGGTCATGTTTAACTTTGATAGATTCTAGTAATGGTGTTTTCTCCAAATGATGTTAATGCAAAACTTTAACCGTGTTCTCTAACATTTTAACACGAGTCTCATGATCCTGTACTGTTGACACAATAGGTTCAGTTCGTTCAATAACCAAATTTCCAAGTCTCTCCATAGCTTCCCAAATCATTTCCAGCGATATCGAATCAGGTTTTGGTAAAGAAAAAGGAGGAATTTTTAAACTTATCTGTCACGGAGTTGATGAGGTTCCCGGCATACTCGGACTCTCTAGACCTCTGTCTGGAATGCCGATATTCGCACCAAACCCCTCAGGGTGTTCTTCATTGCCGGTGTCTTCCAGATTAAGACTCCCTGCCCGGACATATCCTCCAGCTATTTCGGCTTGGGGGTCTACCGGGTCTCTCTCCGGATCACACAGCGACGCAGGTTTCCTCGGAGCCTCCCTCACCATCGGAGACAAGGTGGTTTCTGAGTCCGGCGGGGAACACGTATCCTCCAAGTCGGTTCCTAATGCTTGCGACTCGATCCCCGATGGCAAAATACCTCTTAGGACGTGAGCGTCCATTGGGCCAGTTTTCGGCATCTCGGGGGGCCCCCAGGGATGGTTCTCTCCTTCGCCCGCCATTTCCTGGCCGAATGGGGCATTGTAAGCAAAAAAAATCCAGGAAAATTGAGCAAAGGAAAACTGCCCACGCACACACAGCTAGTTCTCAGACGCCATCTTGGAGTCAGAAGGTAAAGGATTTCTAAAACCAGACCCCCTTCGAAATTTGCCTCTGGGGCACCCCACTCAAGATCAGTTAATTCTTGAATAGCTTCCATCACAGGGAAAAAAAACAAACTCTTCTCTTATCTAGTATAGACACAATAAATTGAGATTTTGACTCTGGGACATCTTATGTATCCATTTTCCTAGACTTATCTGCTGCTTTCGACACAGTTAATCATGAAACCTTATTTTCTTGCCTTGGGAACATAGGAATTTCCCGATCCATCATGTCATGGTTTTCATCCTAAACAATCGATTCCAGCAAATACACTTAAATTTCTCTACTTCCTCCTGGTTTCCTCTCAACACTGGCATACCTCAAGGCTCGGCACTCTCCGCAGCGCTATTTAACATCTGTAGATGTTAAATAGCTGATTTCCACCTTAGGAGTCCCATATCGTATATGTTGACGACATCCAATTCTACTTTCTTACTTGACAGTCCTGACATTCCACCTCCTAATTTATCACTTTATACCTGTCTTCTGTGAAGTCATGGTTACTCCACAACAAACTTTCTTTAAATCTCTCAAAGACTTATCAAGACTTATCATGATATCCCTAATTCTTTATCTATTAATGATACTCCTATCAAAATTTTTCTCATAGTTCGCCTCCTTGGCATTTTCCTCCATTCAAAACTTGACATGAAAACTCAAATTAAGTCAGTAATTAAATCAACCTTCTATAAACTTCCCTTCCTCAGACATGTCAACTTTCTTTTTGATCCTACAGCCTTTCGCACTATACTACAATATTGAGTCCTTACTGGGCTAAAAAATGAAATTTCAGACCTATTAGTAAAAATTTGTAACCTATCATTAAAATCATCCATTGTACCTGAAGACTGGAGGATAGCAAATGTAACCCCAATATTTAAAAAGGGCTCCAGGGGCGATCCGGGAAACTACAGACCGGTTAGCCTGACTTCAGTGCCAGGGAAAATAGTGGAAAGTGTTCTAAACATCAAAATCACAGTACTTATAGAAAGACATGGTTTAATGGAACAAAGTCAGCATGGCTTTACCCAGGGCAAGTCTTGCCTCACAAATCTGCTTCACTTTTTTGAAGGAGTTAATAAACATGTGGATAAAGGTGAACCAGTAGATGTAGTATACTTGGATTTTCAGAAGGCGTTTGATAATGTTCCTCAAGAGAGGCTTCCAGGAAAAGTAAAAAGTCATGGGATAGGTGGCGATGTCCTTTCGTGGATTGCAAACTGGCTAAAAGACAGGAAACAGAGAGTAGGATTAAATGGACAATTTTCTCAGTGGAAGGGAGTGGACAGTGGAGTGCCTCAGGGATCTGTATTGGGACCCTTACTTTTCAATATATTTATAAATGATCTGGAAAGAAATACGACGAGTGAGATAATCAAATTTGCAGATGACACAAAATTGCTCAGAGTAGTCAAATCACAAGCAGATTGTGATAAATTGCAGGAAGACCTTGTGAGACTGGAAAATTGGGCATACAAATGGCAGATGAAATTTAATGTGGATAAGTGCAAGGTGATGCATATAGGGAAAAATAACCCATGCTATAATTACACAATATTGGGTTCCATATTAGGTGCTACAACCCAAGAAAGAGATCTAGGCGTTATAGTGGATAACACATTGAAATCGTCGGTTCAGTGTGCTGCGGCAGTCAAAAAAGCAAACAGAATGTTGGGAATTATTAGAAAGGGAATGGTGAATAAAACGTAAAATGTCATAATGCCTCTGTATTGCTCCATGGTGAGACCGCACCTTGAATACTGTGTACAATTCTGGTCGCCGCATCTCAAAAAAGATATAATTGCGATGGAGAAGGTACAGGGAAGGGCTACCAAAATGATAAGGGGAATGGAACAGCTTCCCTATGAGGAAAGACTAAAGAGGTTAGGACTTTTCAGCTTGGAGAAGAGACGACTGAGGGGGGATATGATAGAGGTGTTTAAAATCATGAGATGTCTAGAACGGGTAGATGTGAATCGGTTATTTACTCTTTCGGATAGTAGAAAGACTAGGGGGCACTCCATGAAGTTAGCATGGGGCACATTTAAAACTAATCGGAGAAAGTTCTTTTTTACTCAACGCACAATTAAACTCTGGAATTTGTTGCCAAAGGATGTGGTTAGTGCAGTTAGTATAACTGTGTTTAAAAAAGGATTGGATAAGTTCTTGGGAGGAGAAGTCCATTACCTGCTATTAAGTTCAATTAGAGAATAGCCACTGCCATTAGCAATGGTAACATGGAATAGACTTAGCTTTTGGGTACTTGCCAGGTTCTTATGGCCTGGATTGGCCACTGTTGGAAACAGGATGCTGGGCTTGATGGACCCTTGGTCTGACCCAGTATGGCATTTTCTTATGTTCTTGGCCTTCCTTTAACTTCTACTAAACCCCTTCAACTATCGCAAAATGCAGCAGCACGTCTTCTGACCAACACCAAATTACATGAACACATTTCACCCGTGCGCCTAAAGTTAAATTAGCTACCAATTTCTTGGAGAATTAAATACAGAATCCTAACCATTTTACACAACCTGATTCACAACCACAATAGCCCATGGTTTTCCACAACTCATCTTTACACCCCTTCATAAACCCTCCGATCTCAAAACCAGTTTCTTCTACAGGTTCCCTCCCCCAAATCAACTAGACTTCAATATAACAAGCGAGCGGGACTTTTCCCATCGCTGGACCCATCTTATGGAATTCCCTTCCCAATTCCATCAGAATTTTAAGCGACAAACAAGATTTTAAGAAATCCCTAAAGCACTATCTATTTAAACAGGCTTTCAAAGAATATTTATGATTTTATTTTGTCTGATTTTGTCCACTGATGCTCTTTACTTGCTTGAGTATGCCCACTTACATTTCCTACTTTAGTCTGTCTCTCTTCATTATATATGCTTATTCATTTACTGATCTTATATGTTTAATTTAATCTATTTAAATAAATAAATAAATAAAATTATGGCAGACAGTGTGCTGAAGCATGGGCCGGAGGCGCGCGTCTACCTTTTTTTTTTTTGTACGTCCAAAAATACTAGGATGTTTCATTCCTAGACATTCCAATGCCTGGGCATCCAAAACTTAGGTGTCCCAAAAATAAGCGCCGTAAAACAATTTAAGCGCACAATGCAACTTGCGCACACAGGTAAGTGTGCAGCCAATTAAGATGCCGCTTAACTCATATGCACATAATACAAGGCCCAACTAAGCACCCAAAAACTGGACGCACAACCTGGACACACAGCTAGATGCACACGCCAAACCAATAACCCTGTAGAGGGCAGCCTAAAAGAACGTGAAATGTCGTTGCAACCTACCATGAAGCACGCAGGAAAAAGCTTCGGAGTGGGGCCTAGCCTACAGAGGCTGCTCAACCCGCCAGGCTGCCAACGTCCGTCGACATCTCACAGAGCAGGACGAACATCGGATCGGAACACGGAGCACAGAGACCAGAAAAAGGAGGAAACCCTACACTACAAAAGGCAAGCCTCCTTTTACATCTCTGTAAATATATAACTTTTTTTTTTTTAATATGTTTAAAACTTACCTGAGCTCAGCCTTACCTGGCTGAGTACAGAGACTGTCTCCAACTGTGGGGAGAGAGGGCATATTCCTTCATCACCACACTCTGCTTCCTGCACCCACTTTCAGCTGCTTAAGCAACTAAGTCCATGCCAGCTGAAAAAACAGTTAGCGAACCAAGGCACTCATCTGAGGGACCATGGAAATCACCTCAGGAATTCTCAACTGGGGGAGGGACCATTTGGTATCACAGCAGGAGAGCAGGGTGAATGTAATATCCTTAATTCTCCTTTTTCAAAATGAAGCAATCCCCAGCATAGCAATTATTAAAATGAATATCAACATGATTCATGAATTTTACAAGTGCATAAGAACATAAGGCTTGCCATAATGGGTCAGACCAAGGATCCATCAAGCCCAGTATCCAGTTTCCAACAATGGCCAAGCCAGGTCACAAGTACCTGATAAGATCCCAAGGGGTAGATAGGTTCCAAGCTGCTTATTCTTGGAATAAGCAGTGGATTTCTGCAAATCTACCTTAATGGTTAATGGACTTTTCCTCCAGGAACTTATCCAAATCTTTTTTAAACGCAACTACACATAGGTTTCATCACATCCTCTGGCAACAAATTCCAGTTTTAAATGTATTACACCTAGTAACTTCACTGTGTACCCCTGGTCTTTGTACTTTTCAAAAGAGTAAACGACCTATTAACGTTTACTCATTCCATTCCACTCATTATTTTATAGGCCTCTATCATATCTTCCCTCAGCCGTCTCTTCTTCAAGCTGAAGAATTCTAACCTCTTTAGCCAGCCTTTCTTCATAAAGGAATTGTTTCATCCCCATTATCATCTTAGTTGGTTAAGCACACCCCTACGATACCACACACCAAAACGTAATCTCTGATCCTCTAACACTGGTCTTCTCCACATCCCCACACCAAAAGAAGCTCATCTATCCACAACAAGAGAAGGCGCACTGTCCATAGCCGGACCCTCACTTTGGAACAACCTTCCAGCACAACTCAGATCGGAACCCTCAACACAGCTCTTTAAAAAAACTCCTAAAACCCTGGCTCTTCCGCGAAGCCTTCCCCCAATGATCCTATCCCCCCACCACCTTTCCTTGCAGCACCACACTTCCCATCCGACCCTTGTCACACAGTCTCTGACTCCATGTTTCCCATGACGCATGGCAAATGCATAAATAAATAAATGAAACCCCTAGTGCATATTTACAGAGCCCTTGTATATAATCCTCGACATACAATCCTGGTGTATAACCTTTGTATATAGTCCCTTTGTTATATAACCATTGTATAAAAATCCACTGTATATTGAAACCAACACTTGAACTAACCTCCCGCTCCCTCTAAGTAACCAACTAAATATGGCCCTTAGTGACCTTGGGCAAGTCACTTTACCCTCCATCACCTCAGGTACAAAACTTAGATTGTAAGCCCTCTGGGGATAGGAAAATACCTACAGTACCTGAATGTAAACAGATGTGATATCTCTGATCGAATGTCAGTATATAAAAATAATAAATACATAAATAAAATCTTGGTCACCTTTCTCTGTACCTTTCCTAATTCTGCTATACCTTTCTTGAGATGTGGTGAGCAGAACTGCACACAATACTCAAGAAGAGGTCGCACCATGGAGCAATTCAGAGGCATTATGATATTATCTGTTTTAGTCTCTTCCTTTCCTAACAATCCCCAGCATTCTTTTTGCTTTCTTGGCTGCTGCTGCACACTGAGCAGAACATTTCAATGCATTTTCAACGATGACACCTAGAGCCTTTTCTTGAGTGGCGATTCTTAATGTGGAACCTTGCATTATGTAGTTATAATTTGGGTTACGCTTCCCTAAGTGCATCATTTTGCACTTATCCACACTAAATTTCATTTGTCATTTGCAAGACCAGTCTCCCAGTTTTGCAATATCCTCTTGCAATTTCTCACAATCCTTTTGTGATTTAATAAGTTTGAATTATTTTGTGCCATCTGCAAATTTGATCACCTCACTTGCTATTCCTATTTCCAGGTCATTTATAAATATATTAAAGGGCATGGAGCTCTCCTGGATTCACATTTTTTCCACTGGGAAAATTTACCATTTAGCCCTACACTTAAATAAAATAAATAAAATACACTTTGTTTTCTATCTTTTAACCAGTTGGCAATCCACAATAGATTACTGCCCCCTATCCCATGACTTTTTTAATTTCCTAAGAAGTCTCTAATGAGGGTCTGTGTCAAATGCTTTCTGGAAATCCAGATACACTATATCAAGTGGCTCACCTTTATCCACATTTATTTACATCCTCAAAAAAATGTAGGAAATTGGTGCGGGAAGACTTCCCTTGGCTAAATCCATGTCGGCTTTTTCCCATTAAACTATGCTTATCTAAATGTTCAGCAATGTTGTTCTTTATGATAGTTTCTACCATTTTACCTGGCACAGTCGTCAGACTCACTGGTTTGTAATTTTCTGGATCACAACTTGATTCCTTTTTAAAAATTGGCATTATATTTGCAACCATCCAGTCTTTAGGTACCACAGATGATATTATTGATAGTTTACAAATTTCTAATATCAGGTCTACAATTTCATTTCTCAGTTCTTTCAGCACTCTAGGATATATACTATCTGGTCAGGTAATATGCTACTCTTTAGTTTGTCAATTTGCACTAGTACATCTTCTAGGTTCATTGATATTTGTTTCAGTTCATCTGAATCATCACCTTTGAATATCATTAATCATGTTTCTTTAAAAGGCTGTACACTTAATTTTACTATAGCTTAACTAGATTATAAAATTAATTCTACCTGGCAACTGATGAATTTTCATAATCACCAACATACATTGCTTCATAATGATTAAGAATTTTTTAATTTAGTGCATTGAATTGTGATTGGATACACTAGAACAGAAGCTATCGATAATGAGAAAGCTAATGCCACTGTTGACTTCAGTGAAAATCTTGTGATATTAGTTGCCAGTTTTATGGAAACATAAATTCTTACATTACTAAATCACCCAACTTAAGACTGCAGGGAATGTTCACAAAAATTACAAATCTCACCATAAAAGATTATTTGGATAACAGGAGACTTGTTTGAACATTATGATTATGATGGTGTTTATATGGTTTAACTCTTCAGCCAAAACACGGCCCATATTCTGTCTGCATAGATTTTTTTTTCCAAGTGTCTCTCAATGGTCAGTCTTTGTGTAAGTCTTCAGAGGGATAACAGTGTTAGCCTAGTGTAGCAAAAAATGACAGGATTCGAGTGGTACCTTATTATCTAAGCAATTTATTAAAACATGTCTATAAGATGCCATTCGACTCCTGTCATTCAGACTTTGTACAATGCCCGAATCAATAGTAGTATTCATTTGGGGGGGGGGGGGGGGGGGGGGGGGAGTTTACAACACTTTGTAAAGCTAGGTGGAGATGTTCTAGTGAGTTATATTCCTAAGGAGTTATAAGAAAGTTAAGCACCTATTTCGTATTATATGCATAAAGTTATATTATCATAAATTTGATTGGGGAGGTTGCCAGTAATGGAATAATCGCATATTTTTAAGCCTTTTACATTGTTTGCTATTCCAGTTACCTATTTATCAGTGCAAATACCTTTCGGACTACTACCTACCAAATAATGCGACAGATTTCCTCTAGCGTGGATTGCCCCTGCCTCAGAAGTTGGCCCCGCCCCCAGATCTTCCCACCCTTCCCGGCACTTTTAGATTTGGGCCAGAGCTTCGGCAGAGACCAATCGAGCAGCTAGCACCTCGCCCACATTTCAGAACAGAGCCGCCCGAAATGACAGCACAGGCTCCGCGCTCCCCTGCCAGATCCAGCTACGCTGCATCCACAGGATCGCCTCGCTAGCTACCGTTTCGCTTGCTCTTCATGTTACCTGAACAAAAAAGCGATTTAGCCGTATGCATCTCAAGGAGGCTGTCTATCATCTACCTCATAGCAATGGCCAAACCCAGGGAAGAGATCGGAAGGGGGAGAGGAGTGGAACCGGATCCTAGATTGTGTCCAGAACCACAATATTTATGGCTACTCACACTGCTCCGCACGGGGGCCCTACTCCCACCAGAGCCACGGTTCGCCTTGCTTCGCGCCGGGGTCTCTAGAGATAGGAAGTCGGCGGTAGTTTCCAACAATGAGGTGGTGGGAGAGTCTCTGAGAATAGGAGCTAGAGCCACAGCATCCGTGGCTCCACCGGTGCCCGACACGCTGCTCCTCAACATCACCATCTTCTTAATCTTTTCCTGGAATCACTTCATTAGTTACGCCCTGCTGACAGTTCTTACTCCCAACTGCTATAATCGCAGAAACGAGACGTCGCTACCACCACCAACTGCAACAACTCCTAGGCTCCGAATTCTGGCGCCACTAACTTGCAGGAGGCGGTGCCTCCGAGACGTATTCTTCCGCTTCTCAAACTGAGCGCTTAGTCACCGTAGTGCCTACAAAGTCAGGCCCCCCTCAAAAAAAAAAAAATAATAATAATAATTGTCATGGGCTCTGTAACTACATTTCTATGCAGGCGGGATTTCTATTATCCTATCTAAAGAGACGAATGGACTTTGTTGTTTTTCAGGGGAGTCTTCCCGCGGACGGAGCTAACCAATAGCAACAAAGCAAAACGAGAAAAAAACCATGTTTTAGAATTTTTGGCGCGCGAATGCCCTGCCTTTTTCTGAGTGGCTACCCCTGGCGCGTTCTTCACGCTCCTCCTCTCGTTTAAAAAAAAAGTTCAGGACAGGTAGGGCGGCCAATAGCAGTTTCGTAGTCAACAAGAAAGCTGGAAATTGAAGAGGACTTTATAGAGCTGATTCCGAATCAGTGATTCGTCTCGTTTTAATTTAGACGCTTTTGCTTCACACCCCGGTAATGGCAGCTGTTGATTCTCGAGTTAGTTTCCACATTTTTTTGATGTTATATAAATAACTTTTTCCATTAAATTTTATTTTGACGCTTTTATAGCCTACTTACCATAACGTTAAGTAACTTTTTAAAAATGAAATTATCCAATAAATCTGCTTGCATACCTATCCAGTGAGTTATGTAAAAAAATACAGCAATTACAGCAATTACAGCATCCACGCCGAGGACTTCCTATACAGGATCTCAAATAGCTTAGCTTTGTTTAGCTAACATGGAAGGAAGGAGAAAAGAGTAAATGTGGGGTCTTAGCTAGGGGAAGAGGAATTACAACTAGTACCTTTAGTCACTTCTTGGCACTAAAGTGAAACTAGCTAGAAGAATGAATGTAAGCAGATAGGATTTAAAGAACACACGTTCAAATAATTTGAACTAGAGTAACTAAAGGGGGGGGGGGTTCGATGGTTTTTAGAACTCGCTGAATACTAAATTTTTTTTCAGTTTCTCATAATTCTGTGTATTTTGCTATTGTTAGAGTAATTCTGAGATGGCACATAAAATAAAAGGTCTGATGCTGATTTTTCATCTGCATTGTCACTATTTCAGAATTTTTCTTTATGAGAAAACTGTTTACAGTTGGTTGCAGTCGTCACTTTGCATTAAGACTGGGATCCACTACAACAACATATATATAAGCCACATAAGAACATGCCATACTGGGTCAGACCAAGGGTCCATCAAGCCCAGCATCCTGTTTCCAACAGTGGCCAATCCAGGCCATAAGAACCTGGCAGGTACCCAAAAACTAAGGCTATTCCATGTTACTGTTGGTAGTAATAGCAGTGGCTATTTTCTAAGTCAACTTAATTAATAGCAGGTAATGGACTTCTCCTCCAAGAACTTATCCAATCCTTTTTTAAACACAGCTATACTAACTGCACTAACCACATCCTCTGGCAACAAATTCCAGAGTTTAATTGTGTGTTGAGTAAAAAAGAACTTTCTCCGATTAGTTTTAAATGTACCACACGCTAACTTCATGGAGTGCCCCCTAGTCTTTCTATTATCCGAAAGAGTAAATAACCGATTCACATCTACCCGTTCTAGACCTCTCATGATTTTAAATACCTCCATCATATCCCCCCCTCAGCCGTCTCTTCTCCAAGCTGAAAAGTCCTAACCTCTTTAGTCTTTCCTCAAAGGGGAACTGTTCCATTCCCCTTATCATTTTGGTAGCCCTTCTCTGTACCTTCTCCATTGCAATTATATCTTTTTTGAGATGCGGCGACCACAATTGTACACAGTATTCAAGGTGCAGTCTCACCATGGAGCGATACAGAGGCATTATGACATTTTCCATTTTATTCACCATTCCCTTTCTAATAATTCCCAACATTCTGTTTGCTTTTTTGACTGCCGCAGCACACTGAACCGACGATTTCAATGTGTTATCCACTATGACACCTAGATCTCTTTCTTGGGTTGTAGCACCTAATATGGAACCCAACATTGTGTAATTATAGCATGGGTTATTTTTCCCTATATGCATCACCTTGCACTTATCCACATTAAATTTCATCTGCCATTTGGATGCCCAATTTTCCAGTCTCACAAGGTCTTCCTGCAATTTATCACAATCTGCTTGTGATTTAACTACTCTGAACAATTTTGTGTCATCTGCAAATTTGAATATCTCACTCGTCGTATTTCTTTCTAGATCATTTATAAATATATTGAAAAGTAAGGGCCCCAATACAGATGCCTGAGGCACTCCTCTGCCCACTCCCTTCCACTGAGAAAATTGTCCATTTAATCCTACTCTCTGTTTCCTGTCTTTTAGCCAGTTTGTAATCCATGAAAGGATATCGTCACCTATACTATGACTTTTTACTTTTCCCAGAAGCCTCTCATGAGGAACTTTATCAAACGCCTTCTGAAAATCCAAGTACACTACATCTACCGGTTCACCTTTATCCACATGTTTATTAACTCCAGAAGTTTTTGCGCTTCAAGGTCTTGGGTCAGCACTTCCAGTTTCAAGCCCTCCCATTTGGTCTCACCACAGCGCCCCAAACTTTCGCCAAGGTGATGGTGGTAGTTGCAGCCTTTCTTCGCAAGGAAGGGATTCTGGTCCATCCGTATCTGGATGACTGGTTGATTCGAGGCAAGTCCCGGGAGGATTGTGAACGATTGGTATGGACGGTGAGGTTCACCTTACAGTCGCTCGGGTGGATCATCAACTTGCAGAAGAGTCATCTGGAACCCACCCAGAAACTGGTGTACTTGGGAGCGCTATTCGTTCCCTTATGCGGCAAGGTGTTCCTGGCGGAGGATCATATGATGAAGTTACAAGGTCAGGTCCAAGCTCTGATGCTGATGGAGAATCCCACAGTGTGGCACCATCTGCAGTCTTGGGATCCATGGCTTCCACCTTGGCCTTGGTCCCCTGGGCATTTGCGCATTTACATCCCTTACAACGTGCGCTGTTGTCATGATGGAAACCGGTGTCGGAAAAGTTCCATATCCCTATGCCACTGCTTTCCGAGTCCAGAGCCAGTCTGTCGTGGTGACTGTTGCACGACAATCTGGGCTGGGGGGTGGACCTGGACAATCCGGATTGATGATAATCTCCACCGATGCCAGCCTGGCTGGATGGGGAGCAGTATGTGCAGACAGATCCGCCCAAGGGCTTTGGTCCCCATCGGAGGGGTCCTGGTCCATCAATCGCCTCGAGACCAGAGCGGTTCACCTTGCCCTTCAGGCATTTCTACCCTGGATCAAGGGCAGAATGGTTCGAGTGTTCTCAGACAATGCGACGACGGTGGCTTACATCAACAGACAAGGAGGGACAAGAAGTCCTGCAGTGGCGCTCGAGGCGCGATGTTACTTATCTGGCAGTGGACCCTTGGTCCAAAGTAGAGTTAGCGCTAACTAGGAGGGTAAACCCTCTTAGGTCCCTACCATTGGAAGGCGAGGCCTGATGATGTAGACATGGAAAGAAGACTTCACCCTGGAAGCTCGCGATTCCCCCAAGTGGAGCCTGTAGGAACCCAGCTGCTGGGACTTAGGAGACTCCCTGAAGACCGAAGAAGATCTGGATGCAGGCGCCTCCTGCAGGTCGTGTAATCCAGATAGCTGGTGACTCCAGCAGGTTGAAGTCAATTCAAGTGTAGATATCCGAAGAGTGGTCCGAAGCCGGTCCAAGGGTCGAAGCCAGACGAATGGTGGGAAGCCGGTCCAGGGTTCGAAGCCAGAAGAATCCGTCCGAGAGGAGAATCAGGAACAAGAACCAAGAAGAACAGGAACCAGGCGAGCAGGCAGCGGATCAAGAACTCGAGGCACATGAACTCACAGGACCAAGAGCCAAGATACCAAGGCAAGGTCTGAGGAGCAGAACTTGCCTTAAATACATGAAACCAGGAAGGACTGCTATAGAGGAGCCATGACCATTTCCTGTCATTTTCCCTTTAAATTACCTCAGCAACCATGCACGCGGCTCTAGGAGACCCGGCGGGGGCAGAGTCAGCAGAAGAGGCGGCCATCTTGGAAGCGGCACAGCCGCGAAGAAACTTCAGCAGCGGCTCCTGGCTCCCACGGGCGTCCCAAGGGGAGCCCAATGCCGCAAGTAAGTGGCCGGCCCCGGTCGCGGACCGCCACAGCCAGTGGCCGTAACAGTACCCCCTCCTTTAGGTCTCCCCCTAGAAGGCCTGGGCTTTCCTAGGTGATCTATGTGAAAGTTGTGTATGAGGTTCTTATCCAGAATGTTCTTAGCAGGCTCCCAGGAATTCTCCTCAGGCCGGCGTCCCTCCCAAGCTAGGAGATACTCCCACTTCCTGCCTCGTCTGTGGACATCGAGAACCTCACGAACCTGGTATATAGGGTCTTCCTCCGCTGTAGGTTGCGGAGCTGCAGGAACCTTCCAAGTAGGCCAAGTAAGAACCAAGGGCTTCAAGAGAGACACGTGGAAAGAACTGTGGATTCTTAATGTGACAGGAAGACGAAGTTGATAGGTCATGGGACCCAGCTGCCGCAGCACCGGGAAGGGACCTATGTAGCGAGGAGCAAGTCGCATTAATGGAACCCGTAGATGAATATGCCTGGTGCTAAGCCACACCTTTTCTCCTGGACGGAAACTAGGAGCTGGTCTTCGGTGTTTGTCTGCAAATTTTTTCGCGGTGCGGGCCGCCCGAGTAGCATTTGCTGGGTATGCACCCAGAGTCTTTTCAATTGAGTTGCCGTTAGCTGTGCTGCTGGTGAGGGAACAGGCAATGGCAGGGGTAACGGTGGCCTGGGATGTCGACCAAAAACAATTTGAAATGGAGAAGCCCCATTCGAAGTACAGGCATGAGAGTTGTGGGAGAACTCGGCCCAAGGAAGAAGTGCTGCCCAATCGTCCTGACGGGTGTTAACATATAAACGTAGAAATTGTTTCAAGGTACGATTAGTCCATTCCACTTGACTGTTGGCTTGTGGATGGAACGCCATGGTAAAGTCCAAAGAAATACAAAACTTCTTGCAGAGATTGGACCAATATCGGGCCGTGAATTGAGGTCCGCGATCAGATGCGATGTGCTGTGGCAGTCCATGGAGGCGGAAAATATGAGACATGAATAGTTGGGCCAGGCGAGGAGCAGATAGGAGGGAGGGAAGTGGGGTGAAATGGGCCATTTTGGAGAATCGGTCCACTACTACCCATATTACTGTATTGCCCTCAGAGGGTGGAAGATCCACGATGAAGTCTGTGGAAATGTGAGTCCATGGCTTCATGGGCGTAGGAAGCGGTTATAAGAGATCCCAAGTTTTTCCTGTTGGAATTTTATGTTGGGCACAGCTTGGGCAAGAATCCTGGATGTCCAGCCAACTGGGAGTCATGTGCCCAGGCTAGCACCTTGCTACGGAGCCTCTTTGGCACCACAGTTTTCCCCAGTGGTACTGTAAAGGTAGCAGAGATGATGATACGAGCCGGGTCGATGATATGCTGAATGGGCTCATCCGAGTCTTCTGCAGAGAAAGAGCGGGACAGGGCATCTGCCTTAATGTTCTTATTAGTGGGTCGATAGTGGAGTTCGAAATGAAAACGTGAGAAGAAGAGCACCCATCGAGCTTGGCGCGGGTTAAGACGTTGGGCCTCTTGGAGATATCTCAAGTTCTTATGGTCAGTAAAAATGGTTATACGATGTTGTGCTCCCTCAAGCCATTGACACCATTCTTCTAGCGCAAGCTTAATGGCTAGAAGTTCCTTGTCACCAATAGAGTAATTATGTTCTGCCGGAGAGAATTTTCTAGAAAAGTAGGAGCATGGATGAGATGTTCCAGATATGTCATTTTGGCTGAGCACTGCTCCTACTCCTACAGTGGAGGCGTCTACTTCTACCGTAAATGGACGTCTATGATCCGGGTGCCGAAGGCAAGGTTTCTGCAGGAAGGATTTCTTAAGGTCCCGGAAGGCTTCTTCAGCTTCAACAGGCCACGCCTTGATGTCCGCCCCCTTGCGAGTTAGAGCAGTGAGGGGAGCAGCCAGTTTGAAAAAGTTCCGGATAAAACTACGATAGTAGTTGGTGAAACCCAGAAAGCATTGGAGCGCACGTAACCCAGTAGGCTGAGGCCATTCTTGAATACATTTTAACTTGGAGGGATCCATTTGGAAGCCCAGATTGGAAATAATGTACCCCAAGAAGGTTAGAGATTCTTTTTCAAAGACACATTTTTCAACCTTGGCAAAAAGTCTATTCTCTCTTAAGCGTTGTAAAACATGTTGCAATGCATCTGTAGATCCCGGGAAAAAATCAATATGTTGTCCAAGTAGACTACCACACATACACAGATCAAGTCTCGAAATATTTCATTAATAAAGTGCTGGAAGACTGCAGGAGCATTAGTTAGACCGAAGGCATGACGAGATATTCATAATGGCCGTCCCTGGTATTAAAAGCCGTCTTCCACTCATCATCCTCTCGTATCCTGATCAAATTGTATGCTCCTCGTAGGTCTAATTTTGAGAACACCCTGGCTCCCTGTAAGCGGTCAAAGAGTTTGGCTATTAATGGTAGTGGATAGCGGTCCTTGATAGTAATAGCATTAAGCCCCTGAAAATCGATACAGGTCGCAAAGTCCCATTTTTTTTCCCCAACAAAGAAAAAACCAGCCCCGGCTGGGGACTTGGACTGTCTGATAAACCCCTTCTTGAGATTGTCCTGAATATATTCAGCCATAGCCCGCATCTCTGGGACGGATAAGGGATAAACTCTTCCACGAGGCGGAGTGGTTCCAGGGACTAAATTAATGGCACAGTCAAATTCTCGATGCGGAGGCAAAATGTCGGCTGCTTTCTTGGAAAATACATCCGCAAACTGATTGTAGTGAGTAGGCAATCCCTCCAGGATAGAGGTACACAAATAGCTACTAGACGAGGCTATTCCCTTAAGGCAGGTTGCGTGACATGCAGAACCCCAATGAGTTAATTTTAAAGAGGTCCAGTCGAACTGGAGGTTATGGCGTTGCAATCAGGGAATCCCGAGAACGACTGGGTGGATGGCTTTCTAGATGACAAAGAGAAAGTTGTTCCGTGTGGTTAGGTGCAATGAAGCAATCCAGAGGAACCGTTTGGTGTGTAATTCTCCCTGGCAAGGGTTCTCCATGGATAGAGGAGATAGTCAATGGTCTCAGGCATGGACAGATAGGAATGAGCAGTTGTTTCATGATATCTTGCAAGATGAAATTTCCTCCAGCCCCAGAATCTACTAGTGCCAGCGTGGTGAATTTCTGACCTCCGAGGCAAAAGGTAACAGGCAAGGAAAGTGGAAGGGCTGGGAAAGTGATGCCTAGGGTTACTCCCCCGGAGGTCCCTAAACTTTGTAATTTCCCGGGACGTAGAGAATAGTCAGCAATGAAATGGCCCGAACTTCCACAATATAGACAATATAGTGACAATATAGACAAAGGCCGGCCTTGTGACGCCTTTGTCGTTCCTCTGATGAGAAAGGACCACGTCCAAACTGCATAGGTTCTTCTGTAGTTCCTTCAGAGATTGATGAACTGCGGGGAACTGAAGAAGAGTGTGGAGGACAAGGAACTGTCATACGCCTTTTTGAACCCAGAGCCTCACGAGCCCTTTCTTGCAGACGGCGGTTAATCTTTGTCGCTAGTTCAATGAGGGCGTTCAACAAAGAAGGAAGTTCCCGAGCTGCCAGCTCGTCCTTAATCTTATCTGACAGTCCTTCAAGAAAGATGGTCCGAAGGACGCGTTCCTCCCAATGAAGTTCAGAGGCTAAAGTGTAGTCAGTGAGAGTACATCCTCCTTGATGGATATGTAGCAGATCGGCCCCCGCAGCTGCCTCTTTGCCGGGTTCCTCAAACACAATTCTGAATAACTCCAAAAACTGAGGAAAATCCTGTAGGACTGGATCTGAACGGTGCCACAGTGGAGAGGCCCAAACCAATGCCTTGCCTTCTAACAGGGACAAGATGTAAGTTGTCTTCGTCAAATCATCTGGAAAGAGGTTAGCTTGAAGACGGAAGTGCATGTTGCATTGGTCGAGAAACCCCAGACACAGATGAGGTTCGCCAGAGTAACGTGGTGGAGCAGGTAGCGGAATTACCGGACGAGGGTATGTCTGTATTACTGATGCTGTCGATGCTGGTGGCCTGAGCACAGTGGTCTCTGTCCCGCCATTTGATAACTATTGTGAGATCTCGCGTTCCTGAAGAAGAGATTACCACCCCCGATGAAGCTGCAGTTCAGCAGCAAAACACCGGCCGCTGTTTGGTTGGTCGAAATTCGTACAGTCGGGGCATACAAAGCATTGTCTAGTAACAACACAGGCTATAGCAGCCATGACACTAGTGACATCAACCAGGCTATAACAGCCGCGACACTAACGGAGGAACTGTGACATCAACCGTGACAGCAATGGACAAAGTATATTCACACAGCTTACAGCTCACGGCTCGATGACTGTACTTCAAACTAAAAAAGTCATATTTTTCACAAGCCTTTGCCAGCTGTGACAATCAGATTATTTTTCCTATGCCGTTTCACTCGGACTTTAAGAAGCAGTGACAAGCAGTGTAAGCAGTCCATACCTTTTATTTCAAACATCACAGGCTAGACAGCCGTCTATTGAATTCGGCTATACAATCGCAAAGAGACGCAGATGATGAGTAGACCCAACGGTTCAATTGGGTCGGATTGAACACGTTGAAGGCTTGCTGATGCGGTACTCTTAAAAAAAACTATTATTTACAACCAATTGTTGACGCATAGAACAGCATTAATGCTGCCTTTCTTGAGCCACGTTTAAAAAGCAAAAGTAAGAGGTGCCTTTTGTTTATTACTTAAATACAGGAAACCAGGAAGGAGTCCTATAGAGGAGCTATGACCATTTCCTATGGAAACCTCATCTGCGCCAGGTGGGGTGTGCCTCAATTGGATCTGATGGCGACCAGGAAAAATCTGAAGACTCAGTGCTTCTTCAGTCGTCGGCAAGAGCAGGGCTCGGTGGGTCTCGACGCACTGGTGTGCCCTTGGCCCATGGGGAATCCTTCTCTATGCATTTTCTCCCTGGCAGCTCTTTGGCCGGATTCTCCGTCGCATAGAACTCCATCCAGGAAGGGTGGTGCTAATGGCACCGGAGTGGCCGCGTCGTCCATGGTTCGCGGATCTGGTTCGCATGTCTCTGGAGGGTCGTTTACAGCTGGCTCATCTACCCCATCTCCTGAGACAGGGACCCATCTTTTCGGATCGGCAGGATCACTTCTCTCTCGCGGCTTGGCTTTTGAGAGGCAAAGTTTACGTTTGAAGGGGTATTCTCAACAAGTCATTTCCACTCTCCTTCAGGCGTGGCGCCCGACCACCTCTATGGCCTATGTTAGAGTCTGGCGGCGGTTTGAAACGTGGTGTCATCAACGTTCCTGTGATGTGTTAACTGGATGTCCCATGGGTGCTTTAATTTGTGCAACAAGGACTTGCGAAAGGTTTAGCGTTCAATTCCCTTCGGGTGCAAGTAGCGGCTCTGGGAGCTTTGCAGGGACAGTTTAATGGTGTTTCCCTGGCTATTCATCCCAATGTTGCTTGTTTTCTCAAGGGGGTCAAACATCTCCGTCTCCTAGTCCATCCTCTGTGTCCAGAGTGGAGTTTGAATCTAGTGCTCTGGGTTCTCTGCGAAGCTCCCTTTGAGCCTATCCAGAGGGTGTCGCTGAAAGATCTGACCTTAAAGGTGGTATTTTTGGTGGCTATTTGTTCAGCCCATCGGATCTCAGAATTATAGGCATTGTCTTGTCATGACCCTTTTCTGCAGATTTCCAACAATAAGGTTTCGTTGCGCACAGTTCCTTTTTTCGTTCCCAAGGTCGTCTCAGCCTTTCACGTCAATCAGGCGGTGGAGCTTCCGGGTTTCCCTCAGTGTTCCAGGGGCTTCTCCCAGGACAGGGACCTGCATCTTTTGGATGTGAGGTGAGCTTTATTATGCTATTTGGAGGTACCAATGACTTCCGTCGTTTGGATCATTTGTTAGTCCTCTTTGAGGGTCCAAAAAAGGGGGACAAGGCTTCTAAGGCGACCATTTCACACTGGATTAAGGAGGCAATCAGCTTGGCTTACATAGCCCAGGGGCGATAAGTGCCTTCGGGTCTCAGAGCTCATTCCACCCGGGCCCAGGCTACTTCTTGGGCGGAGTGACAGCTCCTGTTGCCCCAGGAGATCTGTAAGGCTGCGGTGTGGTCTTCACTGCACACTTCCACAAAACGTCATGAACTGGACGTTAACACGTCTGGGGAGTCTTCCTTTGGTGAGAGTGTTCTGCGCGCAGGTCTTTCGGGTTCCCGCCCAGTATAGGGTGGCTTGGGTACATCCCACTTCTCTGGACTGATCTGGGTATGTTCAGGAAATGAAAATTGGTTCTTACCTGCTAATTTTCGTTCCTGTAATACCACAGATCCGTCCAGAGGCCCACCCCTTTCTTCAGATACCGAAAGACTGCCTCTTGCTTGATATATGCTGTGGTTTTTTGCATTGGGCTTCGTTTTTGCAGATATGCTCCCTAGAGCAGGTTTTGTTATTGTTGATTCGGGTTCGAATTGTTAATGTGGGCAACGAAGTTGGCAGTTAATTTGGGTTCAACCTCGTAGGTTTGTTAGTGATATTAGTGTGGGCTTGGGTACAAGCCAATATTGAAGGACTGCAAGTGGCACTCTTGTATATATAAATGATATAATATGGAGAGGGAAATTGTATTCCCAAAAATATTAAAACAATTACTCAATATATGTAAATAAGGAGAAAGGTATCATAAATAAAGTGCCTACTAGTGTCAATCCACTGTCTCCCGCCCACATAGGGCCACAAATGGTATCAGCTCTTATGGCACCATTAGTTAAAATCACGTACCCACTCTCTTATACATATATATATTTTTTTGTTTTTATTCTTTTATATTTTATTTATCTATGAAAACTCTAAAATTACTCAAGTATAAAGATATTTTTCTTCTTGCACAAGATACCTAATTCAATCACTGGCGTATCTGTATCATATTTTCGTTACTGTATCATAAATCATAAGTTGTTCCCAACACGGACCATGTTTCGGCTAAAAATAGCCTTCATCAGGGGATTTCCTTTTATCCAAATGTTACAACCTCGCTGCGATCACTTCATATCTCCATACCCTTATACGGAGCACAAAAAACTCTCAAGACAGGGCAAACTTTCCAATGCTGGTTTATCAATGGTGCCAAAAGTCGCCAAGAAATGATCGCGGCGAGGTTGTAACATTTGGATAAAAGGAAATCCCCTGATGAATGCTATTTTTAGCCGAAACATGGTCCGTGTTGGGAACAACTTATGATTTATGATATAGTAACGAAAATATGATACCGATACGCCAGTGATTGATATAGATATGCCAGTGATTGAGCTAAGTATCTTGTGCAAGAAGAAAAATATCTTTATACTTGAGTAATTTTAGAGTTTTCATAGATAAATAAAATAATATAAAAGAATAAAAATAAAAACAAAAAAATATATATATGTATAAGAGAGTGGGTACGTGATTATAACTAATGGTGCCATAAGAGCCGATAACCGTTTGTGGCCCTACGTGGGCGGGAGACGGTGGATTTGTTGTGAGGCTCGATCGCGACTACATGCGACCGGACCCCCCTACCTCCTCCATGCGGTCCGTCCAAGGTCTTCCTCACGGCGGTCTGCGGCGCACGGGCCATGGCGCGACGGCAGCTACCCTCTGAGGAGCAGCGTCAGGAGATCAGCGGCTGGCCCTGCCTCTTAAAGGGGCCGGGACGCAGAATAGAGGCCAGCCCCGGAAGATGACGTCATCAGGGAGGGGAATTTAAACTCCCTCAGTGAAGGTTTGGACGCCTTCACAACAGGTCCCTGTGTTTGGTTGTTTCCTTGTGCTTCATAGTCTCCTGGTTTGACCCCTGTTTGGATTCTGGACTTGCTGTTTTGCCTGCCGCCTGCCTCGACCCCGGATTGGATTTGGACCCTGCTGTTTTGCTTGCCGCCTGCCTCGACCCTTGCCTGGTTTCTGGACTGAGTTTTACTTGCCGCCTGCCTCAACCCTTGCCTGGTTTCTGGACTGAGTCCTACTTGCCGCCTGCCTCGACCCCTGCCTGGTATCTGGACTGTGTGTTTGCCTGTTCCTGGCCAGAACCCGGATTACGTTGCGGTCCAGGTGAGGTCACCGTGGGGTTGGCTGTTTTCGGGATTTCCACCTTCCGGAGGCGAAGTTCACCAAGGTACCGCAGATGGGTGTTCTCTCGTCCCGGGTCAAGGGTCCACTATCATAACAGGATTGACACTAGTAGGCACTTTATTTATGATACCTTTCTCCTTATTTACATATATTGAGTAATTGTTTTAATATTTTTGGGAATACAATTTCCCTCTCCATATTATATCATTTATATATTGGGAGAGGAGGTTTGACTTCTGTGTGGTGACTCTTGTATATATGGCAGTGCCCAAAATTTTGCTCTCTGACTCCCATCTGCTGGTAGGGATACACAACCCACTTCTCTGGACTGATCTGTGGTATTACAGGAACGAAAATTAGCAGGTAAGAACCAATTTTCATTTCCTGTACCAATTCCTGAGCACATCAACCTACCTTTATCTTTACCCTCTTCTTGACCACCTTTAGATATGCCCATTCCCTCCCCTAGCACTGTGCTCTGCTGCCTGAGCCGCTTGCCCAGCAAAACACTCCCTACCATGAGTTCAAACAACATCCTGAGCCTCCCTGACTCCAGTCTGAACTAAAGATGCTGTGCAATCACCATTGTTCCTAACCCTGGGCCCAGAAAAATTAATACAGCATTTGAAGGAACCCCCCAGCCTAACAACATTTGTGCCTGCATCCACAGTGTACTCCCCTCTGCTATTGCTGGATTCAGCCTGATTCCCCCAAAACATTTACTGGTGCTGATCCAGTCCTGCAACAACACTATCCATCCTCATGGAACACTCCCAACACGCCCTCAAACCTAACACCATGTCTCTAGATATACAATACCACCCAGTGCAAGCACATACCCACACCCAAATAGCCCACTGGGCCGCCACTCCTGCCTGGATCAGCCTGCCTTGAAACCCCACAATGCAAACCAGAACTATGATCCGCAGCCTTGCTGCAAACCTGGCACCTGCTGATGTCAGCCTGCTCGGGCCACCGCCACCTTGCTTCATTGCTCCCTCCTGATGTGACTTCCCCATCCTCCACCAGCCAACAAAAGAACACCGCTCCAGGATACCAAGTCAGCTAGAAAGGACTTCAAAAGACACCCCTGTGGGACTCTGAAGTAGAGAGTAGTTAAGGCTTTTCTCCTTTTGAGTTGTGTTAAGGCAGGGAGACAGGACCATAGTGAATCAAGAGAGACTTAAGAAGAGCTACAATGAGGGAGCCACATCTGCGTTTAGGGGGACGAGGAATCATCTGTGTTCAGCACCTCATTTGAAAGGCCCCAGTGATGAGCTCACCATTTGCAATCACACATACGTCATAATACCCAATTTATTCTGTTTTGTTGGGCTATTTAAATCCAGAGTTCTGGTATTAAAGGTAGTTTAACACACTGCCAGGACTAATCCAGATATGTATTTCTGAAGGGGAAAGAAAGAGAAATTTCTGAAATGAGTCAGAAATCTAAAAGGAGTTTTGGGGTTAAAAGTTGCACCACAACATTGAATTTGTATGACTTGGATGCAGCTTGTTGATATGATAATTATTTGAACAAGTTTTTTTATTTGTTGGAGAAATGTTACTTGTGCTATTTCACTGTAGCACCCCACCTCTCAGAAAACAGGTAAATGCTGACAAGGGTATCCTGCAACAGAAGAAAAAAAAACTCCTGTTGGTAAAAGTAAAGTAGGGGTTATGGATTACTATATAGCCACTGAGGGGCAGATGCAATAAGATGCGCATTGAAAACGAGCACCTGTTTTCCTAATGTGCATACAGCCACATTCACTGAATGCCTGATGCAGTGTTAAATGATCACCTGATGCGTAAAAAATATGTGCTAAGGGAGCATTGTGTGTTCCTAGCGCTCAAATGCATCAGGTGCCCACAATGGCAACGGGCACTCAATAAGAGCATCCGTTTTTATCCCGCTTCTGGTTGATTTTGCTAAGGTTGCTGTAGATGCCCATAGGTTCAAGGTATTGCCATGGAGTCCTCTGTGGCCCCATCGGTGGCAAACCTGGTTATGAACAAATTAGAAACTACATATATCTACACATCTCCTTTTTTTGATAAAATTTCATTTTAGGTTAGTTATATTGATGATTTGATGTTTTTTTGGGAAACGAGTGAAAATCAATTACAGCAATTTTTTTTTCATGGCTAAATTCAATTGATAATGATTTGAAATTTACATTATAGTTTTTCCACAATTTTTTTTTTTTTTTATATTTCCATTATCAAAGAGGGCAGAACAATTAAAACATCACTATACCGGAAGGAAATGGAGAAAAACAATCTATTTAGATATCATAGTTTCCATCCTAAAACATTTAAAAAGGGCTTGCCTGTGAGCCAATATTTTCATCTAAGATGCATTTGTTCATCTGATCAAAACTTTAAACAGTCATATATTTTGGCTAAAAGATTTCTTGAAAGAGGCTACCTACTCTCAGCTATACATACAGCTTACAAGAGATTCATCCAGACAATCACTATTGGAATATCAATCTAAGAAAACATTGCAGCGAGATGTTTTTGTTTTGCAATACACAGATCAATCGGCGGCCATAATTAAGAGCATGCAGCAACATTGGCATGTTCTTCAGCTATATTTGAATTTTTCTGAATTGCCCATGATATCTTTTCAAAGGGGCTCCAATAGCAAAGATTTTGTAGTTCATGCTATACCATCAGCTCCGAGAATAACAGCACAGAATTTTGGACATAAAGCTTGTGGTCATTGTGATATGTGCCCTTCTACTACTGAAGGAAATTCATGGCAACACCCTGTAACTAAAGAAATTTTTTTCTTTTAATTTTTTTCAGATTGTAACATACATAATGTAATTTACATTATACAGTGCAACTGTCCATTATATGTTGGACGCACATCCAGGCCTATTAAAATCAGGCTAAGGGAACATCGGAGCCGTCTAAACACAAGAAATATGGAGGCCCCGATTGTACAACATTGCTTAACAGTTGGGCATGAGTTTTCAGATTTATGTTGGACAGTGATTGATCATATTTCACCTTCCTCATGAGGTGGTGATACACGCTCTTTATTAAATTATAAAGAGCAATGTTGGATCTTCAAATTGGCAACAGAACATCCTACAGGAATGAATGACACCATTGAATGGATGTCGCTAATTTAAAGGGCTGTGTTTCATCCATTGGTTGCTACCAAATCTTTTCACCAGCCTTCATTGGCTCTTTTTTCAGCCAGTCAACAGTTTAAATACCTCCCCCAATTTGTTTTTACGGCAGCTCCATCTTTGAAAAACGCCAAGACGCTGGAAGGAGTTTCACTCATAGAGAAACACGTAGGTGATTAAAAAGACTTTTTTTAAAGTTTAAGATTACCTTTATCTAATTGTAATTTTTTATCTTATAGTAAAATTTGAAACCCGAGCCCCTGATGAAGTTCCTTCAACGAAACACACACTGTGTCGAGCGTTATTGGAGCAGTTTCAAGTCGCAAGCTGCTTTACATAGGTCGGGCGTTACAGACACGGCACAGAAGTTAGGTGCCACTGTAACATAAGTGGTTTCTCATTTTACTTTTGTGGATATACTTTGCCATGAAACACATTGAGTGAAGAGTGAACATTGTTAAAAAATTGAAAGAAGAAGATATACCATTTCCTTACTTAATCAAAAAGAACTTTAAACTAACCAACCCAATGATTAAAAAATTCTAGCGGTGAGTGATTCACTTTATAATGGGTTACAAATCCCATATTCATTTTAAGTGAATGAAATGAAACACGATACAGTGTAAGCATTTTTGCTCCCAAAAGAGAGTTGTTTATATAAAATATATTTTGGCACATTTGGTAGCGAGCAGGATCACAGCAGGTTCACCCCTCAATTCTTTTTTAAAAACTGGCATTACATTGGCAACCCTTCAGGTACCACAGAGGATGTTAATGATAATTTACAAATTTCTAATAGCAGTTGTTTAAGCACTCTGGGATATATACCATCTAGTCCAGATGATTTGCTACTCTTTCGTTTGTCAATCTTCCCTAGTACATCTCACAGAGATTTGTTTCAGTTCTTCTGAATCATCAACTTTGAATATCATTTCTGGCATGCCTAAATGTCTTACATCTTTCTCAGAGAATACAAAGGATTCATTTAGTCTCTCTGCTATGGCTTTGTCAATCCTAAGTACCCCTTTTATGCCCTGATCATCTAATCATCCAACTAACTCCCTCACAGGCTTTTTTTTTTTATATATATAATTTTGTATTGATCTGTCTGCACATATAAAAATCACAATAAACATTCGGTACAGAGTGCCTCATAGTTTGAACATATAACTACACTGGGCCGTAATATAATGACATTGCAAAGCATGAAATATCTTCTTCAACATCTTCTTAAATTGGCTGCTTTTGAATTTATCACTGCTATGAAATCTACAGCAACCAAAATGAAGGCCATAAAATCCATTTGGGATCCCTTCATAGTGAAACAGACAGTTGAGCTCCAGCAGAGTTTCCATGCTTATTCTCACTACTAATAGGAATGGAAACCTTTAACTAGCTATTTACAATCATACACAGGTATATGTGTGTGTGTGTGTGGGGGGGGGGGGG